>NC_081327.1:15540400-15848200 GCF_026419965.1 Kogia breviceps
ACATTACTGAAGGAACTATCTTACAAGTAAAACAGCCACGGACAACTTCAACAGAGATTAGTGCACACACTGTGACAGCTAACACAGACAAGAGCCACGCAGGGTTGGCGCAAAGCACGTGCCTGAAACGTCTATGTACAAAATAGTTCTCTGTAAACATGGTGAGGTGACTGTTCAGAACCCACGGTGAAAGGATCATGAGTACAGGCAGCAATGGCATCCGCACACAGCACAAAAGACAACACCCGAGGCCTGGAAACAGCCTGGCAACACAGTACTGAAAATTCAGATGGCTGGGCTCAGACACCCTAAGGGTCCTCTATAATTAGTGTGTATACGTACATATATATATATTCTTTTTGGTATTTTTAAATATAAATTTACTTATATCCATAGAAAAATGAGAACATAACTGTTATTACAATCTTTGCTGGAAAAGCTTATATGGAGTTAGAAAGAATAAACCATTTATTAGTAGTTAACATATATTAAAATGGTTTAATGATTTAAGAAAATATAAAAAAAATATTAATACTGTCAAACTTTCATACCAGAAAATATTATGGATTTTTCTCAATTAGACTTTTTCAAAGATGAAATATGAAAAATTTAAATAAGTTTTATATAAAGAACTTCTGTAACCTCAATTAATATACAGTGGGGTATGCCTAGTCTATATAGATATATTTATTATTTCTCAATTTAAGCACCATTCAATTCTTCTGGATCCATTCTGGCTGGAAAAATATCCCTAAATCCACAGGATGGTATCTATTTAATAGCACGTTAACTGAAAATGAGGTTTGGTTTTTTTTTTTAAAGAAAAAACTTTTAAATTAATTCCTAGCTACATCCTAATTGGTTTGTCTTGAGCCAGCTCACAATGTTACTGCAATTTCAAGTGTCTCTCTGCAGCCCCTGACCACACCTCCACGTTTGAGACTGTGTCGAAGCCTCTGGCCACGTGTAGAAGGACCTGAGGGCCGAAGGTGTAGCTTCATCCCACACGCGGACAGCAACCAGCTGGCTCATCTCCACGCACCATCAGGGCTGTGCCTCCAACATGTTTTATGATCCTGCTTTTGTAAATCCGGTAGAGGCTGCACCCCCTGGGTGCTGCTGTGGGGTGGCAAGGGGCTTTCCACCTACAGAAAACCCAGGTGATTGCTTCTGATCACAAATATTCTATACTTTGCCCAGTTCGTATAAGCTTAAATAAAGATAGTGTTGAACAAACCTCCAGCCACTCTATTTGTTATCTTAAAATATTCAATGCATTTTAGGCAGGAGATGTTTTAACTAAAAACCTATATGAAAAATAGCTATAAAATACAGTGATTGGTGTGTGGTCATCACTCAATGTGTTAAGGAGGGGGAAGGGGAGGGTTTCAGAAGAATGGTCAGTTTTGCTCTCAGCCTTCAGGCCTGAGGCCTTCCCAACACACACAGTGGGACTACAAACTTAAGAGAGCTGTGTTTCTCAAAGTGTGGCCTGTGGCCCACCTGCATCAGAATCACCAGAGGTGCTTATTAAACTCGAAGATCCCCCAGCATCTCCCTGAGGAGGGTCAGAAAACTCCATCTTCAGCTGGCCCTCCAGGAGTCTGATGCCTCCAAAGTTTTGAGAAGCCAGGCCTTAAAGGCTTGGAGTTGCCAACCACCCCCATCCCCAAGGATCCCTGCCTGGGACAGGGGTACACTAGTCCTCTGGGGGGCTGGTGCCAGCTAGTCAGCCCTGGGGTGGGGACACTGGCCCCAACAGCTCTGAGCAGGCAGGCAGGCTGGCTGGTCCTGGGTCAGTACTGGGGCAAGTAGGCCGGCCTGCGCTCAGCCTTCCCGGGGAAGGCCTTGAAGCCCTTGGGCACTGCCTTGTGTGCTGGTGGGGGTGCAGGCTGCGGCGGGGTTTGCACGTAGGTGAAGGAGGCGGCGCTGCAGTCGCTGGTGGCGGCCCACACTGGGGACTGCAGCATCTGCATGGTGTCATTCCACTGGCTGCCAGGGCTAGCGACTGCATAGAGTGGTGCACTTGGGCCAGGCAGGGTGCTGGGCAGCGGGGAAGGGTGTTGCCAGGGGGCTTTGGGTGGCCACGTTTTGGTTTTGTTATCCTGAGAGACAGAAGAGGGTTCTTAGTGGCATTTCTGGCAATTGATCATCTTTTCCCACCTCCCCAGATCTCTGGTCCTTATACCCACTGAGGAAACAGGGTGAGAGCCCCAGCCCTCCCCACAGTTCTGGAGCAGCACATCTAACAGAACTCGCAACATTTCAGACAGAAATGTCCTATGTCTGTGCCATCCAGTACAGTAGCTGCTCACCGCACATGGCCAGTGCAACTGAAGAACTCGATCTTTCTTTATATTTAAGCAATTTCAATTTAAGTAGCTACATGTGGCTAATGGCTGTCATATTAGACAGCACAGCCCCAGAGCTTCCTCTACATGTGGCTCTGAGTCAGCTGAAATGGCTAATCATTTAGACAAAAATCACAGGAAGAAAGTTGTTCACCACAAAGAACCTCTCATTGAACCACAAAGAACCCCTCATTGCTTTGAGGACCTCTTAAAAGTTAAGCTTTGGAACCTTACTCATGGTCTGTACCCATAAAGCCAGCCCTCTGTGGAGAGAGCATGGCCCACAATACCTGGTTCACGTCCTCCATTGTGGTAAGAAGAGGCGGTGAGGGCAGCGTGCTGGTCTCCTGCTCTCCACTGCTGTGCTTCCTGAAAGAACCAAGAGCTCAGTGCAGTGGTCACCTGGCTTCCTGTCCAGCTTCTCTCCAGAGGACACCCTAGCCACTTGGCTCGGGTGTCTTCAGGCACTGGTTCTAGGTGCGGAGGCCTTGGGTCCACTGTATGCAGGGGACTAAGGTGGGTCACCATGGAGTGGTGCACTCAGCAGGCCGTCACAGGGCTGGGCTGGGGCAGAGGTGGTGGGCATGAAGACTGGCACTGGCTCTTTCAGCTGCCGAGTCCACCAGCTCCAGCCTTTTGTTAATTTATTCAACACATACAGACTGCTTGTTTACCATGCACTGGGGATAGGTGACAAAAACAAAACAAAAGGCTGTTAATTTTACTACTAACATGAAAAAATTTGTTATTATGTTGAATGAAAAAGGAAGGCATAGCTGGCAGAGCCAAGTAAATCAGCCTATCAGCGCTCCTACGTGCAGACAGCAGCCTCTGCAGAGGCGGTGCTACAAGTTGTCTTTCTAGACGTCCAGTCAGCCTCTCTAATTTCCTGTGCCTAAAACAGAAGTCTTCAGATCTTTCCAAGGCTCAGTCCTGCTCTTCCTACAGTCCTCCGTGTCTCAGTCCATGGCACCCCCTTTCACACAGATGCTCAGGCTAAAAACTTGCGTCTCACCCTTGATTCTTCTCTCACACGCCCCACCGCCAATTTCTCACCAGTTGCTCTATGATTTTGTTCAGCTTCCTGCTCATCAGAGGCCTCCCTGACTGCCATTCAGAACACAGAAAGTCCACCTTTCCCCTCATTCTCTGCCCTCATACCCTACTTTATTTTTCTTCATAGCACCTAATCCAAACTGACATATTTGGGATTTTTTTTATCAGCCTTCCTTCAATAGAATATCAGCTTCATGAGGAAGGGGACTTTGATTTGTTTGCTGCTGTATCACCAGTGCCTGGTACATGAGGGGTGCTACTGAAGAAATGAAGGTGTCCCTCCGCTGCCCAAATTCAAATGCTAAAGCCCTAACTTCCAGTACCTCAGAATGTGACTGTATTTAGAGATGAGTCGTTTAAACAACTAATTAAGTTAAAATGAAGTCATTAGGGTGAGCTCCAACCCAACATGACTGGTGTCCTTATAATAAGAGAAGATTAGGACACAGACGACACAGAGGGAAGACCATGTGAAGATACAGGGAAAAGACGGCCATCTGCAAGCAAAGGAGAGAGGCCTCAGAAGAAACCAACCCTGCTGACACCTTGATCTCAAGACTTCTAGCCTCCAGAACTATGAGAAAATAAATTCTTGTCGTTAAGTCCCCAGTCAGTGGTTCTTTGATATGGTTGCCCTAGCAAACAAATACAGTGTTTGTGAGGATTAAGTGAGAAAATGTACATGAACGCTTAACCCAGAGCCTGGCACAAAGAATGCACCCTAGCTTGTATCAGCAATCACTGTCATCACCACCGTAACTGCTCTGTGCATCCTACTCTGTGTGACTCAGGTACCCTTCTGTCTTTATCTACCTGCTCCCCATTGCTTATCCAATGAAGCCTGACCCTGTGACACGAGGGCCATGCTACATGGCCTCCCTGTTCCCTCCACAGCATGACTTCTGATGCCCTGGCGACCGTGCATGCTCTCTATTCCTTCTCATGTCCTTTAGACCGCCACCTCTGGGCCTCTGCTTCCTCACACCCACAACAGTCTCTGCATTTCTTTCTAAACAAATTCTTCTCTTATTTCAGGGCCCATTTTAATTTTTGTGACTACTTTTGAAAACTTCAGATCTGAATATACTATGTAACTATTTTTTTCAACTTTGAAATACCATTCGGGGGTCATTTTATGCAGTTCCACCGTTGACAAAGAAATAGAGGGTCAGAGAGGGCCAGGTCCATGTTTGGAGTTGCAAAGCCTGTTGGAGAGCCCTAGGTTAGAACTTGGTTGTCCTGGTTCTGCTCCTCCCACGGAAAGGGCTGCCTCCTGTAAGGCGCAGGCCAGCATCAGCAGACCTTGTTCTCCACAATACTCCCTTGCCTGTCATACTGGTATTTTGGGCTACCAGTTGCATGAGGCTGTTCTACCAGCTAAAACTCAACTCAACTTTAAGTCACCACACAAGCTTCAGCAAGCAAGTACTGGAAGAGGCCCTCTGCCTCTTTCACACATGGCTGACTGGGAGGAATGGGGCTACTGAACTTTGTAGAGGAATAGCTGTGGTTCACATTTACAGACCCCTCTGTCCTTTGGTTTAAAATTTTCTTCATACCTTCTCTGCTTGACAGCAGCAACGAGGTCAGGCCCTGAAAACATGGAGAACAAGCTGTCCCCGTTGGCGGAGGATGTCTCGTCACTCGAGCTGGCCGAGTCTCCCTGAGCACCCGACCAGCCGCTGTGCAGGGCATCCCTGAAAGCCAAAGAGAGAAGCTGGTTCTGGGCCTCCTGAAGCCAGCCTGGACACAGGCTGGACAGCCCGAGGGCAGCCCCCACCCCTGCCCCAGCCCTAAAACAACAGTCTTTTCCCTGTACTCATCTCACAACCCAAGAGTGGTCTCTTGTCTCTCTCCTTCCTCTAAAAACTCCTCAGAAGCCTGTGGTTTATAGATGAAATTCATTTTAGACCAAACAAAAAGCTGAGATGGTCTTTAGCTATGCAGAGTTATTAACCAGGTAGCAATAAGAGATGTAAATAAAATCAGTCCTCAGATGTCTTTATGATGAAAATCCACAGTTCTCTCAATACACTGAACTGAAAACCTTTGCTTTTTGTAAGCTACAAGGATCACATTCCATAAATGATACAGGTTTCATAGCCATGCTCATTTCAGCTAAAGACCATGTTAAACATGCAATTACTTCACAAACACCACCAAATAAGATCCTTGTCTAGAGCAGAAGAGCCTGTCTCAAAAATCACCAATTTATACCAATGGTGTGTTCACAGGGACACAACATGCCACTTGGCATCCTACAGTCAGTCACAAAACTCTGACCCCCTGAAAATTTGACCATGTGCCACTCTCTCACGTGGGGGCCTAGAAATGAACTGCCTGATAAGGGTGCACAAAGGCCCCATGGGGAACACCCAGGTCCCAAACTCAGCTTCCCTCCCACATCCAGCACTCACCCTTCTGCAAAGAACTCTGGGAAAGGCCAGGTCCGATGGGCATCATCCATGGGTGGCCAATGGCCCCGGGGGTTGCCGGGGCGGCGACCGTGTTGGACTTGCCGCTTCTGCTGCATTGCTTGGCTCACTCCTGCCACATAGCGTGCAAACTCGGGGTCTGAACCCACTGTGTTAAGACAAAAGGATGAATAAGATTTGGGGCCAAATTGGCCTGTTGTTTTCTTTCCTACCTTCTGAGGATGCCTTGGTGACACACACAGTGAAAAGTGGTGAGGGGCTACCAGGCTTTTGGCCCAGAGAGGGCTGCAGGATTTGCCCTGCAGCCTGCTGTGGTGAGATGGGGATTTCGGTACATGGCTCTGAAGATGGGGTATGGTGTGTGCATAGGGACTGTCAGGAAGGGGTATGCCTAGGACTGGGGCAGGCTGAATGTGCACAAAGACAAAAACAAAGAGAGAACAAAAGGTTTGCTTTAGCCATGACTAAATTTTAAAGACAAATGCTAGTTACTTTGAAACTTCCCAGGGATTTCCCTGGCAGTCTACTAGTTAAGACTTCGCCTTCCAATGCTGGGGGTGCAGGTTCAATCCCTGGTCAGGGAGCTAAGATCCAACATGCCTTGGGGCCAAAAAAACCAAAATATAAAACAGAAGCAATATTGTAACGAATTCAATAAGACTTTAAAAATGGTCCACATCAAAAAACCCCAGAAAACTTTCCAGGGCTTCCCTGGCAGCGCAGTGGTTGAGAGTCTGCCTGCCGATGCAGGGGACATGGTTTTGTGCCCCGGTCCAGGAGGATCCCACATGCCACAGAGCGGCTAGGCCCGTGAGCCATGGCCGCTGAGCCTGCGGGTCTGAAGCCTGTGCCCCACAACAGGAAAGGCCACAACAGTGAGAGGCCCGCGTACCGCAAAAAAAAAAAAAAAAAAAAAAAAAAAAAAAACCCAAAAACTTTCCAGTGTGTGGTGCTACATACTTAACAACTAAGAAAATCAGATGATTACTTCAGCCAAGAAATAACCTGAAAGTTATAAAAGCATCAGGGTCAGATAGAGAATATCTGCCCTTCCCCCTTGGGCTCAACTCTGATCCAATATTTTCCTGGATATTGAAGGCAGACCTGCTAATTCAGTTTGAAGATAATAAGAGTGGTAACGAATAAGATAAAATTTAAAAATGCCTTAAGAGGTAGATGGAAACGTACTAGACAGAACTGAGTAAGGATGTGCAAGGCAGTACAAGTAGAAGGAAAAACAGCATAGGAGAAATTCAGAGAAAGTCAAACAAAAAGATATGGTAGGAAAACATCTACAGGTCACAAACTGAATACGACTCAGCAGTGGTATACTTTTTAGCTTCAAGTTGGGAAAGACACTAGGGCTCAGTCCCACTCTTAGCTTTTTCTCTCAGGAAGCTGCCATGTGTGCACTGCACAAAGATGCCCACACCGGGTAGAGCAGGGGCTGTGTGTGCCTGTCCAGAGGGGGCACTCTGTCCTAGCTGCCCCTGCCTGAGAGGGTGCCTTCTGTAATTCATCTATCCAGAATGCCCTTTCTTAATTTGCAAAAAGGGCTATGTAGACCTTATGCCCTTGGGGTGGCGTCTGCAGGAAGCTACATTAGGACTTGAAGATCAGAAAGGAACATCCAGAAGGAAAAGCTAGTAGGATTCCTAGGCTAAAGACATAAAGGCTGTTCAGGCGTCAATAGAGATCAAAGATGATAAAATTCTGCCAAACACCATTTATACTCTGGATTTAATTATAGGACCGTCAAAAAATGTACACACTGTTTAACAGCAATTGAGAAAATGTGCCACACCCACCCAGCTGGTGGCAGGCAGGTGGGCTTGCTCTTCCATAGCAGGGTGGAACTGTTTGCCCTTCCCCACGTCCCCAGGGGTTCCCCACATCCACCCACCCAAGGGGAGCAAGAACACGAGAGCGTGAGCAGCAGTGTGAGGAAGTTTGAGAAGACACGCGAAAACATTTCTTTCCTTTAATAGTTAATGCTGGGTTCATTTAGTAGGGAATCTCCTCTTCTGGTGGCTATTTATATAAATATGTGCTATATTTACTGACAGTATTTCACAGCCCTTGTGAATGACATATATTTTCCACCTCCATGTACCATTTGCTAAATTAGAGAAAAAAAGTAATCGATTTCTATATACTTACCTTGCATCTACCCACCTTACCAGATTCACTTACTAATTCTGGAAACTTTTTATTGAGGAGTCTTGTTTTCTTAAATTCTATTTCCAGCAAACAAATGTGGTTTTTAATCCACTCTTTTCTAAAGCTTATACCACTTATCTCCTCTGTTTTTGTCTTGCTACATTTGCCAGAAAGTTCAAGACAAAGTCACATGCTATTGGTAGTAGCAATTGCCACCCTGTCTGGGTCTTGATTTTAACTGGAATGCTTTTGTTTCACTATACAAAGTACTATTTGCTACTGGTTTTTGGTAGATAAGTCTTTCATATTCAAGACATTTTCTTCTATTTGTTTTACTTCGAGGGGTTTACTTAAGAATTGCTGGTGTCTTTTACCAAATGTCTTTACAGCATCTATTGCTGTATGAGTTTTTCTCATATTGGTTGAAATGACCGATTACTGTACAGGAGCAGAGTTCCTTATACTGACCTACCTTACACTGTTGAAGTGAACCAGATATAACTCCTTTGATACACTGCTAGATTTTCTTGCATCTATCTACACTCATAAAAAGTTTTTATGGTAAAATCATGTTGGCTTCATAACTCCCTTTCCAATCTCTTCTCCTGGAATAGAACCGGGCAGGGTTTTCCACTTCTTGGTGCAATTTTGGTAATGTATGTTTTATTAGGAAAAAATCCGTTTTCCATTCAGTTTTCACATATGTTATCATCACGTCATATGTGGTAATGTCTTAAAGTTCTTTTAATCTCTCCTGTACCTGTAGTTATGTCTCCTTTCTCTTTCCTAATCTTGTTTCTTTGCTCTCTCTTAATCAGCATTATAATAAATTGGTTTCTCTATTTTACTGGTCTTCTAAAGACCCTTCTTTTAGATTTATTTACAATGTCTACTATATTTTTTAAAAAAATTTAATTAGCTTTCGCTTTTATCCTTTTTTTAAAAATTGAAGTGTAGTTGATTTACAATATTATGTTAGTTTCAGGTGTACAACAACTTTTATCCTTAATTAATTCCTCCTCCTAGTTTATTTTTGTTTTGTTTCTAAATTCTTTTTCTAATTTCCTAAGATAACTCTGGTGAATCTTCACACTGTCTAGGCCAGGAAAAGCCATATTCTATGAAGGCAGGAGGGTGCCTTACTACCTTTCACCGGTTCTAGAGTTTAGGCAAAAAAGAATCACAGAACAGATTATGTAATCAGGAAAAAAGCAGCCCATGAAGGGCCAGCCATTTTAGCTCCCATGAATGGGAGGGCCCAGATTGCAGCCCTCTTGAACCATGGGACTTTGAGCCGTTCAACTTCTTTTTTTTTTTTTTTTTTTGTGCTAGGCGGGCCTCTCACTGTTGTGGCCTCTCCCGTTGCAGAGCACAGGCTCTGGACGCGCAGGCTCAGTGGCCATGGCTCACGGGCCCAGCTGCTCTGCAGCATGTGGGATCTTCCCGGACCGGGGCACAAACCTGTGTCCCCTGCATCGGCAGGCGGATTCTCAACCACTGCGCCACCGGGGAAGCCCCATTCAACTTCTTTTAGCCTCATTTCTGCCCTCTATAAAGTGAGAAAGTTAGTTCCACTTACTTTATCAGACTCAATCTAACCACTGCTTCCTACCTTTGCTGGAACTGCCCAATACTTGCCATCAGACAGTGAGAAAGGGTCTTTAAAGGGGGATTAAGTCACTGCCTGATATAAGTAAGGATGTGGTAGATGGGCCCTATGAAGTCTTTGGTGATAATATTTAAGTTAAAACCGCAAGGTGGGGAGGTGGGGGCTCACATACCTGCAGGATCAAAAGGCAGAATCTCTCCCAACATCCCAAAGACTCCATCGCTTTGGTCACGGTTTGGCCAGGTGTTATTTCTAGGTCCCTGTGGCTTCTGTCCCAAAACCTCCGACATCATGTTATCCATATAACTGCTTACCAGACCCAAACTGTACAAGTCAGAACTGAGATCAGATATGCCAGGCCACTGGCCAAGGGGAGACAGACCGGCTCCAATGGGCTGTGTTGGCTGCTGGGATGAGCCGTGTACCCATTTCCCAGGAGCCCGATGCTGGGGCAGGGGCTGCTGCGGTCCAACGGGCTGGAGCAGGTGTTGGTAGTACTGGACCTGGGGTTGTTGTTGCTTTGGGGACTGCTGCTGAGGTGCCAGGCCCGGCTGGGGTGTCAGAGGTGTGTGTGCCCTAGCCTGGGGAGGCCGCGGTGGAGGGGGCACTGGCAGTGATGGCTGCTGTGGCTGTATAGCTCCTGCCTTCTGCTCAGTCACCATGGCTATGGCAGCAGAATTACGCCTTGTCACCAGTGGGGAGCCCTGATGTGACTGGCCCATGTTAAAGCCCGAGAGAAAATCTATCACCTCCTGCATTTCCTGATCAGTTGGTAAGTTCATACCCTTCTCGTCCTTGCCATCATCCCCTTGCAGGAAGTTGTCATGTCTCTCCATGAGAAAACCATTGGCTATCTGATTACTGGAATTCTGAGCTGACTGTGAAGGGTCTGCAGTCCTAGGGAAATTACCAATGTTCAAAATGCTTTGTAATCTTGAATCAGTATGACTGGGCATTTTGGCCTTCTCTTCTGAACACCCAGCTATGAAGATATTTTTGGAAGGGGTATTTGGAATGGAATAATTTGTGCTGCTGCTAGAGCTGGTACATGAAGTTTTCTTGGTGAACCGGGATGTCAGTTTGGAGAAGGTCTTCTGCAGGCCACCTGATGATTTGTTTCCATTCCCAGAAGGCAAGTCAGCCTGATTTCCAAAATCACAGATCTCCCTTTGAAGCTGGATTTGTATGCAGGGTAAAGCTTGTTCCCTATTTAAAGAGAAATGCATTAAAAAAAAAGGACAAATATACAAATTGGACAATGAAATGGATCTCTTTGGTATTTAAGAAAGACTTTAAGAATAAAAAGACCTCTTTGTTTGGTATCAGGTTCATTTATTTTATAGATAAACACCCAAGAGTTTTAAGAGTACATAATTTAAGCACTTACTATCTATATTTATTATAAAAAATCTACCATGTCTAACACAGGGCTGTGAAAACTACATTAGATTTCTGGCCTGAGGATTTTGAGTGAAACCCTCTGACTGCAACACACGAGAGCAAAACACGGCTAGAGTGGGATACGCAACTGGCAGAGGCCAGCTCTGTGCCTGGATGATGGGGACTGGGAGCCCGGCAAATCCAGCAGAGGGTCAACGGACAAACCCACACAGCAGAGAGGGGTGAGTGCGCAGGACCCAGGGACACCATGCAGCACTGTTGTCCTTGGAAGTAATTCACAGACAGTGCCAAGAACAGATGGTTGTTACTTCCGAAGTCTTCCAAGTACTTTTTTCCAATACTGAAAGAAAGCCCTAGAGATAGAAAGGGCATGGGTAGGCACTGGGCAGGTCATGGCTGGTGTGACCCTGGATAAGTCACCTCACTGTTCTGGGCTCATGAATGAAGACATGGGGAGGGTCCACGGCTAGATGTTTAAGGTCTCTCTCTACTGGTTCTAAAGTTAATTCACAAAGAGATAATCTTGCAACTGTCAGCTACTTTCAGATATAAATAAATGTCATGCAAGATGTAAGTAAATTTTCTAAATATTTTTCTGCTCTTAGTTCATAAGGAGGATGTGAGTTGGGTTAAAATCCTCTTGATGTACTTAACTCTGAAATGATAAAACAAATGAAGGCAAAAATGTTAACACTGGGGAATCTGGGTAAAGGGCAATTCTTTGTACTATTCTTGCAACTTTTCTGTAAGTATGAAATTATTCCAAAAAAAAGTTGCCAAATAGTTCCCTTTCTTGCCTTATTTACTAACATACTATCAGTGACGTACTCTCACATGACCCTGTAAGTGGTCACACTGTCCCTAGGTATGGACCTGAACATGAACCAATTCAAGTGCTGGGTGGGGACACCAACCTCCCTGCCCTCCAGCGGGTGAGGTCCAGCACAGCCGTGTAGAGCACATCCACCAGACCCAGGGTCTTCTCGGGATCGAGGCTTCTCTGCAGCAGGGACATGGTAGCGGGGTCTTCTTTCAGGCACCTAGGTGTGAACCGGGCTGCGTGAGTCTGGGCTGCACTTGTCTGCAAAGGGGTTTCAAGCAGGCCTTATACAAAAGGCCACAGCTTTTGGCACCAAATAAAAAGTTGGTAATTATAAGAACATTGAGAGGATGACAGGGATAACACTTGTACTTGTTGCTCCACAAAAGGAGGAGGAAGCAATAGGGCTTGGGGTCTCCATAGATTTCTAACTGTCTAGAGTCTGTTTAGTAGGAAGAGAAGAGTTCGGTGGAGGGTTTGCCTTCCAAGGGCCCTAATGCCCTCTCACTGTCCAGCACCGGCTTCAGCCCTTATTTTCCTCTCTACCCTGCTGAGATTCTGTGCTCTGGCACAGTATGTACTCCTTTACAAACTATTTCCATAACGTCCCAACCCTCCCTCCCGCTACAGCACTTCACACCTGTACCTAAGAAACCAAGGGTCAGTGGAGGGAAAAAAAATCTGTCTGCCAGCCTGGCAAACTTCAGATAAACAATAAACATGGTTTTCCCATAAATTAATTTTTTCCCTTTCCAAGATGACTGTTTTACCTTCCCCCTCCTCAAAGCTCTGCTATCCCTACCATCTCCCATTCTTTGCTATCTCAACTCTCACTTAATTGAGAAAACACATAAGCAGATGAGATCTATTTCAACCACCCTCACCACTAATCCCACCAGTTCACCAGCGTCTGTGCCCACACACCCTGCCTTGCCCTGCTGTCAGAGCACAAGACCTGCTCTTGCCACGGGCTGACCCTCCGCCTGAGCACCACATGGCGCCGTACAGCCTTGCACTCGAGTAATCACCCCATTTCTCCCCTGTGATATTCCCTTTGGCAAACAAACTAGCATCGCCAACCACCTGCTAAGTCTTAGCCCCACATCCACTCCAGATACTGCCCCACTTCTCTGCTCCCCATTTTAACAAAATCATAGTCTCCTCCTCTTCCTTACCTCCTATTCTCCTTTCATCACACTCTGACCAGGTGTTCATCCCTATAACTCCACTAAAATAGCTTTTATCAGACAACTCAGATCGTGCCAAAGTCAAGGGTCAGTTACCTGTCTCCACTTTACTCAATCTCTCAGCAACATCATGCAATGTCTCCTTCCTCCTGGATCACTGTCTTCTGCAGCCTTCATGACCCCAACCTTGCTCAGTTTTCCTCCTACCTGGCTGGCAGTTCCTTCTTGGTCTTGTCCTGCTCCTCCTTCCCCTCCCTCTGCATCGTGGCACGTTCCAGGCTTCGTCCCTTCTTCTTAGAGGACTGCACGTGGTCCTGTGGTTTTATAGACCATCCCTACAATAAAGACTCTCAAGTTGTCTTCGCCAGTCTAGACCTTTCTCCTGATCGCCACCCTCATATATCTAAATGCACCTTTGACAGCTCTCCTTGCACACCTACTAGGCAGCTCAAAGGGAGCCTGGTCAGTACAACTCTTGATCCCTCTCCTCCCGCCAAAACCACTCTGAATCCTATGACTTCCTCAGTAAGTACGCAGCACAGCTGTCTACCTAGGAGTCATTGCTAGTTTTCCCCACTTCCTACATCCAGTCTATCAACAAATCCTGCTGGCTCTTCCATAACACAATCCGAATCCAGGCACTTCTACCACCTCTCTCGTTACTGCTCTACTCCAAGACACCACCAGCACCTGCGTCTCAGGACCAGCCTCCCATCTGGTCTCTTTTTCTCCAGTCCTGTCCCTCCAAGGCCCACCCACCACATAGCAACAGAGCCTCCTGTAGCACAAATCAGAACACACCACTCCCCTGTGCAAAACCCTCCAGTGGCATCCTATCGTGACTGAAATAAAACCCAAACCCCTCACCACAGCTCTTTGTGACCTGGCCCTCCTGCCTCTCTGGCCACACCTCTCTTTGTTGTCACCTCTCCTCGTCTCAGCTATGAGGCCTTCTCACACACCCTGAGTAAGTTGGGTTTGCCCACATCTCAGGACCTTTGCCTGGACTGTTCCCAGCTGAGAGCTGCTTCCCACCATTCAGGTCCCTACTGCCCACGCAGGGCACCTCCACCAAAAGGCCTTTTCTGAGACGGAGAACCAGGAAGATGCTACCTGTCTGTTCCTAGGCTCTCTGGGAGTTAAATGGTGAAATCAAAACTTGCAAAGCCATCCTAAGGAGGCAGCAGCACTCCCCAACATGACTTTAGCTTGAGAAGAAGCTCCTCTGTGAGGATGTAAGCCAGCCGGCCTCAGAAACACTGGAAAAAGCGAGCAATAAGGCAAGCTCTGCCAGTGCCCAGTCAGACCCTGGGCTCCTGGGAGAGAATCTTGGCCAGTAGACCTGGCCAAGGTTCATGCACCTGATTCTCTCAGCCTGAAATCACTGATTACCAGGACACACTTGTTCTGTGTTCCCAAGCCAACATCTACTTGTGATCTGGCTGGTCACATGTTTGCCCACTAGATGAGCAGTTTTTGGTCATGCAGAAAGGAGTTCCTGGTGATAACAATAATTTCTCTTTCTAAAAATCAATGAATTGGCATTTTAACTTTATTCATCAGTCTTGAGAGTTGATCAATAAAACCCCCTGAAGAGACTAAATCCATTCTTTTGACAAATCACCCAGACTGGCTTAAAACCTCCTACCTGTTCTTGGATAAAATCCAAGTCCCTCAGGGACCCTGCAAGTCCTGGCTTCTATGAATCCCCATCTTCAACACCACCTAGCATAATTCCAGCCATGCCAGCTCACTCCTCAGGCCTTTGCATTTGCTGTTCCTTCGGCCTGGGATGCTTTCCCCATCTGCTCTCTGCATGGCAGGCTCCTCTCAAATGTCACGTCCTTTAAAGAGACCCTTCATGACTGACCTCCTCATCCAAAATAGCCTCCTCCTGCCATCTCTACCTGTTATTCTCTATCAGATGTTGTCCCTCTACTCTTATTCCTCTCATATGCTTGCCAGTGCTTGAAGCAACTCCTATGCTTATTAGTTGTCCCCTCCCCAACCCCATGCCATAACAAAGCCAGCTCTATTAGGGGCAGGGACCCTGTCTGTCTTGCTCATGATTAAATTCCCAGAGCCTAGAACAGTGTCTGTCACATATTAGGTACTCAGCAAATAAATTAGGTACTCAGAAAGAATGGGTGAATAGCTTAAATATGACAAGTTTAAAAAATCGAAGTAAGGTTTTAATTTCTTTGAGGGAAAAAAATATATCTGGCAGCTAGGCACTTCATTTTATTGAAAGCAAAGCATATAATAAATTCTTAACTAGTTTTGCTAATAATTTCATTTTTTCCAAAGGTGGAATAAAGCAATCACTTCTTTTTGAGTTCTTCTCAACAAGCACATATTCTGTAACTTGAAACAAAAACATAAAACTTTGCATTTTTACCAAAAGTAGCCAGCAGAGGGAGCCTCTCCATGTAATTGCAGTCTATGAGGTCTTTCAAGGAGGTGCATTGAATTACAAAGAAAATCAATCATACAGGGATAGTTGTGGAAGTAAACTGCAGGGTTAACCATTTTATTTTATTTATTTATTTATTTATTTATTTTTTGCAGTACGTGGGCCTCTCACTGTTGTGGCCTCTCCCATTGCAGAGCCCAGGCTCCGGACGCGCAGGCTCAGCAGCCATGGCTCACGGGCCCAGCCACTCCGTGGCATGTGGGATCTTCCCAGACCGGGGCACGAACCTGTGTCCCCTGCACTGGCAGGCAGACTCTCAACCACTGCGCCACCAGGGAAGCCCCAGGGTTAACCATTTTAGTACTAACTGTTTATATTCACCCAATTATCCAGGAGTTGAAAATGTTTTCTTTAAAATGAGAATCCTGGTTAAGTTTAATATTTTTCAATAAGAACCTGAATTAGAAAACAAATAAAGAATTCAGGAACACAAAAATCTTACAAAAAAGTGAGCTTTTAATCTACTGCTTGGGGAATTCCCTGGCAGTCAGTGGTTAGGACTCCACGCACTCACTACCGAGGGCCTGGCCTGGGAACTAAGATCTCATAAGGCGCACGGCGCAGCCAAAAAAACCCCACAACTACTGTTTGACAGGAATGAAGATATGTATATAAATTAATGTTATGTCATATTAATAATCAAATTTAGAAATCTGGGGAAGAAACTCATAAAAGGGAGATTTTGGGACATGAAGTAAACTGCCAACCCTTACTTGATATATATCAACAAATTCTAAAACTTTCCGCAGAATCTCCACTGGACGCCCCCCACCCCCGTCACATTTCAAGAAGAAATAATTTAAATACAATTCAAATGTATTACCCAGCTACCACTTTAGTCCACATGGGCACCAATAGTGCCACTGTTCCTTACTAACTCTATCTCTTCCTACCTAAATGCTTTACACATTTTCTATATAGTTAAATATTCATTCTGATCATAATTTTAATAGCAAAAGTCTTCCAATATAGGCTTAATTTTTTTTGTTTACTAGTAAAGCTGTGATGCCGATCCTTCAGCTGAATCTGTGTGCACGTCACATGGATAAATCCCTAGAGGTGGAACTGCTGAGGTCAGAGCCCTTATTTTAGACGTCTGACAAATGAAACTGCCCTCCAGAAAGGCTGTGTGATTTATTCAACAACATCTGTGCCTGTTTTTGTACAGCCTGGGCCAAATCTAGTACTGTTATTCTAAAACAATTCAACAACATGATGGGCAAAATGACATTGTATTGTTTTTCTACTTTGCCTTCCTTTGTTAGGTGAGGTTACACATGTTCTTCATCTCTTTGTTGACCATGTCTCTTCTGATTTACCTGTCCATGTGCCTTGCCCATTTCTTCCTGATCTGTAGGAGTTTTTGTTTGAATAGATTAAGAAGAATACTTTAAGTTTACAAATATAATCAAATAATTAAAAGTGAGAACAGCTCAGTCTGCCTCCAGATTTGCAGTTACACTGGGTGTGTAATGACATGAGCTCCAGATCAGCAGGGTTGTTGCTGGAAGGAGAAGAAATGGAAGAAGAGAAGAAGTTCTATGTTCTGTACTCAGCTTTAAAGAAATGCTGGGTGACTTAGAGAAAATGATATATTCTGTTCAGAAGCCGTGGACTCAGTAACACAAAAAGATAATATTGCTCATTAGGATCCATGAGTATATAACATTTTAGATGCATTACTGGTCAATGAGATTATTTTTCAGACATCTTGGCTTCCTTATCGTGTACCGATAATTCTGACACATGGCATTAACATACATCCACTGACCACAAACCCGCACAAGTAGTAAGACCTGTTGTGTGAGCTAGTGTAGGGTTTGTCCACAACAATGCAATCTTTTCAAAGATGTGCAAACATCAATCAGAGATTAGGCTTGTGTTAATGTAAGAGTCACGTTACCATGTGGATGGGACTTGAACCACAATTCTGGAGCCTTCTAAACTGATTTGTGGGGCATAGGCTTCTTTATTTTCAATCTGCGCCGTATCAACTACCACCTAACAGAGAAACAAAAACAAAAATCAGCTTTCAGAGAGGAAAACGGATCATAAACAAATCAAATGCATGAGCCTATCAATGCTGAGTAACTCTGGTCTCTGGTAAGAACTATTCCCCAGCAAGACAGATACGCAGAGGCCAGTCAGGAGCCCCACGGAGACAAAAGCAGGTAATAAAGATGATTGAAAACAGTAATACCTCAATAAACAGAAACACATTCGAGGTGCAGGAGGTAGCAAACTCTGCAATCATTTTCAGTACTTCTTCCAAATTGTAAATATGTTAATTAGGAATTACTTTGTTTCTTTTGTTTCATTCCTAAGTATTTTTTCACTTTATGCACTTGAAAGAAGTAAAAATGTGAAAGAAGTAAAAATGTCATTAAAAATCAAACCAATGCTTTAGAAAAGCCTATCTGTAATGACTGAATCCAAGCTAGAAGTGGATGAAGCTTTTTGTAAAGCCCATTTTATCCTCAACCATCAATAAAAACAAAATTACTTCAGGAAAAATGAAGAACCAACCCTTTTCTCAATGATTTCCTCTTATTTGGAGGAGAGCCTTTATTTTTTATTTTTCATATTTTTTGGTCATGCCGTACAGCTTGTGGGGCCTCAGTTCCCCGACTAGGGACTGAATCCAGGCCACAGCAGTGAAAGCATGGAGTCCTAACCACCAGACAACCAGGGAACTCCCTGGAGGAGTCTTTAATACTACACAGATGATACAGTATGCTTTGTAATTTAAAGAGTCTGACCAAGTGATGAATATATTTTCAAATAACTAAAATAATTTTAAGAAAATAGTCATAAAACACTTTAAAACCAAATCTGTAACATTTCAGAAAAGGCAAAGCCATGCAGAGTTGCTTATTAGGATTCCAAATTCAGCCTCTAATGGAGTTGATTTCCACGGCTGTAAAGAGAGTTCTCACAGCTGGTCTGCAATGTCCTTTGGAAAAGACTTCCTGTCCAAGTAATAGCCATTGTTGGAACAGGCAGGTGTTTCCTCTCTCCTCCCATCCCCAGAACAATAATCTAAAGGTTCTTTATCAGTCACAAACAAAGGTGCCCTGGGATCAAGGCAGAGGGGATTAGGAAGAAGTTTTTGCTCTCTGAATGACATGGGACTTATTTTTTAAACGATGTTTTCTCAAAATAGCCCTTGGGGGACTTCCCTGGTGGTCCAGTGGTTAAGACTTTGTGCTCCCAATGCAGGGGGCCTGGATTCAATCTCTGGTCAGGGAACTAGATCCCACATGCATGCTGCAACTAAGAGTCTGCATGTCGTAACTAAGGATCCCGCATGTGGCAACTAAGACCTGGCACAGCCAAATAAATAAATAAATAAATATTTTAAAAACTAAGCTAAAATTTTAAAAAAAAAAAAAGGCCTTTGGGTCCTCCTGCCTTATTTTACACACTCCTTTCTGGAGAGCATATTGCCATGGTTCTCCTAGTTTCAGCTAAAATGGTCTTTGGGAACCTCCATACTTCAGCAGGGGGTCTCCAGTTTACTCTTTTTCTTAGGGGTTCCTATACTAAGGAACAGATCTTAAAGGAAACGTAACTCACCACTGTGGGCAGGCCCCCACCTGGCCCTCTACAAGGCAGTACCACCCTGAGCTGGGCCACCTGAACACTCACTCACACCAAACAAAAGGACTGCATCCTCCCAACAGCTCCTTTTATGAATAAAGTAGGAATTAGAGAAACAGTTCTTTCATTTTCTAAATCTCTAATTAGCTTCCTTTAATCTCTGAAATGCTATAACTCTTCAAAAAGCAGTCATTTAATTCTAGAAAGTGGGATAAGAACATAAGGTATAGGGGTCAAAGGTACCTAACAAAAACCTAGATGTTGATTTCCTGACCCCACCCAACTTTGGCAAAAGTTATTCTTCTCAGCAGAGGTGAAAAGACCAAACGTACCTGAGTTGATGTTGCTATTTTACTGCATAAACAGAGAACTGGGATACAAAGTGACTGGATGGGGGCACTACTTATAGCACTGGAGGAGGTGATATTTGAGCTGACATCAGGAAAATGAGAACGAGTGAGTCACATGAAGATCTGAGAGGAGCATTCTCAGGAAAAAGGAGCATCAGGGGCAAAGGCCTAAGACAGGAAGAAGCTTCGTGTGTTTGAGCAACAGAAAGACATCCACTGTGGCTCCAGAGTAGTCAGGCCAGGTGAAGAGTCCTATCAAATCGTTACTAATGTAATGGTTTCCTTAAAATCAGGAAAGCCTGAGACATCATTTTGCAACTAGGTCCCCTGCTAATACATATTATCAATCTATTAAAGAAAAAAAAAGACTTTTTAATGCTGTTCTTCCTTTACCTTTTCTATCTGGTGCCCACACCACATCCTCACATGCCTGAAACGTCCTTCTCTATTCTCTCCCCCATCCATCACACGTGCTCACTCACCAGTCCAGCTTGGCCAAACAGCAGCTGCACGGCAGTCTTGCACGCACCCCGCCACGTGGATGGGCACACCTGGTTCAGGACTTCAGTCACAGGAAAATCATCCCTGGGTGTGATTCCATTATAGCAGCCTGCCTCCTTGATCAGCTGTAACATTGTATGCTACAGATTGACAAAAAGAGAGTTCGCACCTCAAAATAAAGCCATACCAGGTTCTAAGACTTGTAGAAATTCATTTACAGGTACACAATAGTCGTCAAGAGAAGAGCATTTTACGTACTCCCATATCATGTCATTTTAATTTCTTAAGTAATTATCGTTAATTACCTTCAAAGATTTTCTCAACCCTGTAGCGTGACTGGCTAGACATGAATACATGTGCGTTAATACCCATATGTGATTTCTATTCTAGCACAAAATATAGCATTATTTAGCAATGTGCTAATGCAAACTGGTTGAGGAATTTTGAAATTCTGAATCCCTCTGAATAAGAAAACAAAATCATCTGGTGAAAGTAAATACCAATGAAAACCTCATCTTTATTTTGGATGAACAAGTGGTCAGGTATGCAGACTCTGGAAACAGACTGTATAAGCTCCAATTCCAGTCTACAACTTGCTAGCTGTGTGGCCTTGGACCTCAGTTCCTCTATCTGTCAAGTGGGGAAAAGGGCAGTACCCACTTCATGGGTGAGCATTAACTGAGACAATGCATGGGAAGCATTTGACACAATGCCTGGCACACATGATGCTCTGCAAACAGTCCTAATTACTTCAGTATTATGACAAGATTTCTCCTCTTATTTAATTTATGCAAGTCCACTGAAACATTAATCATAAATAGCATTTTATAGTGTACTTTCAAAACCCTGTATCTTACACATTTTAAACAAAATTATGAATAAAACTAACTTGGCAAATGTCTCATTTAAAGTCACCCTAGGAGCTTCTGATTTGGTGAACACACAGAGGTGCTGGGACAGCGGTGCCTGGAGAGAACATGGAACCTCCAAGCCCCTTCTCCATGCCTTGCCCTAGGCATCTCTTCCATCTGGCTGTTCCTGAGTTACGTCCTCTCATAATAAACTGGTGATCCAGAACTCTCCCAACAAGTTGGGATTCACAGCATCAGTGTACTCAGATCAAGATACTGTAAGGAGAGTGTGCTGTGGCAGACACAGCACATTACTGAAGAAGTTCATTTGTGGCCGTGTAACTATAAAATGGTCACAGCCACTGCCTTAAATGCCAAAGTTGCCTTGGACCCTCCCTCTCCACACACTTCCTGGATCCCCCGGCCTCTCTTCTGGCTCCAGCGACCATCTGCCTCTGAGGACCCCGGCCCTGATCCCATCGGGGCTCCAGACCCATACATCCAATTGCCTGCTGAACAGCTCCACTTGGACATTTCAAAAGCAACCTTAAAATCACGTCCAAAAATATATTTTATGACGACTATCCCCGAGCCTCAATAAACAGCACCAAAGTAGCTGTCCAAGCCGGAAAGCTGGGCCGCATCTCCTTTCCCCTCCCTCTCACAGCCAATTAATCACTGAGTCCCGCTTATTTTAACTTCTAGATGGCTCTTGGATGCTTCCACTCGCTTCCCATTATCACTTGATGGGGCTGTGGCCAAAACCCTCCAGCACTGCTCCCCTCCCAGCCACAGTCCATCCTGGAGTCAGGGTGATCTTTCCGAAATGCAAACCTCATTACACG
The DNA here is from genome assembly GCF_026419965.1 of Kogia breviceps. Classification (NCBI taxonomy): domain Eukaryota; kingdom Metazoa; phylum Chordata; class Mammalia; order Artiodactyla; family Physeteridae; genus Kogia; species Kogia breviceps. The sequence continues at coordinate 15,562,040 of NC_081327.1, forward strand.
ACCTGTCTTGGTGGGATGCCAGCCACCTGGGGATGGAGGCCAGTCCTCACACTGGGGGCTCTCTGGCCTCTCTGGGATGCTTTTCCAGCCTTGGCTACTACCATGTCTCCCCTTGTTCTAGACGGTGGCCCTAAGGTCTGACTACATATTAGAATCCCCTGGATAACTTTTACAAAATGCCAGAGCCCAAGCCTTGCTTCAGGACAATTAAATCCGAATCTCATTAGTGACTGTCCTGGACGGCCAGGGGGGCCCCAGCTACAGCTCTAAGGAAGATCTTCAGCTCTTGGGATGGGCTCTCACTTTCTGGCCATCTCACAGCCTCAGCCCCACCCCCATACTTATTATTCAGGTCTTTCTCTGCTTAAAGTCCTCTTCTCAAGAGTCACATCTCTTAATCCTCCAGGTGAGGCCCCCTCGTTCTGTGTTCCTATCACAACCTAGTGGGCTGTCAAATCTCCTAGCCTGGCACCAATGGATGCTCAATAAAGACCTACCAAATGGAGAAAAAAAAAAAAACAAGTCACCCTAGTCTGCTTTTAGACACCAGTTTACTGAGGAAGGTCAGTGTCTCCCGTCTTCACTTAAGTTTTGCTTTTTAGTCTAGATTCTTTACGAGCCCTCAGGTTTCCTTAAGAACTCTGTTTTCAAGTTCACATCCGAGTTGCTGGAACCCCAAGGAAAGCTACCGTCTTAAGTTTCAGATTGTCGGCGGCCGACTCGTTGAAAGAGACACCCTTCAGGAAGCTCGATCCTATCTGCACAGGGACGGTGGGAAGCTCACACTGCATGGGCTGCGGTGGGGTCTGCCTCCGCCCTGTCTGCTGTGCTTCTGCCTCGCTGCAGCAGCCCTGGAAAAGGGTTGGATAGGAGAGGAGAGGTGACCCACAGCTCACCTCTCAAGACATTTGCCTCATGTGGATGGCATGAATGCCATACCACAGCTCCCAGGAGCTACCAGAAAGAAGAGCATACCTGCAAACTGGCTTCAATTGCCTTTGGATTCAGGTGGAAACCGGCTTTCATTGCATATTCACAGTGCCCTAAGCTTTCCAGAGCTATTTTATACGCCTGCAAAGAAATTGTTTTCAAGAATCAAGATTACATAGCAGATTATAAACTGACTAGGTTCAATGAAAACAGAAATTTTAAATTTCTATAGTTATTTAAAAGACATGAGGCGAACTACCATCTTATTACTCTATCCAATTGGTTCAGCATCACAACTTTAACTCCCTCCCTTGTTTTCATCCCTTAGATATTAATGTGCCGGTTCTGAAAAACGTACTTGCAGAGCACTGTCAATCTTTATGTTCAGTTCTTTTAGCTGGTGCTCAGGAATTGCTGCACTTTGAGAACAGAAGAGCTGTTGAACTTCAATTCCTGCCAGGCGGCCATCACAGCCTCTTTCTCTTAGTCTAGATGTTGCCTGCAACAGAAATGGTGACTGGTAGGCAAAAGAGGATTTTACAGATACTAGCAAAATTTAAAAAACAGAAAACAACTATAGTAAAGCAAGAAACTCTCTAAGAATTAGATATAAACCAGACATTCCGGATTGTCTGTATTACAAAGTGAGCAAGCAGCCAGAAGTTCTGAAAGACTGAATCAAGCATTGAAGAGAAAGCAAACCTGACAAAAGAACTACCTTATTTAAGAAACCCCTGGGAATTCCCTGGTGGTCCAGGGGTTAGGACTCTGCACTCTCACTGCTGAGGGCCTGGATTCAATCCCTGGTCAGGGAACTAAGATCCCACAAACCAAGTGGTATGACCAAAAAAAAAAGAAACCCTGGAAAAAAGACTTACCTACCTGTTATTTATTTTATATCTATATTACATATAAATTACACACACATTAAAAACATTCACATTTTAAATTTCCCTGCTTTAAAAAGACAGATACCCTAGGATATTGGCCCTTGGAGTTTCCAGAATTAAACAATATATATATGGTTGGGTGGTCCTATACACCAAAGTAAAAAACCTCATCAACAGGAAAAGAATAAGAAAAAAAATACACTGTAACGTTAAAGGAAAAACAGAACTTTTGAAATCTGCACAGAAAAATGAAATACTTATTGTTTAGTCACTAAATATGTTTATGAAGAGTACATAAGAAAAACAAGAAGAAATTAACCTGTGTCTTGTGATGAAATGTTATCTATACATATGGGTCAGGACTAGAGAATACAGGAAAATATATATTTGATGTACTAAACTGTCTTTCAATTTTTCAATGTCTATTTTTATTGCAATAACATTTGTGCAACAAATAACATTTTTTAACAGTTAATTTTTGTTCTTCTAGGCCAAGGTAGGAGTTGTAATATTTACCAAAATTGCAGGACTAAAGGAAGTTAACTAGCAGCTATAATGCCATACATTTCCAAAGCTCCACAAATTCTGTATGAATACCAACCATTCTCTGAACCCTAACAGTCTCACAGTTTAAACTGTGAGTCAAACTATTTGACTCTCTTTCTAGAACTCTTCCATTTAGTCAAATACGTAGCCCACAAGGTCTTATGTTAGGTGTCTCTGGATAGACAGTGGAGCACAAAACCTGGTCCCTACCATCTTGGAGCTGACAGCTTCATGGGTCGAAAAGGCAAACAAGGGCTTCCCTGGTGGCGCAGTGGTTGAGAGTCCGCCTGCCGATGCAGGGGACATGGGTTCGTGCCCCAGTCCGGGAAGATCCCACATGCCGCGGAGCGGCTGGGCCCGTGAGCCATGGCCGCTGAGCCTGCACGTCTGGAGCCTGTGCTCCGCAACGGGAGAGACCACAACAGTGAGAGGCCCGCGTACCGTAAAAAGAAAAAAAAAAAAAAAAAAAAAAAAAAAAAAAGAAAAGGCAAACAAATAAAACAATTAAAAAATATAAAATGGTGAAAAACATCCCAAGGGAAATAGAGAACTGTAACAGAGAGCACCCGAGAAACTGAGAAATCATCCTTTAGGCTGAGTTTAAGGCAGAAGAGGCAGTCAACAGAAGTGTGGGGTGGGGGTAGGGCAGGCAGAGATGTCAGCAAAGCAACTAGAACCCAGTGAGCAGGGGAGAGTGGCCAAAGATGAGGCTGGTAAGGAGGCAGGGACCAGACTATGTGGGACTAGGCAGGTCATGGGGATGGGTCCACACTTTACCCTAAGGAAATGGACAGACATGAAGGACGGCGAGACAGAAAGGGAGGAAGCAAGTCCAGACACTGAAGCTGTCAGGGGAGAGTAATGATTCCCTGAACTAGGTTAGTGATAGTGGACACAGAAAGAAAGGGACAGATTTGCAGTCATATTTTGGAGGTAGGATCTGCAGGGCTTTCTTATGGATTGGATGTCGATGTGACAGAAAAACTGGAGAATAAATCTCAGGTTTCTTGCACAAAGGACCCAGTGTGGGATGGCACTACATGCTAGCACAGGGAAGATTTGAGGAGGAACAGTGTGTGCAGAAAGGCTAAGGGCTGAGCCACTGAAGACCTGAGGAGGGCAGCAGCTGAATATAGGGGCCTGAGCCCATGGGGGAAGTGAACCGGGCACACACATTTGTGTGCTTGTGGCCCCAGCCCACAAGCAGTTTTTAAAGTTCCAAGACTAGATAGAGACCCTCTAGGGGAGAGGGCACATAGAACTGATCCTTGAGAAACTCATATTCATAAGTTATGTTGAAGAGAAGCTAGCAAAGTGGATGGAGAGGCTAGCCCAAGAGCTAAGAGGGTACCTAAGAACACCTGGTTCTCCACAAGGAGAGAGGATTTCCAGGGCTTGTGTCGCTGTGAGCTGCTGAATGGAGTCATCGGGATCCTTGGATTTCTGCCAATTATTTTTGGCAACATGGAAGGCACCAGTGACCTTGACAAGACAAGGTACGTTCTTGTGTAGGAGTGGAAGCCAGGTTTTAGTGAACTGAATGATACCATTTATATAAAGTTTCATATTGTGCAAAACAATATATTTATGGATATATACAAATAGAATAAAAATATAAACATATGCATAGGAATCACAAACTCCAAAATCAAAAGAGTTTATCTCTAGAGAGAAAGGAATATGAATATGATAGTGGAGAAGTACAAAGGGAATTCAAGTGAATTTGTAATAATATTTTCCTGTTAAAAATAAAAGGTATGAGGGCTTCCCTGGTGGCGCAGTGGTTAAGAATCTGCCTGTCAATGCAGGGGACACGGGTTCAAGCCCTGGTCTGGGAAGATCCCACATGCCACGGAGCAACTAAACCCGTGCACCACAACTACTGAGCCTGCACTCTAGAGCCCGCGAGCCACAACTACTGAGCCCATGTGCCACAACTACTGAAGCCCGTGCGCCTAGAGCCCGTGCTCTGCAACAAGAGAAGCCACCGCAATGAGAGGCCCGTGCATCGCAACAAGAGTGGCCCCCGCTCGCTGCAACTATAGAAAGCCCCCACGCAGCAACGAAGACCCAACGCATCCAAATAAAGAATAAAATAAATGAATTTTAAAAAATAAAAAGTTAAAAATAAATAAATAAATAAAAGGTATGAGGGCTTTCCTGGTAGCACAGTGCTTAAGAATCCGCCTGGCCAATGCAGGGAACATGGGTTTGAGCTCTGTTCGAAGAAGATCCCACATGCCGCAGAGCAACTAAGCCCATGCACCACAACTACTGAGCCCGCGTGCCTAAAGCCTGTGCTCTACAACAAGAGAAGCCACTGCAATGAGAAGCCCTCCACTTGCCGCAACTAGAGAAAGCCCACACGTAGCAATGAAGACCCAACACAGCCACAAATAAATAAAACAAATAAATAAATAAAATTATTTTTAAAAAAAGGTATGAAGCAAATGGGCAAAAAGTGAAGATTCATTTGACAAAGGTAAAAGTAATATAGATGGGTATGTATGACATTTTCTATATGCTTAAAATATTTCATAATAATAATAATAATCTTTTTTAGAATGAATTAAAGGTGAAGTGAACAATTCTTTCAAGAAGTTGGCTATAAAAAGAGCAGAGAAACAGGTCAGGGCAGGGAGGATTTTTATTTGTAAGCATATTTGTGTACAGGTGGGAGCATGCCGAGGAGGAGAGAAAACACAGGGTCCCACCAAAGAAGCCCTGAGGTTGGGGGCAGGGTGAGGATAGGCAGACCTTGGACAGAAGGAGAGGGTACCTCTTCTGCTGTAATGAAGAGGAAGGAAGAGAAGAGGGTCTGAATGGGGGGAGGGGTGTCATTTGGGCAGACATGAAAAAGAGGGGCTGCTGCCAGGTAGATTCTATTTTCTCAGTGTGTGTGGAGTAGGGTCACTGGCTGGAAGCACAGTAAGGAAGGCAGAAAGGCCTGGGCAGACAGAAGTGGGTGAAGGGAAAGGTCAAGGCGAGGTAGTCAAAGGAGCACCAGGAGGCCTCACTTAGGCTGGATTCCCAGCATGAATGATGCCAACAGGTGGAGTACAGAAGACCTTAGTTAGGTATGAAAGGTGTGAATGTGAGCTGCATGATCAGGAGGTTGCAGCCAGGAGGGTCCACAGCATTGTAAGATGAGAAGATAAAGGTGTGGACCCCACTGCCCGGCCACATGCAATGAAGTCAAGAGGTCCCACTCCCACATTCAACCCCCAATTAGCATTTCAGGGCTGCTCTGATAAACACCAAGAAAGCAGAGGAGAGTCTTTAACATGAAAGAGACCAAAACAGACAAGCAAACAGGAAAAAGAAATTGAAAAGAAATAACAACAATGCAGTAGAACAGCATAAAACTGAAGTAAGAAAATGAGAGAATGTACAATGTTAAAATGTTGAAAAATCATGTTTAAAAATTTGATTAAAGGAGATCTCTAAAACAAAATGAAATAGTTTGCCAATTTAATTGACGAATGATTCAAACGAAATGTTATATAATATAAAGTCTCTTTTACCCTGTGAAATGGAACAGTAAGTCCTAGTTAAAGTCTCGTCTTGGAAGGCTTTTCTTCTGCCCTTGGAAACAAAGGAGTATTAAAATGCCAACAAGGTGTTTCCCTGGTGGCGCAGTAAAGAATCTGCCTGCCAATGCAGGGGACACAGGTTCGAGCCCTGGTTCGGGAAGATCCCACATGCCGCGGAGCAACTAAGCCTGTGCGCCACAATGACTGAGTCTGCGCGCCACAACTACCGAAGCCCACAAGCCACAACTACTGAAGCCCGTGCGCCTAGAGCCCGTGCTCCGCAACAAGAGTAGCCCCAGCTTGCCACAACTAGAGAAAGCCCATGCATAGCAACTAAGACCCAATGCAGCCAAAAATAATAAATAAATTAAATAAATTAATTAAAAAATAAAAAATTAAAAAATTAAAATGCCAACAAGAAATGTGTCATCGCCTACTACATCCCCACCTAGCTACCTGGCTGACCACTTACCCTCCATATACCCTCCAGCCTCTTCTCCCTGGTCCCTTCTCCCTAGAAGCTTTGCTGCACTTCTTGTCGGAGGCCAGGCCCTTCCCCTGGACTCCTGCACACCTCCATCACGGCCCCTCAAACCTGTTTTTGTAAGACTTTTCTCCTAGGAGGCTGTGTGTAGAGGCTACTACCTCAGTGCCTGCACATGCCTGGCATGAAGTGGGCATTTACAAAGACATTCACTGTTAAATGAATGAACAAGCTAATGACAGCACTTGAAAACTCACACTTCTACATAAAATGGCTCTTTTAAGAACCAACAGGTAAAGGCCCTCTGGAGGCTCTCCTATCTGAACAAAGGGCACCAATCTCCCCAAAGTCAGGGTTACCTCAGCAGCCCCCCGCCAGGACCGCACAGCTTCCTCCAGTTCTGGTGTGTGACCCATGCCGGATAAGCCGCCGCTACTGCTGCTGTTCTTTTTTTCTGGCACAACAACCTCGGCAAAGCAAGAGTGAGCCACTGGCTGGACCTTCTGTAACGCCTGGGTCAAAAACTGGAAATGGACCTGCACCACTGTCAAGAAGCATCGCCCCAACACCTGTGAAAACAAGAGAGCCAGGGATTTTAAGGCTGTGGGTTGCTACTGCATGACCACAATCAATTCTCAACTATCAATTTGAGTAGAGGTAACAATTAACTGGAAATCTGAAATCATATGAAGTTAAAAAGTCACCATGCTTTAGAAGGATCTGCCTTTGTTCTCACGTTTGGACCTGGGTGGCCTGATACCTAGAAATCAAGATGTTTCAACCAAATAGCAAAGTCCCAAGGTTCGAATGGGCCTTCCCACTTCCCATCTAGCCTCCCTCCACTCCTGTTCTCCACTCCCCTCATCTGGACTCTGGCTCACACCAACCCTGGTTGTCTCTGAGCTCCTGCTTAACCAGAGCAACCCACAATTCCAATTCTGTCCACACAGTATTCAGAGGGCAGAGTAAAAGCCAAGTGATTAAAAATCCAGAAGGTCAGTTTGACTATAAGAAGACATTTCATTGGAAATGGAATCCAAAGATACAGGTTATTTTGGTAACAGTGTTATTAATATAGTTATTACATAGTTATTAACATAGCTGTATGTCATATTTCCAGTCTCACAAAATAAAGCTTATAGACCCATCTTCTAGGAGTCAACAAAACATACTGGTTAAGTCCATTTGTCAGAACAGTAGAAACCCACTCACCTGATACGTATTAGTAGTTGGTTGGTTGATGCAGTAGTCCATTAAAGTAGAAAATTCATTTAAAAAAACTACCATATACAGCTATATTAATATATACTATTAATATGTAATTATAATATATGTACTAAAAATATACTACATACATAAACATTTCAGATACAAATGTGCCTTTATCTGCCAACCTCGGGCATTGGCTAAAGCTGTTCTCTGACACTTGTCATTCCGTTTGCTTTCTTGTGTTAACTCCAGCTACAAGGTGTTCTCTATGATTTCCTACTTCTTTTTTCTTTAAAAGACAGCAAGAATTTGCTGCTTGCAAAGCAACTTGAGCAGACACTTGCCAGATTATTGGCATGTCCCTCTAATCTTTTACAGTTGTTTTAGCCATACCAAATTCAACAACAGTAACAACAAAACCTTTCTGTAACTCCTTTATCATGTTCCATAACATTCAAAACATTTTTAATGGAAGGTATTTCATATTTCATTGGCCTATACAGTGGATTACTTACTAACAAAAAATTACTTATTTTATTGAGCTTGTAATCCAACTGGAGCATAGCTGAGAGGGCCCACTAGCTGCCAGCTCTCAGGGCGCTGCCTTGGGGAGGTGGTGAAGGTTTCCACTGCCTTTTACAAGGAACTAAAATCCAACCCCACTGCCCACACTTTGGCCCAGTCCTGTCCCTTGGAGAAGCCAAAAATAAGACTCAACCTTGGACCTATCACCTCCCAGCACACATTTCAGATGCTGCCCTTTTCCATCCCCACTGGGCAGAGCTCTTCTTCCTGGAGAAAGAGAGTCAGGCAAGCTCCCAGTGGTGACACTTACTCCCTCTGAATTATTTTCCCCTGTGGAAATCACCAGAACAAAACTAAAGCAAACACACAAAACTCATACCAAAGCACCCTCCTTCTATAGGGAACCATCAGAAATACAGGCTGAATTCCCACTCAAACAAACCTCCTGGGTCTCCACTCACATCTAACTCAAAGCTCCTCCCCATCAAAGATGGGGTAGAGTGAGCCACACAGAATAAGCAGACCTAGCAACCTAGGGACTTGTGCCACAAACAGAAAAAAGAGTATTTAATTAGCATTGTACATAATATCAGCCAGCCTGAACCAAACACTCAGCATGTACTTCACCTATGCTACAGATTTCACACTGATTATCTCATTTAATCCTAGGATCAACCATATGAGGTCATTTCCGTTTCACAAACAATAAGACTAAGGCACAGAAAGCTTATGAAACTTTGTCAAGGGGACACAACTGGATGTGGCAGAGGGGTCATTTGACTCAAGTGTCTTAGCCATTGTGCTCCCCTGCCTTCAACAGGTTCTACACACCTGGAGACAGCTGTGGGCTGGCAGCACTGAGATCAGACACAGGACAGCAGCTCAACCTTAACCGGCTTAGGCCAGAATGACATGGTGTCCTGACGCTCCACACAGAGCAAACCCAGGAGGAGGAGCGAAGCTGGGTCCTCAGGCACAGAAACTCTTCCTCCTCCTCCTGCCTTAGCCTCTTGGCAGGATGTGGCTGAGGGAGGAGGAGGGAGAAGTGGAGATGCCATGTGCCATTTGCTCTAGGCTCATATTCTTTCAGCTTCTGACAGTTACAACTGAGTCACTCATTCTTTCAACAGATGTGTAATTTGTGAATGCCTGATATGTACAAAGCACAAAAAAGCCAGAAGATACTACAAGAAAGACAGCAAACAAGTCACTGTCCTTGTGAGGATTACCTTCTAAATGGTGGGGAACAGTTAAGTAGATATGCAAAGTCAGGGGCTACTGGAGAATGAACACTAAGGAGTGAGGTGGGAAGGAAAAGGCTCTCTGAGGAAAAGACCAAGGGAACAGATGGAGTAACCCCTCTCCCTTTGAAAGGAAAATTCTGAGAAAGGCCTCGGAAGGCCTGATGCAGGGTCCTGGGCCCAGAACAGGACATTCTCTGATAATGCTGGTCGATGCGAGGCTGGGGGTTGGGGAGGGTCCTCTTGTTGTTAGGGGTAGAATGGTGGAAGGAGGATGCTTCTGTTGCAGGAGTAAATGGGGGGAAACATGGTGGGCAGTTTTAAAAGGTGGACATTCGGAATATTGTCTCCACCACTTATTACATGCTTGACCTTGGATGAGTCACTTAATCTAAATTTCTTCCGTGTATAGAAGAAATGATGCGAACAAAAGCTCAGCATTTCCCTCCCCCACCCATGAGGTATGTAGCACAAATTTGGGTTGTGACAAAATATTTGTGTTGTAAAGCCAATCAAACCAACGGTTATACCCTGGACCTTGGAAAACCTTTATTTATTTATTTATTTTTTGGCTGTGCCACACAGCATACAGGATCTTAGTTCCCCAACTAGGGATTGAACCCGTGCCCCCTGCAGTGGATGCATGGAGTCTTAACCACTGGACCAACAGGGAAGTCCCTGGAAAAGCTATTTAAAAAATATCTATTCTACAAGTTAACCTAAACTGACAGACGTATAAACACCACCTTTTCCAGATAGAGGACAAAGCTCAGTCTCCAGCCTGCCTCTGCCCTCCTTTTCTCTACAATATCTCCTGTCTTAGCCCAGCTTCCCTCCTGTAACAGACTCCATCCTCTCCATCCCAGCGATGAGCCAGTCCTTGGGGTCTTCCTGAGAAACCTGGAAAGAAACAGAGACTCTAAAGTTATGAATTTGGAAGCATGTGACCCAAGGGCTGAGGACAGCTACTTTCTCTTTCACGGGGAGAACGTTTCCTGGACTGCAGGATCCAGTGAAGCTGCAGAACAGATGTGGCAAGCTGGTGGACAAATGAGTGGAGTGGTCAAAGAGAGAGACATTTTAAATGTCAATGAGTTTAAACTGTCAGTGGAGCTATAGAGTTCCACGTCTATCAACTGGGAACTTCCAGAGTTCCAGCTATCATTTACTGAGTGCTTAACTCATACCAAGCACTTGATGTGCAGTGAAGTGACTGAGGGGGGTGATAGCAATTCATCCATTTTATAGATGACAACAACGAGGCTTAGAGAAAGAAAGAACCTTGCTCCAGTGTCAAGCAGGTGATGAGTGGTGCAGTACAGATCTGATGTCAAGTCTGCCTGACTCCAAAAACTGTGTTCTAACCATCAGGCTATGCTATCTTTATATGACAAGATCCAGGATGTAGTCACGACAGTGACTAAGGATACCAAGAAGTAGAGAGGAACCCTGTGCAGGTACCCTGATGTCTCCCATACAGTGTCAGGCCCTAGTGTCAGCCCAGTTCCCTGGGCTGGGAACGGAGACTGAGAGGCAGGGCTCAGTCTTCTCTAACTGTGGGAAAGGGACTGCGACAAAGAGTAAAAAGTGGGGTAGCCTGTGGCACTTCAGTGTGGCATGAGTCTCAAAGTTCATGATCTGCACAGCAGACTGCTAAGACTGGCTGCAAACAGCAATGATAAACAGAGAGGACACACAGGGCTTGGGAAAAGGAGCAGCTTCTCTTACCTCTAGAGGAATTCCAAACCCCAAAACATCTGTTCAGGCTTTCAGCACATCAGTCCCATTCAATAATTATGAAGAAAGCAATCAGATTTAATCTTACCCTTGGCATTTGCATTAGTAAAAAAAATATCCATTCATCCCAAGGCATCCCAAGTTGATGGAATCTGGCGCAATAAGAGGCTGTTATCAGACTTGCATTAAGAGAAACATTTTGGTGTGACTTAAATTCCTCATAAAGGCCCAATTCCTGAATATAGACAATAAGCAACCTTGCCACTTCTGCCTCCAAATACCCATGGAGCATTCTGGATTACTATAAACAGCCACTGAGGATCTACTGAAATGAAACCTTGTTTTCTGGGAATCCCTGATGGCAGAGGAAAAGGGTACATGTTCACTTTCCCATTCCCCTATAAACGTACCACATGTGCTGCTAAGGGGGTTATGTTCATGAATATAACCAGGAAACCTTTTCTTTTTGGTGATTTTTATATTTTGTTAATGAAAACCAATAGTTTAAGGTCATCCTATTTTGAACCCTAAAAGACCACTCTTTCTACACCAGCATAGTCAAATCTACCTTCCTAGAATATTTTCACAATTTTAGTTACTCCTCTTCTAGGGCCAGGGCCTGACTCAGCCCTTACTGTATCTGCACGTGCTGAAGTCATGAAGTACCCAACTCCACCCCACCAGCCACACACCTTGTGATTTTCACATCAATATACACAATGTCTAAGTTCCTTTTTTGCTCAACCTCACTGAACAATTCGTCTTTCTCACATCCCTGCAGAGTGAAGAACAAGTAAAAGTGTCACATACACCATACTGTCAAACATTTCCAGGGGTTCTAGCATTTACTTCTGATCAGTTTAAAAGTCGAGAATGGGAAGCTTCCCTGGTGGTGCAGTGGTTGAGAGTCCACCTGCAAATGCAGGGGACGTGGGCTTGTGCCCCGGTCCGGGAAGATCCCACATACTGTGGAGAGGCTAGGCCCGTGAGCCATGGCCGCTGAGCCTGCGCGTCCGGAGCCTGTGCTCTGCAACGCGAGAGGCCACAGCAGTGAGAGGCCCGTGTACCGCAAAAAAAAAAAAAAAGTCGAGAATGAATGAAATGAAGTTGATCCGGATTGGCTGCTTTTATTAGAAATTCCAAACTCATTCAGTCATTTCTCTCTCTTCAAAACTTACTCGTACCTTAAACATTACAGTTGGTTCCACGTGTTCCCAATCTTTTATTCTTATCATAATTCCAGACTTATTACATAATGACCTAACCAACAGACCAGAATGTGATACAAAGACCTAAATGTGTCTCCAGAGAAATACAGAATGCAGTAGACCACGCCTGGACTATGGAAAGTACCGGATGGAGATTAAATTATGGCATAAAAATGTAAAAAACAAGCTTACTGAAACTAACATGTATAGTCTGACCTAAAAACTGATTAACAGTAAGTGCTTAAATATTTAAAAAAAAAAAAAAAAAAGCAACTAAGCAATAAAAAAAGCAACTAACAAAACAATAATCTCTTTGCAGTCAGTATTAACCTAGAGCACAAAGAAGATGCCATGCTATGTACAGAAGAAAGAACTAGTGAGGAGAGAAAGCTAACACATCCCCCAAGGGTAGATGAGCCATCAAAATATTAATCATTCAGACAAGATTACATTCTGCCCCTGGACATGCTGCTTTACTGCTGGTAAAAATATCAACAGACACAGTTTCTGAACTCCTACTTCATGGGCCAAACACTGTGGTGCACAAAACCTTTTATACCAGTAATACATATTCAATGCAAATAAATTACGGGGAAAAGATCAGCTAAATAAAGAAATAAACAGTATCAAATATCACTAAATAGATATAACCACTGATTACATACTTCTGATACAGCCTACATTTGTACCTGTAGATTTTTTTTTTGACGTGGACCATTTTTTTAAAAATTTATTTATTTATTTTTATATTTATTTTTGGCTGTGTTGGGTCTTCGTTTCTGTGCGAGGGCTTTCTCTAGTTGTGGCAAGCGGGGGGTGCGCGGGCCTCTCACTATCGCGGCCTCTCTTGCTGCGGAGCACAGGCTCCAGACACGCAGGTCCAGTAGTTGTGGCTCACGGGACCAGTTGCTCCGCGGCATGTGGGATCTTCCCAGACCAGGGCTCGAACCCATGTCCCCTGCATTGGCAGGCAGATTCTCAACCACTGTGCTACCAGGGAAGCCCTGTAGATTATTTTTTTGTAAAACTAGATCATGTTGTATGTTATTTTATAGCCTGCTTTCCAAAATAAAATATATCAAAAATTTATTACATGCAACCCACATAGGAAGTTACTTACTTACTTATTTATTTATAATCACCACACTGCTCGGCTTGCAAGATCTTAGTTCCCCGTACAGGGATCTAAACCTGTGCCCCTTCAGTGGAAGCACAGAGTCCTAACAACTGGACGGCCAGGGAATTCCCAGGAAGTTGTATATTTCAGCTACATTGCTATCAATCGTAGTAACTAACACAATAGTTATAAACTATCATCCAGGACATGAAAAAGTGAAAGGCCAGTGAGGGGAACTAAGTCTATGGTAGACAAAGGAGGAATGGTTGTTATTGTTCAATAGGTACAGAGTTTCAGTTTGGGAAGATGAAAAAGTTCTGCAGATGGCTAGTGGTTGATGGTTGCGAAAACTATGGAGGTACTTAATGCCATTGAACTGTACACTTAAAAATAGTTAAGATGGCAAAATTTATGTTATGTATAATTTACCACACACACAAAAAACTACTTCTAGTCACCCCCTCTGCTACCATTCTATTCCAAGCTGCGATCATCTCTTGCTTGGATTACTATAATAGCCTCTTAACTGACCTTCCTGCTTCCTTTCAATTGGGATTAGTTTTATCTACACATAACAACAATGACAACAACAACAACAAATGCAGTGGTTTAAATAAGAGCAACGTTTACTTCTTTCTAAGGTAAAAATAAATCTAGGGTTAGGCAGTCCAGAGCTGGGACGGAGGCTCCCGGGTATCACAGGAGCCCAGTTCCCATCTTTCTGCTCTTCATCCTCACACAAGGCTTACATACTGCAACTACCTCATAGTTCTAAATGGTTAAATGACCTTCAGCCATTCTGTCTGTATTCTAGATAGTAAAAAACTGGGGGATGGTGGGGGGAGGCGGGGGCGGGGAAGAAGGTATCACCCTTTTTCCCTCTAAGGAAACTTCCCAGCAGTCTCATCCAAAACCTCTAGTTACATCTTCATGAACCAGAACTTAATTCAAGTGACCACTCCTAGCTGTAAGGGAAGCTGGGAAGTATAGTCCCTTTTCCATGCATAATGTTCCTGAAAAAACAAAAACAAACACACAAAAAACCCTCCAGAGTTTTTGTTGTTGTTGTTTTCTGGCTGCGCCTTGGCAGCTTGTGTGATCTTAGTTCCCCAACCAGGGACTGAACCCAGGGCCCCAGCAGTGAAAGCACCGAGTCCTAACCACTGGACCGCCAGGGAATTCCCCAGAGTTTTGTTATTAAGGAAGAAGGTGACACTAGATATTGGGAGGCAACTAGCAGAGTCTCCTCTCTCCCCTAGAGGCTACTTTCCCCACAGGAAGTCTTATAAAACAAAATCAGATTATTTCACTCCCTTGCTCAAAGTCTTCCAATGGCTTTCCATTACAATCAGAAGAAAATCCAAACTCCTCATCTGTCCTATGATACCTTACATGGTCTGGCCCCTGATTAGTCTCTGAACTTATTATTTCCTATCCCACCTCTCTCTACTCTTGCCACACCAACTTTCTTGCTATTCCTCAAGAACTGTGAGCACAGCTCCGGTCTCAAGTTTTTGCACCAGCCAGTCCCCACTACCTCAGGGTTTCTCAACATAATAACTACTGACATTGGGGGCCAGAGAATTCTGTTGTGGAGGGCTATCCTATGCAGCGTAGGATGTTGTTAGCAGCATCCCTGCTCTCTACTCACTGGATTCCAGCAGCATTGGTTGGGAGATGCAGCTACAACAACCCCTCAGGTCACACTGTTTTGAATAAAATGTTAAATCCTTACTGGTAAACAAACAAACAAAAATTAAAAACAGTAGAGAAATCTCTTCCTCATAGGGTGATTTTTGAGCTGCAAAAGAGCTGCAACAGAGCTCAAATGTGGCAGTCGACAGGAGCTTTTGAGTATCCAGGCATCTGTTTTGCTGCAGGACTAAAACATAACCTGAAGGGCTACAAGGAAGAGATATATCAAGACTCTACCTTCTCCAAATGAATTTGAATTAAAAATCAGAAATCTAAGAGTTTTGTACTGCTGCAAACTTCTGCCTTTCATGATCTGGGGTCTGAGTCTGGTCACCTAATGTTCTATACTTCATGCAGAAACACCATCTGGTCATGGGTGTTTATGTGTGGGGTAGAGGGGATGGGATATTGGTCAGAGGCAGAAAGAGAAACTGAGATCCTAAAAGTTGACAAAAATTTTCCCCTAAATACATAACGAGACACTGAATTTCTGATTCCCTAACATGCAAGTCCAGTATCTTTTACTCTATCGTACCTCCTCCTTCAAACCACTGCAGGTGCTCTGGTGTAACACCCGAGTTCTTCTAAATGAGTAAGATTCCTCTCACTCTAGCCCTAGCATGAAAAAAAAATTGCCATTTTTCTGACAATCAAAGATACTTCCAGACATTGTCAAGTGCCCTCTGAGGGAGAGCCCACCCTGACCCCATTTGCAAATGAACCACTACCCTACCTGGAGCATCCTTCCCCCTGGAATTGTACAACTATCGCTCTGACAGGCATTGCTCAAATGTCCCATCCTCAGAGAAGCCTTTCTTCTACCTCTCTTTCTTCATCATTCTTTTTCTCTCTTCATAGCACCTCTCACTACCTGACATTATGTTTGCATGTGCCTTTTATTTTTTCTCTGTTTCCCTACCTAGGAGTTGAGTTGGATGTGGACAGAGTCTTTGTTTTGCTCTTTGTTGCATTCTCATTGCTTGGCACACAGTAGACAATCCTTCTATACATATTTGTTGAAAGAAAAAAAAAAAAGCAGTTGCTACTCTCCACATAAAAGCACTAAACTAGGCCAAGAGCAGCATGGTGACTGCAGAGCTGAGGGCAGGACATCATGATGTCAGCATCTATGCGCAAATGACAACTCATTCTTCCCCCCAAGCTCTTCCTGCTTTCTTTCCCTGGACAGCTCTTCTGCAGCCTGCCCACAGACACCAGCTGCAACCTTGAGCTTACTTTGAGGGTGATATCACCAACAGGCATGGGGAAGATGACGACTCTTCTGGAGAGAGAAAGTCCATAAACCATGCAAGGCTTTCCTGCAAGTGACACACTCATCCATTGAATGAAGAATCAGGTATAACATTTGTTTTGCCTTGGACTGTACACTTATTCTTTCAAACCGAGAACCAATATAATAATTAATGGGTATGCTGCTGAGGGAATAAAGGGTATATACAATGGAGTAAAAAGATGTATTTTCCGGATATGTTTGCATATGCATGTCTGCTGCTATCTGCACAGATATATAAAACAATTAATAGTGGTTCTGTCTGGAACTGGGATGGAGTTGGAAGAGAGAAGCATTACCTTTGGAGAAGGGACTTATGCCATTCAGAAGTGTTTGAATTTTTTACCTAAGCATGCATCATATATAAGAAAAACTAATTTGTTAAAATTAATAATCAATAGTAATACATCCAAAGTAGTATTCCCATTAAAATGAGGACCAAAACAAAGATGTTCATTCTTTTTTTTTTTTTTTTTTTTGCATTACTCGGGCCTCTCACTGTTGTGGCCTCTCCTGTTGCGGAGCACAGGCTCCGAGGCCATGGCTCACGGGCCCAGCCACTCCGCGGCATGTGGGATCTTCCTGGACCAGGGAGCGAACCTGTGTCCCCTGCATCGGCAGGCGGATTCTCAACCACTGCGCCACCAGGGAAGCCCACAATGCTCATACTTAACACTGATTGTTTTATACATTAAAACCTATGATCAGGGAGTTCCCTGGTGGCCTAATGGTTAGGATTCCTGGCTTTCACTGCCATGGCCCAGGTTCAGTCCCTGATTGGGGAAGGTCCTGCAAGGTGCAGCCAAAAAATAAATAAATAAATAAAAATTAAAAATAAAACCTATGGTCAACACAAGATATATAACTACTGGAAGGGAGGAGATACATGTAGATGACATGACCACATATACAAAAATAAACCAATTGAAACAGAATTATTGAATCCAGTCGCATGGCAGGAGACAAGACAAAAATATAAAAACCAGTGGTGCTTCAATGTTATAGAAAAAACTTTTAAATATAATTTCATTCATTCATGACAATTTCATTCATGATAGCAACTAAAATAAAGATTATGTAAGAATGTTAAGAATATACATAGACACTAGAAAGGAAATTATGTAACTTTACTAAGAGACATAACAAAAGGCCTCATAGAAGACATAATAAACTGCTAAGATCCTGAAAACAAAACAATTTAGCAGGTGTATCCAGGATCATAAATATGTTCCCCATCACATCCTTTGACACGCACCAGCTGGCATTTGCAGTGTGGCCTCCCCAACATCTAGTTCCGTGGCTTTGGAAGCAGTCCTCAGGGAACCACTCCCCCTGCACTCTCAGTCTGGTGGTACCCCAGCCCCAGGAGTGGGCACACAAGTCAGGCCTGACTAGTCGGTGCATTAGTTTAACCTTTCTGGCCACAAGGTCCAAGGACAGGCAAGTGACCCCAGCCAAGCCAACCAGACTTAGTTCTAGAACTTTTGTTAGAACCTAGGGGAAAGCAGAGGTGCTCCTTCTGCTGAGTTGTTGGCAACTCCGGCATGGAGACAGTCTGAGTCTGTTCAGCACTGTGTGAGCCCCTGGATCCAGCCATGCCCAAAGAGCTAACTTTCTTCGGTTTCATGGAGTCAATACATTGTTTTGCTGAGAGGCAGTACAGTGCTACGGTCAAGAATTGGTACTCTATTAGAGTCAGACTGCCTGGGTCTAAAGTCTGGATCTGCCATGAGGCTTTTGATAAGCTGTTTAACCTCTCCACACCTGTCTCTTCGTCAATAAAACGGGAATATGAATAGTACCTAACTTACAAGGTTATTAACAGAATTCAGTGAGTTAATGTGTACAGTCTCAGAAAAGCGCATAGCATAAGTACTATGTAACTACCAGCTTCTTTTTGCTTTTATTGTTGTTTAAGCTGTTTTGAGTTTGGTTTCTGTCACTTGTAGCCATAGTATTAAAAAAAAAAATCAAATCATATCAGTCAAAATCCCCCTTTAGGACTTCCCTGGTGGCACAGTGGTTAAGAATCCGCCTGCCAATGCAGGGGACACAGGTTTGAGCCCTGGTCTGGGAAGACCCCACACACCGTGGAGCAATTAAGCCTATCTGCCACAACTACTGAGCCTGCGCTCTAGAGCCCGCATGCCACAACTACTGAGCCCACACACCACAACTACTGAAGCCCGTGTGTCTAGAGCCCGTGCTCCACAACAACAGAAGCCACTGCAATGAGAAGCCCGCGCATCACAACCAAGAGTAGCCCCTGCTCGCCGTAAGCAGAGGAAGCCCACGTGCAGCAACAAAGACCCAATGCAGACAAAAATAAATTAAAAAAAAAATCCCTGGAAAAAAATCCCATCTCATCCTGTATAAAATTTAAACTCCTACCAGGGCCTACCAGGTTCTCTCACAGGTTAGGTAGGCGGTTCTGGTGTGGGGGCTAGGTCCCCTCAGTGAGCTGGGTGGGGGGACACTGAGCCCACAGGCAGGCTTGAGGCTATTTTCCATCTGCGTCACAGCACTGTTCACACCTATGGTCACGGTCTACTTATTTATCAGTCTTGCCCACCAGGTCTAGAGCACTTTTCCTTTTTTTCTAAGTTAATTTTTATTGGAGTATAGTTGATTTACAATGTTGTATTATTTTCTGCTGTACAGCAAAGTGAATCAGTTATACATATACATATATCCACTTTTTTTTAGATTCTATTCCCATATAGGTCATTACAGAGTATTGAGTAGATAGAGTTCCCTGCACTATACAGAAGGTTCTTTTTTTTTTTTAATTTGTTTTATTATTTTTGGCTGTGTTGGGTCTTTGTTGCTGCGCGCGGGCTTTCTCTAGTTGCGGTGAGCGGGGGCTACTCTTTGTTGTGGTGCGCAGGCTTCTCGTTGCAGTGGCTTCCCTTGTTGCGGAGCACGGGCTCTAGGCACTCAGGCTTCAGTAGTTGTGGCATGTGGACTCAGCAGTCGTGGCTCATGGGCTCCAGAGCACAGCCTCAGTAGTTGGGGCGCACAGGCTTAGTTGCTCTGCGGCATGTGGCATCTTCCCAGACCAGGGCTCGAACCCGTGTTCCCTGCATTGGCAGGCTGATTCTTAACCACTGTCATCAGGGAAGCCCTCTTTTTCTTTCTAATTAATTAATTTATTTTTTATACAGCAGGTTCTTATTAGTTATCTATTTAATACATATTAGTGTATATATGTCAAACCCAGTCTCCCAGTTCATCCCCCCACCATCCCCCCACCTCCACCCCCTGCCTTCCCCCTCTGATGTCCATACATTTGTTTTCTACATCTGTCTCTATTTCTGCCTTGCAAACCAGTTCATCTGTACCATTTTTCTAGATTCCAAATATATGCGTTAATATACGATATTTGTTTTTCTCTTTCTGACTTACTTCACTCTGTATGACAGACTCTAGGTCCATCCACGTCTCTGCAAATGCTTTTGATAGTCCTCACTCATCTTTGCCAGCTTGCAGCCAGCTCATCTGTACTTTACCTTGGAGGGTGAGTGGTAGCAGCTAGGTGAAGAAGAAAGCAGGCCAGGTGACTGGGGCCTCCTCCAGGAGCTAGTGGGGCCTCAGAAGGGACTGGGAGTGAGCAAGGACTCACAGCGGTTCCTTTACTTTCCCATGTCTGGACACTTCGGCATTAGCTAGGTCAGAAAGGCCAGTCTCTTGGAGGGATGGACACTGCAAACAAATCCCTTGGCACAAAGACTGCACTGGCCTGGAACAGTGGAGAGGTAAAGGACACAACCCCTGTGTATGTTGGGCCCAGAAAGATTTCAGGCAAATGTCGTCTTTACAGACACTCAGATTCCTGATCTGTAAAGATGAGGAGGCTGCCAAAACAGGCTATTATCCAATTCTGTGAAATCTCAGAAGCTGACTAGTAACCATAAAAATTTAGAATAGGAAGTAATTCAGGAAAGGTAGTCCTATGTTAAATTACATTCCATGAACTGTTTTATTTCTGTTTCATTCTAATTTGCCCATCAAACCTCATTTTTCCTTACATTCACTCAAGACTTTTTAGTAACTATGAAATGTTAAATCACATTCTCCTAAAAGAAAGCAATATTGCCATTTTAGTCACCAAAATTACGAGCACAGCATTCTTTCCCTGACTCCTACCTACTGCTGGGGTCCTGCCTTCAGAGGTTTCTTTTCTCTATTCTCATTTTCTTCCTTGATTCACTTTTATTTTCTTCATTTTTCTGAAAAGCACCTGCCTTTCTTCTCATCACTATACCTTACTCAGTGACATTTTCTGTGATATTTTGACTTATAATAAATATATATTTTGGTCTTCTTCCAAGGTTCCTGGCACACAGCTCCTAAAAACCCTTGGAATTTTCTAAGTGATAAGAGAAAGTATCTTTTGTTATTCATAACAAGACTCTTTCAACCATACCTGAGTTTATGTCAACGAGGTGTGCCCGAAGGATGCAGGCTGGTTGCCAGGGGAACCAAGTTTGAAACTTTCAGACCAACCCCTCTGGAGAGGGGAAGAGGCTGGAGACAGAATCAATCACCAATGGCCAAAGATTTAATCAACCACACCTGTTTAATGAAGGCTTGAAAAAACCCAAAGGACGGGGTTCAGAGAGCTTCTGGGTTAAAGAACAGGTGGAGGTGCTGGGAGGGTGGCACGCCTGGAGAGGACATGGAAGCCCACACCACTTCCCACATACCTTGCTTTATGCATATCTTTCATCTGGCTGTTGTTGAGTTACATCCTTTTATAATCTAGTAAGTAAAATGTTTTTCTGAGTTCTGTGAGCTGCTCTAATAAAGTAATCAAACCTGTGGGGTGGTCATGGGGACCTCTGATTTGCAGCCAGTTGGTAAGAAACATAGGTAACACCCTGGACTTGTAACTGCTGTCTAAGAGGGCAGGGTGGGGGGGCAGTCTAGTGGGACTGAGCCCTTAACTGTGGGATCTGATGCTAACTCCAGGTAAAAAACATCAGAACTGATCCAGGATGGCTTGATATGGGAAAAACCCCCACCAACAAACTTAAGACCACAGCACCAGAGGTGCAGTATTCTGTGAGTAGACAGAAAACAGAGGAGTTTTCCTAAATACTTCCCTTTCTGTTAGAAGACCACTTCACATGCACAAAACACTTATGAAATGGAATCATTTATTGGGTGTTCCTGATACATTACTTCTATCATGTGGTCGAAAGTTTCTCCCTTTTTTTTAAACTTGGAAAATGTCCAAATATACACAAAAACAGAATATAACAACCCCCCGTGAACCCATCGAAAAACTTCAGTAACTATCAACATTTTGCCATGTTTTTTTCATCATTCTCCCCAACTCCACCTTTTTCTGCTGGAATTTTTTTTTTTTTTTTTTTTTTTGCGGTACGCGGGCCTCTCACTGTTGCGGACTCTCCCGTTGTGGAGCACAGGCTCCAGATACACAGGCTCAGCGGCCATGGCTCACGGGCCCAGCCACTCCGCGGCGTGTGGGATCTTCTCAGACTGGGGCACAAACCCATGTCCCCTGCATCGGCAGGCGGACTCTCAACCACTGAGCCACCAGGGAAGCCCTGCTGGAATGTTTTGAAGCAAATCCCAATCGACCAGGACCCAGTACATGTTCAAAGTTCCCAACTTATCATTTTTTTAAAATTAATTTTTATTGGAGTATAGTTGCTTTACAATGTTATGTTAGTTTCTACTATACAGCAAAGTGAATCAGCTATACAACTCTTGGGAACCCTGTACCAACACTGAAGCCCCGAGGTGAAACTGGAGCCCCAGAGCTTTCACGGGGTGAAGAAAGCAAAGGGAGAAGTGTCACCACTTCATCTTGCTGCCCTCCCTTCACCGTCCCTTCAGAGGATGACATCTTTACCTGTCTGACCTCACCCCTAATGTCTCTGTTTTGCTCACTGTTTCATCCACAATAGGCCCTCACTGCTCTTCAAACACTCAAGTTTGCTCCTGCCTCGGGAACTTTGCACTAGCTGTCCCCTCTGCCTGGAATCCTCTTTTCCTGGTTATTATTGGGGCCTACTCCTTCATCTCCTTCAGTTCTTTACTCACATGTCATTTTCTCAGTGATGCCTTTTCTAACTATCTTATCTAAGATCACAGCCCTCATCTATCTACGTGAAGGGAGGAATTTCTGTCTTGCTCACCGCTGTATCCTCTGTGCCTGGAACAGTCCCTGGCACGAAGTGTGCAATAAATATCTGTGGAATTAATGCATGAACCACAAGTCAATTTGATTCTTTTATTTACATTTGCACTGAAAAGTAATTTTATTTAAGACACGTGATAGATGTTTATAAAAATAAGTTGACATCTTTGACTTTCTAATAAATAGAAAACCTAATTATGGGGTTGTCTATACTTCTTTAACATCAACTACATGTTTTACTTGCAAATGATCCTTAGTTAGGATTCCAGATTTCTAGGACAAATAAAATTGAAGTAGATAAAATCAAAGAGAACTCACAGCCACTCAATTCACGTAGCCTGGCATTTTACAGGAACATTAGAAGTAACACACCAATGGAGATGCCCCTAGACTTGAAAAGAAAAGATAGAAACAGCAGGTCACGTATGGTCTACCTCTAAAAAATGTTGTGGGGTGTCAAAGCTTTGTATAATGAGTAAATTCAATATGGGAAACCATATTTTTCCTGAGTTCACATTTTGGCTGGACTGGCAGTTCGAGACTTACACAAAGGAATCCCCATGAAGCACCTGATTAAGATCATATTTCTCATTTTAGACAACGTTCCAGTTCATATATACAATGTAAACTATACATTTTCTATAAATCCAAAGGGGGGAAAATCCTACCTAAACTATCAATTGGCTTGCTCAAAGATTCCTAGCTACAGCAAGTGGACTCCAAGACATCCCCCACTCCACTTCCTTCCCTATGTACCCCCATTCTAGGTGCAAGGGAAATAGAGCAGTGACTATTAGTAGAAGAGGTCCCCTAGGGCTTTTACGCTGGAAACGTCCTGGCAGTTTCTACATCAGGCAAGGTAATACTGCTGCCACCTTACAACACGAAAAGAGAAAATAACACAGAAGGGAAAGGGAGGTGTTCATCTCAAGAACCAGGAAAGAAAGGAGCAGAGCAAATGTTCTAGGAGTGGCAACTTTTTCCACCTAAAAGGGTTCCAGTGAGACTAATCTGCCGTATATTTCTCTCTTTTGTTGGCTCTGTACATAATTGTGCTCTGTACTGCAGAGAAGGGCTAATAACACTTTTCAAGCCATGTTGGAAGCAATAATAATAAGTGATGATGATGACAACTAACTGGGTACAATGTTTCACACACACTAATCGCTTCTGATCTTCACAAGAACTCTGGAAGGTGGGTGGTAATTCCATTTTATAGACGGGCAGACTGAGGCTTAGAGATGTTAGAAAATTTGCTCAAGGCCATACAGACAATAAGAAGCAGAGTTGGGGCTTTGCTGGTGGTCCAGTGGTAAAGAATCTGCCTTCCAATGCAGGGGACACGGGTTCGATCCCTGGTTGGGGAACTAAGATCCCACATGCTGCGGAGCAACTAAGTCTGCGCGCCACAACTACTGGGCTCACGCGCCTCAACAAGAGAGCCCACATGCTGCAAACTAGAGCCCATGTGCCCTGGAGCCCACAGGCCGCAACTAGAGAGAGAAAACCTGCACGCCACAACTAGAGAGAAGCCCATGCGCCGCAAAGAAAGACCCGCATGCTGCAGCTAAGACCCATCGCAGCCAAAAAAAATAAATTAAATAAATATTTTTAAATGTAGATAATTTAAAAATAAATACAATACCTTTATTTAAAAAAAAAAAAAGCAGAGTCGTTTTCTACTCACAACTTATTTCTCTAAAAGAGAGATTATGCGGGTGAACCACCCCGGGGTAAGAGGCAAAGTCACTGATGAGTACAGACAGGACAGGACTCATGTACACCCTGCCTGCACCAGAGCACATAGTTGGCAACTGCAGTTCCTAGACACAGGCACCAGGACCTGTCAATCAATGAGCATATCCAAAACCTGGCTGCAAGTAAGGGAGCATTAGAAGCATGTTTTGGCTACCTTCAGGGGTGGGACAGTGGAACTGGTACTCTGTCTTAGGTTTCAAATGGTCAAGCGTTTGAATACTGAATTCATGGCTTTTCTCAACCACAGTCCTGGGCTAAGCTCTTGGGCAGAGGTCCTTGTCTAGCCAGTCAAGTTCATCAATGTTAGGCCACAGACTTCTTTCCCCAAGGATGAATGCTAAAGAGCTTCTCTGGGCCTTGCTGATAAAATCTTTAAAAAACCAACAGGAAAAAAAAAAAACAAACAACCAAATGCCCAGCTATTCCACCTGAGTTGGTGAATATCCTGAGAGAGAGACCACATCAGTACATAAATTCCAGAAACAACAAATACTGTTCTGTGGAAAGAGCAAAACGTTAAGTCTGCAGGCCTACATTTCACAATCACATTTTAGGATTTACTTATAAGTCAGCAGTTTGAAACCTAGAATACACGCATATAATTCTAAAACCCATCAACAGCACTTAGTTTCCAGTTTAGCCTCTGAAAGCCTGTTTAGCCCACTATATACAAAAACATGGTAGTATTCCAGCTATCCTAATCTCATTTCAATGGGGAAAGTCAAGGCAAAATTCCAAAACACAACAATAAGAAATATTTTCCCTTCTCAGCTCAAATGGTCCATGCTGGTCCCAGGAAAGCAGAAGGGACAAGGTAGGTGCTACCGCACCCAGTGGCTTTACTAAACCCAACTCCTCAGGGTTGGTTCATCCTTCTCTAGCTGTCCTGACCTAGGGAACAACGGCCCTTGCCCTACAGGGTTGGAGGGCAAACGGCCCTGGAGGCCTAGCTCTGTCTCTTCCAGCACCTGGAGGCATGGACTGAAGAAGAGCCCAATAATGTTCAGGTTAAAATAACAGGCTTTGGCCTCATTTTCAAACCATTCTTGCCTGAAATTCTAAATAAAGCTAAAGGTGCTTGTGTCATTGCAGGATGGGAGCTGAAACAGTCTGGGTCTAATATTGTTCAGCACATTCTGAGAGGGCAGAGGCACTAACTGCTCTCCTGCCACACCTCTGCACAGCAGTGACCAGGCATCCTGCGAGCTAAACACGGATCTTCACATAAAACAAACAAAAGTCAAAGCTGTACATCTGTGCCTATACACACAGTAGTCTGGAATGGCACAAACCAACCAGTTAACAGTGGTCTCCTCTGGGAAAAGGAATGGGATGGGACAGTAGAGCAGTAGTTTTAAGTTTCACTGCTTGAATTTCTTTTGAGAAGTACGTTTCTTAAAAATACGCTTTATATATGATTTACATGTGTAATTTAAAAACTAAACTATGACAAGCCATTTAAAAAATACTTCAAAATCATAATTTCTCTGAATATATGATGTGATCATAGAAAGAATCAGAAAATAAAAATAAACTTGGATAGGTTCAAAATAGAATGAGCCAAGGAGGATATTATACATTTATAGCAGCAGATTCAGCAAACTATAACTCATGGGCCAAATCCAGTCCAACAGACAGGTCTACAAGGTAAAACCGGTTTTCGCATTCTTTTTTTTTTTAATTTTTTTTTGTGGTACGCGGGCCTCTCACTGCTGTGGCCTCTCCCGCTGCGGAGCATAGGCTCCGGACGTGCAGGTCCAGCGGCCATGGCCCACGGGCCCAGCCGCTCCGCGGCATGTGGGATCCTCCCGGACCGGGGCACGAACCCGTGACCCCTGCATCGGCAGGCGGACTCTCAACCACTGCACCACCAGGGAAGCCCGGTTTTCGCATTCTTAAAGGGTTATTTTTAAAAAGCAAAGAAGAATGTGAAAGAGACACATTTGGTCCAAGAAGCTTAAAATTTACTTACTATTTGCCCTCTACAGAAAAAGTCTGATGATACCTAATGCCTGATTTACACCAAGACTATTGTGTCTTATCAAAAATAGTTTTTGGGCTTCCCTGGTGGCACAGTGGTTAAGAATCCACCTGCCAATTCAGGTGACACGGGTTCGAGCACTGGTCGAGGAAGATCCCACATGCCGCGGAGCAACTAAGCCCATGCGCCACAACTACCGAGCCTGTACTCTAGAGCCTGCGAGCCAACTACTGAGTCCGTGTGCTACAACTACTGAAGCCCGTGCGCCTAGAGTCCGTGCTCCACAAGAGAAGCCACCACAATGAGAAGCCTGCGCACCACAATGAAGAGTAGCCCCTGTTCACTGCAACTAGAGAAAGCCCGCGCGCAGCAACGAAGACCCAATGCAGCCAAAAATAAATAAATAAAAACATAGTTTTAAATTCTTCTTGGAAATGCCTTCAAAATCACAATATGCCTTTTAAACACAATAAAAAATGAGTCATAACACTTAATAGCCTAACTTTTTTTTCCCCTAAACCCACAACAGTATAAGTTAGCTTATTCAGTTACCATAATCATCAGATTTAGTTCAGAAGACTAGTGATTTCCTAAAATCAAACACAACCCCAGGATGGGGAAAGGAACATTCTCCCTCCTAGCATCCAGAAACCTAACCTCTAATGTGCTGCTAAAACGTACAAGGACACATGGAAAAATCAAACTCAGAAGAACTCTCTGAGCAGGTAAAGAAAAACGTCATCTTTATTCTAAATGAAATTTGTATTCCAATCTTACACTCTAATGTAGAGCCCTGAAAAGGGGAGAATATTTCATTTTGACTACTGAAGACCCTAAGAAATATACTGAGTAAGAATCAAATGCATCCAAATGTAAATAGATGTAAATTTAGAACTGAAAAAATAACTTATCCTGTCAACATGTGTAGAACTTTCTACATTAAACCAATGGTTCTATATAATGACAATTCACAAAAAAATCTTCATAATCATATTTAGAATTCTCAGTCCCTACTATGTACTTTATAAGTTCCAACTTGAAAATTTAAAGAACATAAAACATAGGCTGATTTGTTTGTTTAATAATCTTCTCTCCTACTTAATTTGAAATGAAAGCAATTCAGAACCTGGCATGCAAAATTTTTTTACAAGGACACGGTATCAATGGAAAGAGGACAAAGACCATCATTTCAGTCATTTGAGAAAAAACTAAGACAAACATTCTCACTTACCTCTGGAATACATTTTCCTACCCAAGTATGACACAGAAGATACTCTACCTCAATGTCCTGGAGACTGAATTCCTTCTGATCTGTAAAGTTTGCAGCCCCGGCACTAAGTTCCATCAGCATCTTGGCGATCTCGGGCTTTATGGCTGAAGTCAGCCGACTGGCTGCTTCCATGACGTGCTCCTGCACATCTTTGAGTTGCATGGCTGCCTTGGAATAGTGAGAGTTCCTGAACACAGTGCTGAAGAGATCTGTGAGGAAAGTACTGGCACGGCAGAAGACGTTGAGGGCGTCCAGGTATTTGGAGATGCCCTGCTGGATGTCAGCAATGGGAGTGGAGTGGGGCATGGCATGGTGGCAGCTGCCTGCAGCAGTCAGACTGCCCAGGGGGGCGGTGGTGGCCGTAGATGCCAGGGGAGCACTCAGTGCTCGGCCGAGCTCAGGCATTGGGTACTGCTGGTGCTGCTGCACCTTCTGCTTGGACCCGCCAAGCAGGAAGCGCCGCTTATAGTCCATTTTACTGTCCTGGGCACTGCAGCAATACATGCGGGAAGGGGAACTGTCCCAGTGATCGTGAGAGGGTCAGGGTCCTGATTCCTTTTTTTTCCCCCCTAAAACTGTAGCTAGGTATAAAAATAGTGGAGTTCTGCAAATCTAAGTTTTAAAAAAGGCATTTCCATGAGGCAGGTGACCATGTGATCCAATGTAGTTGTGAAAAGGACAACAGGTTTATATAATTAATATTTTCAGTGTAGGCAGGACCTCTGACAAAAAATAAAAGTGTGTCCAAAATGCTATATAAGAAATGTTAGCATTCTACTCTCTTAATAAAAAGATATGCTTGCTGAGAAAAATGTTTACCTCGAATTGCTTTGCAAGGATATTTTGATACTTGTATTTACAATGGCAGAAAAATAACTTAACTTTGAAAAATGTAATATAATGTATCTTCAATATACCAGAAAAGTTAGAACCCAAAAACCCACAAGCTGATCAACAGCAATTTAAAAGGCAGTACAGAATTACTTCACACTAAGTCCTCAGTAAGGAAGATCAAATCTCTGCAGAATTTTGACAGAGCCTGCCTGCCAAATCCATTTACCTGTAAAGCGTCTTCTCAATGCGAAAAATTTCCTTTAATATTTTCTGAAAACAAGTTGTTTTTTTTTTAGAAAATGGCATTTATTATAAGTCCTCTCCTTCTTTTCTTTTGTTTGCTGAGGTAGCAGTTTCCTTATAACATTAATAAGAGGTGCTTCCAGACTGGGTTGGCCCTCAATTGTAAAGTCTGAAGCAAGAATGCACAGATGTATTTGTAAGGCTTCTAAGTCATTTCCTGTAAGGGGGAAAAATAAGATAGAGTTAGGAAAGTTACAAGACAGTGAGTAATTCTGGAACATTAACTCCTGAAATGCTATTATCTACAAAGGTGGGCTCCAAATGAACAAGAAACTATATAAAAACCTTATAAAAGCAGGTACAATAGTGAGAGTGGAACTATGATATGATGACTGTTAGAAAATTCCTCAAGTTGTAGTACAAAAATAATGTAACAAAAAGTTTGATTCCCCACTAACCACTCCAGAACTCAGGCTGACAAGTGACACATCAAGCAGGGCCTGGACTCATGTTTGTGTTTCCTCCTCAAAGAGCTCACAAATCCACAAGAGGATTAGAAGAGTACACAGATTAGATGAGGGCTGTTGACAAGTAGAGCACTCACAAAACCTTAAGGGGGATTTGGAAATGGAGCAATGAGCAAAGACTGAGAGAAATCAGGAAGGTTGTTATGAAGAAAATGTTACTCGGAGGTAGGCCTTGATTGTAGGATACATTTTGATAAGCACAAAAGGGATGGCTGGGGCTCACCAGGTGAAAGGACCACCAAAGCAAAGTCCCTGAAGCCTTAAAGGATGGCTTAAAGTCTGTTCAGGATACCCAGCTGGGCTGAAGTGAAGCATACCGAAAGACAGAGCCTGGAGAGGCAAGTGGCTGGCAGGTTTGTAGACAGGATGCTTCTCATCCTCACCCAGGTACCAATTTCCCCTCCACATGTTCGAAAGGAAGCCTCGGAGGGTGTGCAGGTTCTTACACCCTGGGGAGACTTCTATAGAACCCCTGGCTCTGGATAGGTGCAAAGAGCAAGGTCTGAACACCTCTGGTTGCAGTTTCTGAACCTACAATAGTAGAGTAATGTGATTCTTCTACACAGCCACAACTAGGTTTACACTTGCCTGAACTATCTATTCTTACAAACATAACAACAGTTCAAATGTTTTATTGAATGATACATGTAGTCTATATTAAACTTCAATAAACATGATGTCTGTTTATAGTTTGGTCTACTTATTGATAACCAGATTTTTTTTCCATTTTCCTTTTTTGATAGATAAAAATAAGTCATACCATATCACTCATCATGGCCAAATACCATGCCTCCTTTACAGTTCTACAATTGCATTAGGAACACAGGAAGGCAGGCAGGTTATAAGAGCAAGAGATGAGGAAAGTGCTATGGATACAAACACATACTCTAAAAGTATAGCAATCCTAATGCAGCTAGCATATAAATCCAACTAAACCAGCCACCATTTGTAGCTCTGTGTCCAAGAGAATCTTGACTCTTAAAAACTCTCCTAACCTTTTCAAGAAACAAGATATCAAACAGCTATATGTAAGAAATCGGTTCCCAAATGTTCATTTTTCAAATTCATTACAATAAGGCAATCATATCTATTCCTAGCTAAGTGCTCCATTGTTATCAATGTGGCTGTACAAATTCGGACATACAAAAGAAGCACTCAGCAGGAGTGCTGAAGGACGGAAGGCTGCTCACACAGAAAAAGTGTGGTCTGTGAAGGAAAACCATCACCTTGAATTGGCCACAGTGATTGTCTTGAGCAACCCTGAGGAGAACCTTTCTTTGTTCTGTGTTGTACACCGGTCCCCTGGCTCTGAGAGTTCACCCTCATTCCTCTGCCAGACGATCCTAGAAGGTCAAGTGAGACCCATATACTTACCAACTTTTTAAAAGTCACCATAAACATTAAACTTTTTTCTGCTTTACATGCTTCCAAAGTTTATGTAAATGAAACTTGTAATACTTAAAAATATACTACTTCACCAAATTCATCTACAAATTCAATGCAATCTCTAGCAAAACTTGAACTACCTTTTTCACGGAAATAGGCAAGCTGATCCTAAAATGCATATGGAAATGCAAGGGACCCAAGATGACCAAATGAATATTGAAAAAAATATGTTGGAGGACTCACACTTCCTAATTTGAAAACGTACTGTAAAGCTATAGTAATAAAGACAGCAGAGCACTGGCGTAAGAAATGACATATATGTATCAGTGGAATGCAGTTGAGAGTTTAGAATAAACCCATACCTCTATGGTCAACTGATTTTACACAAGGGTGCCAAAACCATTCAGTTGGGAAAGAATAGTCTTTTCAATAAATGGTGATGGGACGGACAACTAGATATCCACATGCAAAAAAAAAAAAAAAAAAAAAAAAAAAAGAATATGAACCCCTATCTTATACCATAAACAAAAATTAACTGAAAATGGATCAAAGACCTCAATGTAAGAGCTAAAACTATACAGCTTTTATAAGAAAATACAGGGACTTCCGGTGTTCCACAACAAGAGAAGCCACTGCAATGAGAAGCACGCGAAACGGCAACGAAGAGCAGCCCCTGCTTGCCGCAACTAGAGAAAGCCGGCGCACAGCAACAAAGACCCAACACAGCCAAAAATAAATAAATAAAATAAATAAACTTTAAAAAAAAAGAAAGAAAATATAGGTGTAAATCTTTGTATCTTAGATCAGGCAATGGTTTCTTGGACATGGTATCTTTTTGTTGTTGTTGGAACAGACACATATTTTTTAATGTTTCAATAATTATCTTTTCTCGTCAAGTGTTTTCGAAATTGGTTGGCCAGTCAAATTTGGACCAAGCTGAAAGGTTGTCTCAGGGTCTCTATACAATTTGAGGTCTTCTGTAACTTACAGGATTTATATTTCCAGTGATACTACTTTGTTTCTAGCTACCTGAAATGAGTTTTTACTTACATTTGAGAACCATGAAAACTTAAGAACAATAAAAAGGCTATCACCTTACACAAATACAATCTGATGAGCTAAATCCCAGTCCAGTTCTGAGGTCAGCTATAGGGTTAGGTGGGTGTGGACAGTATCTGGGCCCCACAGTTTGACCAGTACCCCTGGGGAGTTGTCACCACAGTAAATTGTTTTAAATAAGTTTTTTTTTAAAAAAAAAAAAACAAGTCCATCAGGTGACACAAACTCAAGTTGATAAAAGTCTTGGCCCTCAGATCCAATCTCTGTCTCCGATGGTGCAGAGGTCGGGAAATTGCACCCCGTGTCCTCAGGCTGAGTCCAGACCCTCACGCCATCCTGCTCCTGCGATGGCTTCCTTTGCTGCCACTACGATCATTGCTGCTACTTCAAGGACAAAGCTCCAACAGCTTCATCTCTAGGCACAATGAGATCTTCTTCACCTTTTAGTGTCCTGGACAGGGGTGTTATCCTCACTGCTAGTGTCCGGCTGGGCATGGCCAGTGCCAGGGTCACAGCCTGGCTCGAGGACGGCCCCCTCCATCTTGCTTTTCCTTGCCGGTCCCCTGCTCAGGACTGTGGTTGCCCTCCCCTCCTCCAGGATGGGCTTTGGGGGGTCTCCTCCCCCACAGCTCCCTCCTCCAGCCCCTCTGTGTCCGGGTTCCTCCTCTTCACTGGCCACCCTCTCCTTCACCTCGGTAGGCTCTTCCGTCTGCTCTTCAGCCGTTTCCTCCTCCGTGGGGCTCCCACACCCGTCCTCTGCCTCTGGGCTGGAGGCTCGGGCTGGACACTGGCTGGCCCCCTCCTCGGAGTTCCCCACGGCCGTTTCGTGTTGCTGGGCTACCCCCAAGGCCCCTCCCTTCTCCTCCTGCTTCTCTGTCCTGCTGGGTGTCCTCCTCAGAGGAGGGGATCCTGGAGTCTTGCTCTTGGCTGGGAACACCTTGTCCCCATTCTCTTCCTTGGCACCATTCTCCTGGGAGGACTCCACAGCCCTGAGCTCCCCCGGGTCCCCACAATCCGACTGGGACCTTCTGAATAGCCTGGAGGGAGGGCACCTTTTTATGGAGCCCCTTGTCTGCACCTTACTGTAAGAGGGCAGATGACTGCCTTTAGGAGGCTGGTCAAAGCTGATGGGCACCTCCTGTGGCTCGCTGGCCCAAGACCACATGCCAGGGCTGCTGGGGGTAGAAAGCTGGCTGTGAAATGGTGATACCATGGCCTTGAGTCCGGGACTCTTGGGTGAGGCCCCAGGCAGCAGGGTCGCTGGATCAAAGGCTAAACTGGCCTGGAGCTTCTCGATCAGAGGCGAGCTCTTCACCTTGACTTTAGGAGGGTGGTTTGCATTGGGCGGTGACTTCTCTTCACCATTCTGGCCCAGTTCTACCCTGGGGAGGAACAGAGAGAGGGAGCAGGGCAGTTTCCTTCTTGTTGGTTTACTGGCTGGTGTCTCCTTTGCAGCGGCTGCCTGCTCCCTGAATCGCTCAGCCAGCTGGGCCACCGAGGGGGGCACCGAGTCATCCACACTGGCGTTGGTCTCTGCCGGCCTTTCCTCCATGTCCTCCAGGTGCCAACTCGGCGGAGGCCGCACGCACTCACACTGGCCAGGGCTCGTGATCCCCGCTCTCTGCTCGGCTCCCGTCAGGCCGGGTTTGGCTGCAGCAGGCACAGCGCAAGTGGGCGGCTACATGCCCAGCTTGCTGGTTTCAGAATGCCCCGGCCGCCCGGGCCTTGTGCTAGGGGAGGAGGGAGGAGGGAGGAGGGAGGAAGGAGGAGGGAGGAGGGATGGGGAGCTGGATATGACATCTTAAAGCACAAACAACAAAAGAAAAGATATATAAACTGGACTTAATCAAAAGTAAAAACGCTTGTGCATCAAAGGTCATTATAAAGGTGAAAAGAAAACCCACAGTATGGGCAAAAATACTGGAAAATCATATATCTTGTTAAGGGTCTGGTATCCAGAATACAAAAAGAACTCTTAAAATTCAACAATAAAATGACAAATAACCTATTAAAATATGGACAAATGATAATAAAAGACATTTCTTGAAAGATATACAACTAGCCAATAAGCAAATGAAAGGATGCTCAACATGGATAGTCACTAGGGAAACACAAATAAACCACAGTAAGATACCACTTCATACATGCTGGCATGGCTACAGTAAAAACAAAAAACAAAACAGAAAATAAGTGTGGGTGAGAATGTGGAGAAACTGGAACTGTCATAAATTGCTGGATGTGAAATGATGCTGCTACTGTGAAAAGCAGTATGGCAGTTCTGAAAAATGTTAAACAGAGAGTTGCCATTAAGACCAAGCAATTCCACTCTTAAGCATACACCCAAGAAAACTGAAAACATATGTTTATATAAAAACTTGCATATGAATGTCCATAGCATCATTATTCATAATAGCCCCAAAGTGGAACAACCCAAGTCTATCAACCGCTGAATGAATAAACAAAATGTGGTATACAATGGCATATTATTCAGCCATAAAAAAAGAATGAAGTGGGACTTCCCTGGTGGCACAGTGGTTAAGAATCCACCTGCCAATGCAGGGGACAAGGGTTCGAGCCCTAGTCTGGGAGGATCCCACATGCCACAGAGCAACTAAGCCCGTGTGCCACAACTGCTGAAGCCCGTGCACCTAGAGCCTGTGCTCTGCAATGGGAGAGGCCACCGCAATGAGAGGCCCATGCACCGCAACAAAGAGTGGCCCCTGCTCGTTGCAACTAGAGAAAGCCCACACGCAGCAACAAATACCCAATGCAGCCAAAAATAAATAAACAAATAAATAAATTTATTTTTTTATAAAAAGAAAAAAGAATGAAGTATTGATAAATGCTACAGTGTGGCTGAACCTTGAAGACATTATGGTAAGAGAAAGAAGCCAGAAACAGAAGGTCATATACTGTGAGATTCCATTGATATGAAACATCCAGATAAAGCAAATCAGTAGAGACAGATAAAAGTAGATCAGTGGTTGCCAGGAGTTGAGGAGAGGAAGGGAATGGGGAGTGACTATTAATTAATACAGAGTTTCTTTTGAGGTGATGAAAACATTCTAGAATTAGATGGTGGTGATGGTCGCACAATTTTGTTAATGTACTAAGACTCACTGAATTTCACACTTTAAAATGGTGAATTTTATGGTATGAGAATTATATATCAATTAAAAAGGAGAGAAATAGGGAAAAATATATACTACTGGCCTCCAGAAATGTCTATTTAGAATAGATGAACATCTGCTACATCTGAAAAATGATTTACTGGGGAGATGGTCAGCTCTGTGGGTGGCTACCCACTAAGCAGGGTGGTGATTAACTGGGTGTTTACTTGGAGATAATATAATCAAGCATAGTTACTATAATTTGTGTAATTTCCTATGTGTCATTCTTCAGTGAAAGTTTAAGGAAGAAACAAAGGATTAACTAGAACTAAAAGGAGGGAGGCTTGGGGAAGGAAAGTTTCATTCCAAGTGGAACAGCATGAGGGAGGGGAAACCCAGAAGGCAGTACCGCAGAGACTACCAAATGGCTGGTTTCAATCAAATCTCCTTCCTCCTTTACAGTAAGCCAGCGGGGCCAAGAATATGCGCACCGTACTACTCTGAAATGTACATGCTTACATGACTAACTGGGGTATAATAAAAAGTTCTAGATGAAAAGCCTTGGCAAACTTTAAGATTCAGATCTAATCCAAACTATAATTTCAGTACTAAGAAGAAAGCAGCAGATTCATGAAAATAAAAATCTAAAAAGAAAGGGGAGGGAAGTTATGTCATAAAAAACGGCAGAGTAAGGACCTCCAAAAATTCTCTCCTCCATAAAAACAGTGAGAAAACTGGCCAAATTGGTCAGAATCAACGTTTTTTAAAAAAAACATCTTTATTGGAGTATAATTGCTTTACAATGGTGTGTTAGTTTCTGCTTTATAACAAAGTGAATCAGGTATACATATACATATATCCCCGTATCTCTTCCCTCTTGTGTCTCCCTCCCTCTCACCCTCCCTATCCCACCCCTCTAGGTGGTCACAAAGCACCGAGCTGATCTCCCTGTGCCATGCGGCTGCTTCCCACTAGCTATCGATTTTATGTTTGGTAGTGTATATATGTCCATGCCACTCTCTCACTTTGTCCCAGCTTACCCTTCCCCCTCCCCATGTCCTCAAGTCCATTCTCTAGTAGGTCTGCGTCTTTATTCCCATCCTGCCCCTAGATTCTTCATTACCTTTTTTTTTTTAGATTCCATATATATGTGTTAGCATATGGTATTTGTTTTTCTCTTTCTGACTTCCTTCACTCTGTATGACAGACTCTAGGTCCATCCACCTCACTACAAATAACTCAATTTCGTTTCTTTTTATGGCTGAGTAATATTCCATTGTATATATGTGCCACATCTTCTTTATCCATTCATCTGTCAATGGACACTTAGGTTGCTTCCATGTCCTGGCTACTGTAAATAGTGCTGCAGTGAACACTGTGGTACATGACTCAGAATCAACTTTTTAAAGACTCTGGAAATTAACAGGATTGAAGCAAACTGGCAAGCATTTATTCAAGAAAAACGGCTGTATCTCAGTAAGAATACAGTAGTACCCCCATCCATGGGGCATATGTTCCAAGACCCCCAGTGGATGCCTGAAACCTCGGGCAGCATATACAGCGTGGATACACTGGACAATGGGATGATACATGTTCCAGGCAGGATGGAACAGGACAGCATGATATTTTATCATGCAACTCAGAATGGCGTGCAATTTAAAACTTATTTCTGGAATTTTCCACTTAATGTTTTCAGGCTGCACTTAACTGCAGGTAACTGAAACAGCTGAAAGTGAAACTGTGGATAAGGGGGGACTACTATAGTCAGCTTTGTAGCATTTTAACTTGATCTAGTTCCATTCCCTGCTCTCTAACTCTATAACCTTGAAAATTAACAGCTGTATTTGCAGTGAAAACCAGAAGGCAGGCAGCAGAACTGGAGGGAGCAGAACTAGGCTAGAGATCCTCCAGAGTTTCATTCCTAGAAAATTATCATTATCTGACTTATCTGCAGGTTCCCTGGAAGACCCCACTTGCAAGGATCTCTATTTGATCTGA
This sequence comes from Kogia breviceps, assembly GCF_026419965.1. NCBI lineage: Eukaryota > Metazoa > Chordata > Mammalia > Artiodactyla > Physeteridae > Kogia > Kogia breviceps. The sequence continues at coordinate 15,598,781 of NC_081327.1, forward strand.
CTTGGAACTCACATGGAGAGAGAAGAGAATCTGATTTCCAGTTGCCACACTATATCATAAAAAAATGTTCAGTTTTCAATTAAAACTTAACAAGACATGCAAAGAAACAAGTATGGCCCTTACACAGGAAAGCAAACAAATAAACAAACAAAGGAAACAACTGATGAGGAAGCCCAGATGTTGGACTTACTAGACAGAGACTAAAATCAGCTATTTTCAATATGTTCAAAGAACTAAAGGAAACCATATCTAAAGAACTAAAGGAAGACAACTATACTTCTATTTTTTTTAAAAAAGTAAAATCATTAAAAAGAAAAAAAAAAAACTAAAGGAACATATGAGAATGATGTCTCAGCAAATCCAGAATACTACTAAAAGAGAGAAACATTTTTAAAACAGAACCAAATAGAAATTCTGGAGTTGAAAAATACACTAACATAAAAAATTAACTAAAGGCTCAACAGCAGATTTGAACAGGAAGCAGTGAAACTGAAGATTAACCAATTGAGATTATCCAGTCTGGGGAACAGGAAGAAAAAAGAAAAGAGTCTCAGAGACCTGTGGGACACCATCAAGCATACAAGCATCATACAATGGGATACTCAGAAGAGGAGAGGGAGGAAGGCACAGAAAAAAAATATTTGAAGAAATAAAGGCCCCAAATTTCCCAAATTTGATAAAAAGCACAAGAATCTACACATCTATGAAGCTCAACAAACTCCAAGTAGGATAAACTCAAAAAAACCAACCTACGCATATTATAATCAAATTGCCTAAAGCCAAAGCAAGAATCTTGAAAACAACAAAAGCAATTCATCATGTATAGTTGATTCGCATTATTTACAGGCAGTTATAAAAAGTTGCCATGTACACTGAATTAGCAAATACTGAATCAGTACTCCTAGATCCTGTGAGCCTCTAGTCAAAACATTTTCGCCAACCAATCAATATATAACCTTGTTTTATGTGTGTTTCTGTTTAAAGACACCTTAGTTAATATTTACTGTTGATTCATTAACACTGAACTCACAGGTAATGGCACCACAACTCATGCCTGAATGACACTCATCTAACACGTCTTTCCTCTGTTAGGTACATCACGGCCTTCCTGGGCTTAGGAACACTAGAGAGCACTTCAGCAATACACTTAGGGGCCATTTTAAACAGTGAAACTGCCAACAAAAAGTATAAAAATGCAAAAAATGTGGCACTAAATAGACTATGAAAAGAATACTTGTTTACAGTCTGAGAGCTGAAAAGAGAAGGCAGAGCGTCACCCTGTTCATCCCCAGCTGGGGGTGTGCGTGTTGTGCAATTCAAATTTTCTGCCACTCTGCACATGTCTACAACTGATCACAAGAGCTCTACAAGTATTGATTTTGTGTTGCAAATAAATTTTAGCCAGTAAGCTAATCTGCAAATACAGGATTTGAGAATCGTGAGGATCAACTATATGTAACACTACTTGAAACACTTGTGTTCCCAACATAATGGGGTACTCCTCTTTTTAAAAATATAATATACAAAAACATCAATCTGTGAAACAAATAATCAGAGGGTTACTGACCATCTTACAAGATACAGAGGTTCCTTCAAGTACTGAACCCATGGTATATTTAATGTAACAATTCAGCAATTCCATTATGTACAACCTTTCAGGATTTCATTGTGATTTTTAAAGGCTCAAGTCTATATATTTAAGGTACAATCTATCTGCCAATTTAGAAGTATATAATTTATAAAGACAAATTTATGCTTTAAGAGAACAATTACATTTGGTGAATCACATTCACTCTTATTTTTCCCCTTCTAGAATGCATTATTTTTTTATTATTTTTTTTTTTTTTTGCAGTATGCGGGCCTCCTGTTGTGGCCTCTCCCGTTGCGGAGCACAGGCTCCGGACGCACAGGCTCAGCGGCCATGGCTCACGGGCTTAGTTGCTCCGCGGCATGTGGGAACTTCCCGGACCAGGGCACGAACCCGTGTCTCCTGCATCGGCAGGCGGATTCTCAACCACTGCGCCACCAGGGAAGCCCCAAGAATGCATTATTTTAAAAATAAAAAATAACATTTGTAAAAGCTAAACAAGTTGAGGAGTTATATTATTATTCATTAAACTTTTAATTTTAGTGCTAAGCTCATGGTGAAATTTTTTATAAAAATGCCAATGGATATTACAAATGCTTAAAGAACAATTTAATAAGGTAAAATATATATTAATATCTCTTCACTGACTAGCTTGCATATAGTTGCTTCATCAAAGATGATTACTTCAATCGAAAAGCCAAACAATAACAAGTGTTGGTGAGAATGTGGAAAAATTGGAACCCTCATACATTGCTAGTAGGATTGTAAAATAGTACAGCACTTTGGAAAACAGTTTGGCAGCTCCTTAAAATAAGTATAGTGTTAGCACATGACCCAGCAATTCCACTCTAATGTATATATTCAAGAGAAATGAAAAATATAAATCCACACAAAAATCTATAATCAACATTCACAGCAGCATTATTCAAAATAGTCAAAAAATAGAAAGAACCCAAATGTCTATCAACTGATGAATGAATAAACAAAATGGGGTATAGCTATACAATGGAATTAAATTAAATTAAATTAAATATATATATTATGTATATATAAAGGAATGAAGTACTGATACATGCTAAAATATGGATGAACTTTGAAAACACTGTGCTAAGTGTGAAAGAAGCCAGACACAGAAGCCACATATTATATGCTCCCACTTATATGTAATATCCAGAATAGGCAGATCCATAAGAAACAGAAAGTAGATTTGTGGAATGGAGAATCACTGCTAATGGGTACAGAGTTTCTTTTTGCAGCAATGACAAGGTTCTGAAGTTTGATAATGGTGATTGTTGCACAACTCTAAATATACTAAAACACATACGGTATGTGAATTATTTCTCAATAAAGCTGTTATTTTCCCTATTACATTTGGTGAATCACATTCACTCCTTTTTTTCCCCTTCTAGAATGCATTATTTTAATTGCATTATTATTTTCATTGCCATTTTCCTTATGTAACTTCTCATTTAACAGCAAAAGGTACATAATAAAAAATAAGTTTTCGGGACTTCCCTGGTGGTGCAATGGTTAAGAATCCACCTGCCTCATATATACAATGGAATATTATTCAGCCATAAAAAGAAATGAAGGGCTTCCCTGGTGGCGCAGTGGTTGAGAGTCCGCCTGCTGATGCAGGGGATGCGGGTTCGTGCCCCGGTCTGGGAAGATCCCACATGCTGCGGAGCGGCTGGGCCCGTGAGCCATGGCCGCTGAGCCTGCGCGTCCGGATCCTGTGCTCCGCAACGGGAGAGGCCACAACAGTGAGAGGCCCGCGTACCGCAAAAAAAAAAAAAAAAAAAAGAGAGAAAAACAAATACCGTATGATAACACATATATATGGAATCTAAGAAAAATGTCATGAAGAGATTAGTGATAGGACGGGAATAAAAACACAGACCTACTAGAGCACGGACTTGAGGATATGGGGAGGGGGAAGGGTAAGATGTGACGAAGTGAGAGAGTGGCAGGGACATATATACACTACCAAATGTAAATTAGATAACTAGTGGGAAGCTGCCGCATAGCACAGGGAGATCACCTCTGTGCTTTGTGACCACCTAGAGGGGTGGGATAGGGAGGGTGGGAGGGAGGGTGACGCAAGAGGGAAGAGATATGGGAACATATATATATGTATAACTGATTCACTTTGTTGTAAAGGAGAAACTAACACACTTGTAAAACAGTTATACTCCAATAAAGATGTTTAAAAAAATAAAGAATCCACCTGCCAATGCAGGGGACACGGATTTGAGCTCTGGTCTGGGAAGATCCCACATGCTGTGGAGCAACTAAGTCTGTGTGCCACAACTACTGAGCCTGCACTCTACAGCCCACGAGCCACAACTACTGAATCCGCGCGCCACAACTACTGAAGCCCATGCGCCCAGAGCCCATGCTCTGCAACAAGAGAAGCCACCGCAAGGAGAAGCCCGCTCATAGCAACGAAGAGTAGCCCCCACTCGCCGCAACTAGAGAAAGCCCGTGCACAGCAATGAAGACCCAACGCAGCCAAAAATAAATAAATTAAATAATTAATTTAAAAAATAGTAAGTTTTCCGGAGATACCTTTAATGTCAGACTTAGTTTCCTTTTCATACTTCAATTAGAAATCTGGATTTAAATGCTGCTATCCCAAATCTGGGAATGTGAGTACTGAAAAGGCCCTTAAAGATCATCTAATTTAAACCCTTCAATTTATAGATGAGGGGAAAAAAATCTCAGGATACTAAATGTCTTGCACTAGACCACATAGCGCCCGTATCTTGACTCTCAGAACTCTAAATGTATACATAAATATTCTGTTCAGCACTATCCACACTGACACATTAAACTATGCTACAGGAATAAATTCTGAAAGGAGTGGACTAAGATTTATTTTTTGTTCACATAAAGTTCAAGGCAGCCCTTTAACTTGTAGGGACATTACTGGAACTTGTGTTTTTCACAGTCACCTTAGCACAAGAAAAGAAACTCATATCGACTCTTTACTGCTTCCCACTCTAAGTGACACACATCACTTCCCATCACAGCCCTTTGGCCAGAATTAGTCACATGTGCTAATGTAACCACAAGGTAAACTGGGCAATGTAGGGGGACACATGGAATATTGGGTAAGCAATACAGTCGGCCACAGCTGCCCATCTAGCCCAGCTGTGGGTTGCACAGTTTTTACAAGATGGTGAAAGCAATTCTGATTCCACACAGGAGAGGCTGTTTTGCAATGCAGAGTCCCTACAGTTGCTTTCCAGAGGCCAGGTGATGCTCACATAGGCTGCTCCAGGACATGGTTCTTTGCTGTGTGTATATATGCAGGGTGGGGGAGTGGAAGGAGGAAGGGAGGGAAAGGTCACAGAAATCCTTTGAGAAACTGATGACAAAACACTCCATAGTCTTAACACTATCCAAAACACCAAAGTTCTCATTCAGTTTTGGATTTAGAGCCCCAGATGAAGAACCACCTGCCATCCACACTCACCATGTTTCCCTTCCCTACAGAGAAATGCTACACAGCTGGAGGCAGCAGGTGACTTCATCAAAACTGAGCCTCTCTTCCTGCACTTAGTGTTGGTCCAGCAATAACCAAATAGGGGAGGCCAAAGGCTCAAGCTAACGTAGTCAGGGGGCACCAAAGAGAAATATATATTGGACTCTCTGTGGGTTTTTTTTGCTTTATTTTTTAGCTTAATTTTTTGTTTATTTGTGTTTTGTTTGTTTGTTGGCTGCGCCACGTTACTTGTGGGATCTTAGTTCCCCAACCAGGGATCAAACCCATACCCCCTGAAGTGGAAGCACACAGTCCTAACTACTGGAGTCCCAGGGAATTCCCATATTGAACGCTTTGTATCCATATCACTTATTACCTGTGCACCTGTATCCTCGAGGTGTGGTCCTCAGGCCGTGAGCATCAGAATTGAATTGCTAAACACCAAAGTTGCACCTGTATTAGGATAAGTCTGTCTATAGGCCCATTATCAGTGTACAGGGCGTGGTTTTAATGCCCACTGAACATGTTATTAAGAATGGAAAATTTTTAAGCGATTTTTTATGAGATGCCCTATTAACATTAACCTTGTTAAGACTAGGATGAAAAGAAAGAAGCCAACCAAAGCTTAAGGACTTCCTTCCCTGACATTAGAATCAGAACACCCCTTTAATGGAATGACTATTAAAATGCTGATTCCTGGAATACAATCCAAGTCTAACGAATCAATCTTTGGAGGCAGGAGCAGAGAATATGCATTTTTTACAAGATTCTCAGGTGATTCTAGATGCATGCTATAATCTGAGAGTCAAACTGGTCAGCTAAAAACCTGCTGAAAGCCACAAGGATGACAATACCTGAGCATGGACATCTGAAGTTTCTGACTATATAAACACCACTTAAGGCAACTCAGGTATTTCACCAATATTCCTATTCATCAAGAATCCAGAAAGGGACTTCCACCTCCATGTGATAAATGACTCTATTTCTTAGAACCAAGGGGTTGGTTGGAGAATTCAATGAAAACCTCCGTTTGTATCATAATTGCTTCTAACAAGACCACTCAGGTCCAACAGTCAAGCCTGGGGTTCTTCTCCAGGCAGAAAGAACAAACAAGCCCCTGAAGAAAACAAAAATTGGTTTTTACTTATTCTTAATAGCTCTGGTGTTCCTGTGCTGACCTTTGCTGTAATCAAAACTAGACAGTGTTAAATTCAAGGAAATATCATGGAATTGAAATACCATTCAAGTTCTATCATTTTCAAGTAGGCTTTTGCCAAGAAACAATATGCAAAGAAGGTGGTGACATCCATCTAAGGAGTCATCTTCATGGCAGTGATCATAATATTCCCTGACAAAATACTGATGGAAGCTCGGTGAGGGGTACACATGAGATTCATCATATTATCTGCTCTACTGTTGTATAGGCTCAAACAGTTCTGTAATGAAAAGTTTAAAATGCACACAAACATGTATATAAGCACCTGGATATATCCCTTTTATTTTCTTAAATAAAATTATTCTCAATACTTGTCTTATTGTTTTTTGAAAGCTTTTCCTCCATATTTATCTCCCTGAAGGGCTAAAATATGTTCAATCCATTTAAGGACATTTCTGCTGTGTATTTTCTTAAAAAGAGTTTTCACTGGGAAAATATTCACCATTTATGAATCCACTATTCATGCTACATGGAAATAAATATGCATTGTGAAAGATCTCAGAAGTTAGTTGTAGCCAAGACTTGTAAGATTTAAGTACAGTATTCATAAGTTTTAATGCTGCCTAAGATTCTCAAACGCATGGCAGAAAAGGACATTTTAGTAGATATCACATCTTTTCAACACTACAATAATTTGCAAAAATTCTCAATAGATTAAAATTGAACTCAGACCTGATTACATCATTTAAAGCATTCCTTTCTGCATCAAAGTCAACAGGAATTTGTATTTCAAACAATAACAAAGAACATGCTTGAAACTAGACAAAAGTTAGGATAAAAGGGTTTTCTTATACCCATAACTGATAAATTTTTTTAAAAGTGGTCATCCTGAGAAAATTTGAAGAGCTTCCCTTTAGAGATGCAGTGGAAAAGAGAGTGGCCCTGGTGGCTGACTAACTGGGTGAGATCCTGGCTCTGCCACTTACCAGCTATGTGACTTGGGCAAGTTCTTTAACCTCTGTGTGCCTCAGTTTCATCATCTGTAAAATAGGGGTAATAACGGTAACTACTGTTATTGAGTTAAATGAGTTTATACATACAAAGCATGTAGAATAATGTCTGCCACATATTAAGCACTAATTGTTTGATATTATTATTATCATTCCAGTAAGTGAAAGTAACCAGGCCTTATTATCTTACTTGTCTGGAAAAAAGTTACTGACAAACAAGAAAGGTCTTGTAAAGTCACCCAATCCCTAAACTGAGTAGAAATCTATGTATTCTAGGGTGGGTGACATCACATGTTTCAGTGATGTGATAGTTATTATTTGTGAACACAGAGAACAATTTTAAATCCATTTCAGTCATTCAGCCAATAGAGAAAAAGGGGTGAAAAGCAGTCCTGTTGTCAGAAATGGTATGGCACAAAGTAGCTTCATTTCAAGATGACAGGCTAAATAAACAGGCACATATACTTACCTCCCCACCTTCCTCAAATCCCAAAGACATAACATAAAGATATTCACAAGGGAATCACAACATAACAGTAATTAAAATGGTCGATGGATATAGTCTATTTGAATGCTGGCCACTTTCCAGAAGACAGAAAGGAAGCAGACGAAACTGTATGGCAAGATAGACCGGAGCAGAGCTAGACACTTCTCAGAACATGTAAAGCCAAAGGCGGGCAGAGAAGCAGAGCCCTTTTCCTGGAGGAGCTGGATAAATGCCCAGCTTTGAGTCAGCAGGTACAGTCAGGAGTGGGAAATAGGTTCATCTACCTGATCTCCTCCATACTTCTCATTCCTGGTCACCGAATCAGCCAACTCCTATTAAGGCAAGAGGACTGTTGGAAAAACAGGAACCTCTTGTCAATAACCTATATAATCAACCTGGTTCTTCATTGATAAGCATCACCAGCTAGTGAAAGAAAACCAAGAGGACATAAAGGAAAATTAAGATGAAAAGCAGATCAGACTCCAGAAGAAACATATATTTTAGGTCCCAGAAAAACTGGTATCTAAAGAAATTCTAACTGGTATCCTCAGAGAGATATGAGAAGATAATGCATCCTTAAAACAAAAGCAAGCAAGCAAATCATAAATGAAGCAGAAATCAAGGAAGAACTCTTGGAAATAAGAAATATGATTGCCAAGATGAAAAACAAGGGAATAAATAAAATAGGAGTGGAGTAGCATGTAGGGGATACACACACACACACACACACACACACACACACACACACACTTGCTTATATTTTTTAAAATATGCAATGGAAGAATAAACCAAAAACCAATAAAAATGTTTACCTATGAGGTACAGAGAAGAACAAAGGCAAGGAAGGAAGCCATACTCCTCTCAGTCTACCTGGCTTTATATAGTTTTATCTTTAGAACCATGTAAATATATTATATAATTATAAAACAAAAGTAAATAAAAAAATAAAACAATCCTAAAAATAAAAAACAGACAAGTGAACCTAAACTATTTATCAAATTGGTGGCATAACCACACAGAGAAGGATTTTTCAAGATAAAACAGTGTCTTGACTGTACCTCTCTGGTGTTATTGTCAATAAAGGAGAAGAGACACAAATATAAAATCACAGAAATAAAAATCTTGTAATCCTTCTATTGAATTTGAATCATGAGTTATCTTTTTCTTTCTAAAAAGTACACATTTACTTTACTGAAAAGATCTAAATTCACATCCCAGGTGCAATTAATGCCCTTAATACTACTTCCTCCCACCAAATAGGATGAGAATTCCTTATAGAAATGGCTGATTGTAGATTTGGGGTCAAAAACAAAAAGATAAGCCCAGGAATTCTTATCAAGCCAGAAATAAGGGAACCCATATAATACTACCCAGCCCATGTCATAGGACCCAGAGTCAACCTGAAGAATAAGTTCTTATATTAATGGCCAATAATGGTACAATTTCAGAATCAAAAGAATAACTCTTCTGGAGCAAAATCATTAAGTATATAAAAATTAAAGAGTTCGGACTTGACAATGATTTCTTGCATATGATGCCAAAAGCAAAGGCAACAAATGAAAAAAGACAAATTTTACTTCATCAAAATAAAAACTTCTGTACATCAAAGGACACAACTGATAGAGTGAAAAGAAAACCCAAAGAATGGGAGAAAATATCTGTAAGCCATATATCTGAAAAGGAATTAATATCCAGAATATATAAAGAACTCATATAACTCAAAAACATATAACCAAACAATCCAATTATCAAATGGGCAAAGGACCTGAATAGACATTTGTCCAAAGAAATAGACAAATGGCCAACAAACACGTGAAAGAATGCTCAACATCACCAATCATTAGGGAAATGCAAAGCAAAACCACAATGAGATACCACTTCATATGCATATATGACTATTATAAAAAGAAAAAAACAACACACAGAAAACAACATGTTGGCAAAGATGTGGAGAAATTGAAACCCTGTTCATTGCTGGTGGAAATGTAAAATGGTACCGTCACTATGGAAAACAGTATGGCAGTTCCTAAAAAAATTAAACATACAGTTAATTACCATATGATCCAGCAATTCCACTCCTGGGTATATACACAAAAGAACTGAAAGCAGGGACTCAAACAGATATTTGTACACCTATGTTCATAGCAGCATTATTCATAATACCAAGAAGGCTGAAACAAGCCAAATATCCATCAACGGATGAATGGATAAACAAAATGTGGTATAACCACATAATGGAATATTATCCAGCCTTAAAAGGATGGAAATTCTGATAAATGCGTCAATACAGATGAAACTATGTTTATCAATGTGGCAAGTGACCTCTCTACTTGTCAGGCCATAGATCTGCAGAAACCTGGCAGTGGTTGCAATATCTGTGGCATTAAGACAGGTGCTGTGTGGAAGAAGGTGGAGACCATGGTCTCTACTTCCAAAGTCACAGCTAAATAACAGGATCATCAAGCACCCTGTTTCTTAAGCTCAGGCCTGATATGGGTGAAGAGTGCTGGTTATTTTTCTGGGGAGCCTATCCTTTATCTTTTACCATCTGTTTACAGCATCTTTCAACACACATACACACACACACACACACACGCTTTTCCCTCATTTCTCTAGTCAAATATGTGCATCTGTCCTTTTACAGTGTCAGGTTTTACAAGTTAATCTACCTTGCCCAAACTGATAATCAAACATAGTTGAACCCTTTGAAGATATACAAATGGCCAACAAGCACATGAAAAGATGCTCAACATCATTAGCTATCAGGGAAATGCAAATCAAAGCCATGAGATATCACTTCACAACTACTAGGATGACTATAATAAAAAGACAGACAATAACAAGTGTTGGCAAGAAAGTAGAGAAGTTAGAATCTGTGGGAATGCACAAGGATGCAAATACTTTGGAAAACAGTCTGGCAGTACCTCAAAAGGTTAAATGTAGGGCTTCCCTGGTGGCACAGTGGTTAAAAATCCGCCTGCCCATGCAGGGGACACGGGTTCAAGCCCTGGTCCGGGAAGATCCCACATGCCACGGAGCAACTAAGCCCCTGCACCACAACTACTGAGCCTGCGCTCTAGAGCCCGCAAGCCACAACTACTGAAGCCCGCACACCTAGAGCCCATGCTCCACAGCAAGAGTAGCCACCACTCTCCACAACTAGAGAAAGCCTGCACCCAGCAACAAAGACCCAAAGCAGTCAAAAATAAATAAATAAAATAAATTTTAAAAAAGGTTAAATGTAGAATTACCATATGACCAAACAATTCCACAACTATGTGTATATCCAAGAAAAATAAAAGACATGTCTACACAAAAACCTGTACATGAAAGTCCATAGCAATACTATTCGTAAAAAAGTGGAAACCCAAATGTCTAACAACTTAGTGGTATAGCCATACAATGGAATAATATTCTTCAATCATAAATGGAATGAAGTATGGGAATTCCCTGGCGGTCCAGTGGTTAGAACTTGGCACTTTCACTGCCAGGGCCTGGATTCAATACCTGGTTGGGTAACTAAGATCCTGCAAGCCATGCTGCAGGGCCAAAACAACGGATGAAGTACTGATTCACACAACAACATGGATGAGCCTTGAAAACATTATGCCAAGTGAAAGAAGCCAGACACAAAGTTCACATATTGTATGATCCCATTAACATGCAATGTCCAGAATAGGCAAATCCACTGAAACAGAAAGATTAATGGCTGCCTATGGCTGGGGCAAATGGGAAGAATGAGGAATGACTGCTAATGGGTACAGGGTTTCTTTTTGGAGTAATGAAAACGTTCTGAAATTCTGGTGGTAGTTACATAACCCTACAAATTCATTAAAAATCATTGAATTATACACTTTAAATGGGTGAACTGTATGGTGTGTGACTTACATTTTAATAAAACTGTTATTTAAAAAATAAAGGTGAACCACTCCATAACAACTCCTTCTTCAGAGGAAAAAAATATAGAAAATTATCTGTCCTCTCTAGACAACAACAATGTAAATCTAAATACCCACCCTTTATAATCTGGGGACACTACAGGAAATTAGGGAGGTTAGTGAAGTTATTGCCCATGAAGTTCAAAGCCCAACCACTTCCATGGTGTTTTTTCAGTCAGTTCAGAATGACACAAGCCATATTTAGAAATGCACTCCAAAAAAATGCTTTGAAGATTTTTATTCTCAACATTCACGAATTTAAAGTATCTATCCAGACAAGAGAAAATGCCTGAAAGATTCAGTTCTTAGTTCTCTCTCTCATTAGGGCTCTAGTTTTTTGGCTCCCCTTGTGTTACCACATTAAAAAGAGTGATATGAAAAGATGACAGTGCTCCTTCCTTTCCTCCTGTCCCTCTGGCCATTCTTAGTTGCCTCTTTGAGCCACTCCCCATCTGACAGACCTGAAGGCTGTGGTTCCTCGGAGCTCTATGCTGTGCCCTGTTTCTAAGATCAACATATTCTCCCTGGGATGATTCCCAAATCCATCTCTCTAGCCCAGATCTTTCTCTTGTACTCCAGATCCCAAATATTCAACTGCGTAATGGACGGGTCCCCAAATCAAATGTCCAAAACCAACTCTCCCCAGTCTTTCCATAGTCCTTGCCTGTCTTGGTGAATGGCATCACCATTAACCTACTTGAACAAGCCAGAAACTTGGAGTTATCCTCTACTCCTTACTCTCCTTTATATCCAATTAATCATTTTAGTCATATCCTTTCTGCCTCCTTAACATCTTGCAAGTCTTTTTCCTTCTATTTTCACTGCCAATCCAAAGTTCAAACCTTCTTTACCTCCTGTCGGAATTACAGAGGAGCCTCCTGAGTGATCTTCTAAATGCCTGGACTGCTCCTCTCTGGTTGCTGTGTGATTAATCACGCCACTCTCCTGCTTAAAAACGATTATGGCTCTCCATTACCTTCCCAACTTTCTCTCAACTTCTCCCCACCTCCCTCACCCCGTTTCTGCCTAGTTCTTGCTTGTGCCATCTTTCCTCTCACCATCTACACATTCAGCTCCCTCTGCATGGAAAGCTCTCCTGGCTTACTCTCACTCCTCCTGGATGTCTAACTGAGATGTCACCTCCTCTGGGAAGCCACCTTGACAAAGACTGAGGTGGAAGCGCCTCTGTGTGCAACCATAACAGCCTGTCTTTAGCCACGTCTGAGCATTGTCTTTGTTGTATTGTAACGTACTGCATCACAACTGCCAGTTTCCCCTGTGTTTCTCTGCCACCTCCAACCACCAAGATCACCGAGCTCATTCAAGATATTAGAGAGTGCCAAGCACAGATGTCTGTTGAATGATTATTTCATCCTCAGTATTTATTTAATGGTTATTTCTATACAGCATTCACACGGTCAGCCTTGCTATCCACAGAGGCAGTAGCTAAGTGCTAGATAAAAGATTCAGCTTTGGAAAAAAAAAAAAAGCTGATGACATGCCATGTTCACACAAGTACTCCTCAACAAAACTACCATTCATTAAGTGACTACACGTGTCAAGCATTATACCTGGAGCTTTGGATACATAATCTCATTTAATGCTCACTAGAACTGTAAAATAAAAACAACTGACATTAACTGAACGGGTACTGAGTGTCAGGCACTGTGCTATGCACCTTACATTTGTTACCTAATTTAATGCTCACAAGGATCCTGTGAGGCAGTTAAAGAGCTTGAGTGAGTTCTTTAAGTTCCTGCCACACGGGTAAGGTAGTAGTCCCCAACAGAGCTGGGTTTGGGGCCTGGGAGACTGCCACTAGCAGCGGAGGTCTCCATCACTGCATTATTCCACCTCTGTCAATGATCTTGACCAGGACATTCTGTTTATTACCCTTAGGAGATGGTCTCAACCTGCAGGATTCTTGGCAGGAAGTTCAGCTGAAGCAATGAAAAGAAAGTAAAGTGGTCTCTCTTTAGGAGATCATAGCCATATGCATTGCTAATGACCCAAATTCATCTCTCCAGTCAAGACCCCTCTCTCTCCTGGGACTTCAAATGTTAGTCATCCTTCCATTCCCCAATCTTCCTCCGGCATTTACTGCCTTGGTTAAAGGCACTACCAACCCTGCATCTAAACGTAAGGTATTATCCCAGATGGTCCCTATCCTGTTCCCCTTCCTTACAATCCCTTACATTCAGTCCTGCCAATCCTGTTCACCACAGTTCATGGTTCAATCCTGTTCACCTCGTCTCACCTGGTCTATTGCAACTGCTGCATAAATGTTGGCTATTGTTACTGTTACATCCTAAATACCTCTTGCTCTCTCCTTTATGCCAGCACTGTTCAGCTTCCAAAAAACTGGCCTTCAGGAGCAAGCATGTAAGGCCAAGAGAGAATATCTTCTATGAGGACCAAAAGCCAAGCTTCCAGATGCTCAGGTCCCAGATCTTTCAATGAAAGCATAATAGACAATAGCAAAATCTAAGTAGCATGCTAAAAATGTATGAGAATGTCAGATACTGGAATAGAAACTAATAATTAGTTCCAATCCCAAGGAACCATTCTATTTTATTCCATTTCACAAAATTAGTAAGTCAGCATTCAATCTTTTAACACAGTGGCTCTCAACAAGTGAAGATGATGACACACACACACACACACACACACACACACACACACACAGAGACATCTGCCCAGGGGACATTTAGCAATGTCTGGAAACATTTTTTGGTTGTCACAACTGGGAGAGTGCCAGTGGGTAAGGCCAGGAATGTTGCTAAATATCCTGCAATGCACAGGACAACCCCCCTGTCCACCTAAAGACAAAGAATTATCCACCCAAAAGGTGGATAGTAGCACTATTGAGCAACTCTGCTAAACAAGTTCCTTCTATATTCAAGTACCTAATACATAAAAAAGTTACTTCTTTCTGGGAAGATGATACAAACTTTCCCCATAAGTTAAGCTACAACAGGTCCATTTGAGGCATCACTGGGAAAGAGGCAGGTAAATGCTAAATACCTGGTTGAAAAAACAAATGCCGTGAGTTGGGAGGAAGAAGAGCACCATAGAGGCTGAGGCCTTGTCAAAGACCTCAGAGAGCACATGGGCTGCTCACTTCACACGCCAAGCCTGCCAGTCAAGACCCGCCCAAATCCAGAATCACCTCTCCAGCTTTACCTGCAACAGGTCCCTCAACCCACCTTTCGTTCCTGCCACACTGTCCACCCACAACAGCTACTTCTCCACAGTGGCCACTATGTTCTATTGTTACCGCTGGGAACAACCTCTCACCTACTTCACAAAAGCTCTACCCTCCAGCTGAGCAGCACCCAATTCCCCCCAACCCCAGGCTGACAAGGACATGTGGTCACCTCAACCCAATCACCCAATCATAAGACATGTTCCTATGATTTCTGAAGAAGGAGGCAGTGCAAAGACAAAGGTGTAAAATGCTTTGAATGACTTAGGCCCTAAGGCCTTGTTCTCTGCCACCTAACATCAGAGATTAGGAGCGGCCTCACTTCCCTTACTTGCCCAGTAAAAATAGGAAGTTGGGGGGGAGAAATTCACAAAGCAGAAACAAAAGTAATCACTGCCTAGCTTCCTGAACACAAATCACTGAGCAGGGAGGGTATCATTAAAACATCAAAACGGAAAGGGAGGCATGGAGAGCCAAGGCCAGAGGAAAGGAAGTGACACTTCTGGGTCCACCAAGCCCAGACTACTTCTGTGCCCAGGAGACTGCTCCCAAAGAAAACTGTGTGCAAAACTGGACACTAGTTTATACAGAAAGTTTTCAAGGAAAACTAACGCATTTTAATTTAAAGAATCATACAACAATTCCTGAAACACTAAAGTTCTATCAGAGTAAAAAAATGTCAATGAAAATGTTTTAAGGAAGTCGAGATTAAATTACATTTTTCCTAGTCAAGAAGTGGCAACTAAAACTGCTATTAAAACAAAACAAAAGGAAAATTACTAAATAACTGACTGGTTGACAAAATCTGAAGCCCATGCTTTCCTATACTGAGGTATGAAAACTCAAGTAGATAGAAAAAACCCTACTAAATAAAAATTCTATTCATAGAATTCTAAAAAATTATAATCATAGTTAGGATCTATCATAGTTAAAATAAAGATGCTTCTACACCTGTGCCCACAAGCATGGCTCAACCCTATAAGTCGTGCCTGAACGCTCCAGGCACCCAGGATGCAAAGGTTAACGGTGCTGACGTCAAGAAGCTTCTGGTCTAATGGAGGGACCAAGTACTTCCACGGGGTGACACCTGACTACCCCTTGTACTGACACTTACTCTAAAACAATTTATCATCACAAAATATGACACTCTTCTATAAAAGCAAAGCAAGTTGTCCTCAGCAGATTTGAAGAGCTTTTATATTTGGTAATCTACAAATAACTGATAATTTCAGTTAAGCAGAAGAAATAAATTTTCTAACCACAAAGTCAATAAAGTTGAAATTTAGTTTCAAAATAACACCGGTTAAAAACAAAATGGGGGGAGCTTCCCTGGTGGCGCAGTGGTTGAGAGTCCGCCTGCCGATGCAGGGAACACGGGTTCGTGCCCCGGTCCGGGAAGATCCCACATGCCCCGGAGCGGCTGGGCCCGTGAGCCATGGCCGCTGAGCCTGCGCGTCCGGAGCCTGTGCTCCGCAACGAGAGAGGCCACAATAGGCCAGGGAATTCCCTGGTGGTCCAGTGGTTAGGACTCTGCGCTTTCACTGCCAAGGGTGCAGGTTCGATTCCTGGTCAGGGAACTAAGATCCTGCAAGCTGAGCAATGTGGCCAAAAAAAAAAAAGAAAAAAAAAAGAAAGAAAGAACAAAAACAACAACAAATTAAAATTCTCTAAGCCAAAAAAATCTTTGTTAAATAGAAATCTTCAAAAGAAAAGGAAAAAGGGGGGTGGTGGTGGTCAGAGCATTGCCAAGAAAAGGTTTATCTACAATCAACTACCATACACCACCAAAAGGTGAACAAAGTTGGCTCCTAAACATCTGAAAAAGTTTACTCAGGTGAAACAAAGTTTTCATCTATAAATTGAAATGTCTTGGACCAATAAAAATTTGCATATCAGGGCCTTCCCTGGCGGTCCAGTGGTTAAGATTCCGTGCTTCCAATGCAGAGGATGCGGGTTGGATCTCTGATCAGGGAACTAAGACCCCACATGCGAGTGGCGCAGCCAAAAAAAATAATAATAATTTAAAACTTTGCATATCAAAATGCATCCAAGCGCTATGAAAACGTTTGTGATAACAAACTGTGCTGCTGAAGGAAATTCGAGTATAAATCAAGGAGTTAGAATAACTTAAAGTAAATCATTACTTTAAAGTAAAAATCATAAAACACTGATTAATTTTTCAAATCCAATTTGTTAAAAAAATTTTTTTAATCTACACCTATTAAATCCTGCAGTTTGGGGCTTCCCTGGTGGCGCAGTGGTTGGGAGTCCACCTGACGTTACAGGGGGCGCGGGTTCGTTCCCCGGTCCGGGAAGATCCCACATGCTGCGGAGCGGCTGGGCCCGTGAGCCATGGCCGCTGAGCTTGCGCGTCCGGAGCCTGTGCTCCGCAGCGGGAGAGGCCACGGCAGTGAGAGGCCCGTGTACCGCAAAAAAAAAAAAAAAAAAGAAAAAAACAACTGCAGTTTACTTTTGTTCCAGTGTGTTACAGCATGAAAAGGCCTTGATCTACTCAGCTCTGTTTAAGTCTAGTTTTAGCTCAGTTATCCAAAAAGTTTCCAAACTTGTAAAAAAAAAAAAAAAGCATGCTGAACTAGTGAAAACTAATGTATCCATTAGAAAGTTATTTAAGAACTCAAAGTTGTATAGTGTTACTCCTTCTTAACAACTTGCACTGTGGAACCTATCCAAAACTAACCTCAAATGGGGAAAAACAAGTATTTATCAAGAAGCTTATATACAAACAGGTAAATCAAACCGTAATATGGAAATTATTTCTCTTATTACAGAGAGGAACTATATAAACTTTAGATAATTTCTCTTATTACAGAGAGGAACTATATAAACTTTGGATAAATACACTTCAGATTCAGGACCATTTCTGAAAACTTAAGGTACCCATGAAAAATTTCATCAGTGGATATTACAGAAGCTCCCTCCTCCAGGCTGGGAACACTGATTCCAATTTTGCACACCCAGCAAGCCTTTCCATCTCTCAAAAAGAACAGCAGGGCTTCCCTGGTGGCGCAGTGGTTGGGAGTCCACCTGACGTTACAGGGGGCGCGGGTTCGTTCCCCGGTCCGGGAAGATCCCACATGCCGCGGAGCGGCTGGGCCCGTGAGCCATGGCCGCTGAGCTTGCGCGTCCGGAGCCTGTGCTCCGCAGCGGGAGAGGCCACGGCAGTGAGAGGCCCGCGTACCGCGAAAAAAAAAAAAAGAAAAAAACAACTGCAGTTTATTTTTGTTCCAGTGTGTTACAGCATGAAAAGGCCTTGATCTACTCAGCTCTGTTTAAGTCTAGTTTTAGCTCAGTTATCCAAAAAGTTTCCAAACTTGTAAAAAAAAAAAGCATGCTGAACTAGTGAAAACTAATGTATCCATTAGAAAGTTATTTAAGAACTCAAAGTTGTATAGTGTTACTCCTTCTTAACAACTTGCACTGTGGAACCTATCCAAAACTAACCTCAAATGAGGAAAAACAAGTATTTATCAAGAAGCTTATATACAAACAGGTAAATCAAACCGTAATATGGAAATTATTTCTCTTATTACAGAGAGGAACTATATAAACTTTAGATAATTTCTCTTATTACAGAGAGGAACTATATAAACTTTGGATAAATACACTTCAGATTCAGGACCATTTCTGAAAATTTAAGGTACCCATGAAAAATTTCATCAGTGGATATTACAGAAGCTCCCTCCTCCAGGCTGGGAACACTAATTCCAATTTTGCACACCCAGCAAGCCTTTCCATCTCTCAAAAAGAACAGCAGGGCTTCCCTGGTGGCGCAGTGGTTGAGAGTCCGCCTGCCGACGCAGGGGACGCGGGTTCGTGCCCCGGTCCGGGAAGATCCCACATGCCGCGGTGCGGCTGGGCCCGTGAGCCATGGCCGCTGACCCTGCGCGTACGAAGCCTGTGCTCCGCAGCGGGAGAGGCCCCAACAGTGAGAGGCCCACGTACCACAAAAAAAAAAAAAAAAAGAACAGCAAATCAGAGTTACAGCTAGGGAGCTCATTCTTCTCCACAAACATTTCAGCAGGTCAAGTATTTAGCAACACATTCAAGGAGCCTCCTGCCCATCTCACCCCACCTCCCACCGCTTCCTGAGGCAGGGAAGACAGCCCTAGAGAGCAGGCCTGCAGTGGCTCATGTTCCTACCTTGTGGGTAAGATGAAATCTCTCAATGTTGAGAGGTTATACAGTAGTTATGGGTATGGGTTTGGGAGACAGATTGACCCTAGATATGAAATCCTGCTCTCAGTAACCATCAGTTGAATGAATGGCACTTACTAACTCTATGACCTCAGGCAAGTTACCTGAACTCTTGTGCCTCCGTTTCTTCAGTACTGCGGTGAGGATTAAATCCATAAAGGACAGCACTCAATAAATGGAACTACTGCTCTGAAACAGGCCAGGAACCAGTCAGAAGGCGGCATTTTAACTTTTTAAAAAATTCTTCATTCTGGCCTACTATCAGTAAAAATACAAACTCCCTCTCCCCACCCCCACCGCAAATACCACACAGTTACAACAACTTTCAAAAATATTTCTTACCTTCTTGCAGCCCTGGCCCCAACTCCCAAAGTCCTGGCAACAAACTAAAGGAGTGCTGCCCTGTGTTCTCCAGACGGGAAGGAGGTCATGGCTCCTCCCATATCCCTGGCCTACCACTCCCTCTTGCAGCCCCAAACTAGAAAAAGAACACGGACAGTGCTAAGGAATGAATCACCTCGCTTTACAAAGCACATTACAAAGTGACTTAAGGACAAGGACAGACACAGTACATCCTTTCCTACCTGGAGACCCAGAGACAAGATAGGTCCTTGTGAGCTGGTGAGAGGAACCACTTTCACCTCTCCCTGCCTAGGTTACCAGCCTACAGCACTCAGGTCTGGGAGCCAAGCCAGCCTTCCTCTAACTGTTCTCAGGTACATACATCCCCCTCTGGGACCTGGGAGTCGGGTAGGGAAGACTCAGGTATTCCCAGGTTCCCCAGTCATACGACCATCTCACTAGCACCTAATCCCAAAGTCATTTTCAATAAGAAAATTCGATTTGTTTTTCAGGTAATATCTAGCTCTAATTCCATACTCAAAAACTTTCACGTTATGATTCTTTGCAACTACCAATTTGGAAAAGCACATATCTGACAGTGGCCTAGACACAAGGAATATAGTCAAAATGGCTTAAAAAAAAAAAGTGATACCATCTAGGAATGAACCCTAGAAATAGACTCAGTAAATGCAGAGGCCTGCATCCAGGATGCCCACTGGCAGCACTGACTACAGGCACCAACCTGGAAGTAACCCACATGTCCTGCGTGAAGGGGTTCATTAAAAAAATTACACAGGAACATCTCACAACCACTTGAAAGTTCAAGGTAGAGCTAGCACATTTCATCAAGCCTAAACTCTCATCGCTATAAATCCCATCATTATTTTATATATGCTAAGAAAAACTCTGCCAGCTAACGATGACCTGCCATGGCACGAAATATCCCAGTTTCAGGCTCCCTCAAGGCTCTTTCCCGTCTCATTTCTCTGCCTCTGTCCATCTGGGACACACATCACACCTGGAACAAGCCTCTTTGCATCCTTTTCTCTCCTTTCACTTTTTCTAGAAGTTACCCATATTTAAGATCTGG
Organism: Kogia breviceps; assembly: GCF_026419965.1. Taxonomy (NCBI): domain Eukaryota; kingdom Metazoa; phylum Chordata; class Mammalia; order Artiodactyla; family Physeteridae; genus Kogia; species Kogia breviceps. The sequence goes on from NC_081327.1 coordinate 15,619,299, forward strand.
TGTTTTGATGACACCATCTTAGGCCCCTTTAGTTCCTACGGAGCCTTTCCTGAGCTCCTGCAGCCTCTACTGCCATTGCTCGTCATTAGCTCTGTGTGTCTTCCCTTTCCAGATGAATTGTAAGCACACAGAGAGAGAGATTGGACACATCTTCACATTCACTTTGGTGTAAAACACAGGGCCATAACACTACCACCACCAACAAAAACCCACACCTGTCAGGAACTGTTCTAAGGACTTCACAAATACTAACTCCTTTAAGCCTCCCTATAACCCCAGGAGGTAGGTACTATTACTTCACCCATTTTCAGACTGGGTAAACTGAGGTAAAGAGAGGCTATATGATTTAGAGGTTAGTGACTAGTTAAGTGGTAGAGGCAGGACTTGAACCCAAGCAGTCTGGATATAGTCCTTGCCCTTAAACTCTATGCTACATTCCCTCTCTAAGTGACGGCTGTGTATATAGCAGACATTTAGATTTTAATTCCTATTACTTTTTAATTGAAAATATACATACACAGTAGAAAAAAATTCATACTGTACAAAAGAGTATGCAAGAAAAAGCCAGGTCAGTCAAACAGCCTAGATTTCTGGGGCCTCATCCCAAAGGCAATCACTCTTTCTTTCCTATCATTCGAGAATTGTTTTTTGGCACTTAGAAACCTATTTCATGTGTATCCCCCCTCTCTTTTTCTTTTTACACAAATGGACACATATACACATTGTCTTGCATCTTGCCTTTTTCATTGAAATGATATTTCTCTGAGTTTGATGCATATCTGCACCTACACTGCTTTTATTCAATTTTAAGACATATTTGCACACTTTAACTAAAGATGATTTCATGAAGTCAGAGAACCTTGGTGGGCTTGGACTTCATCAGGAAACAGAAGTCACAAAAGGCTTTTAAACGTACAGCAGATGTCAAGGGTTAGCCCTGTAGCAATGTGCAGGCTGAATCGAGGGGACATCCAACATGTCATTTCTCTTATAATAGTAAATACCTACATCAGAGGGTTGTTATGAGGACCAAACAAGGTATTATACACAAAGCACTTCACACCAAACCTGGCTAGCACAGTGAGCCTAAGGGATGAACACAGCACCTGACACAGTTATGCCCAATAAGTTAGAGACTGTTATTAATTATATCTTCAAAAGCTGGCCCCACTTTCCAATCTCATTTCCCTCTACTCCACTCCCCTCTTCATATCTATCCACCCTTCACCCTAAATCTTCTGCAACTCATATACCTCAAACTTGCTCAGCTCTATACCTTTACAGCCGTCGTGGCCCTGCCTAAAAGTCCTCTCCCCTTCCTGTGGTGCTGGACTCACTATTTGCCACAGTACTCAGATCAAGCACAGCCTTCACCTGGCAGTCTTCCCTAACAACTGCAGCTGGATTCTCTGAACAAGCAGTTTGGGAAGAGCCTATCTGTCATGACTTCCCACCTTCTGGTTCTCAGCTCTGGTTCCCAGTGCACCCAGGAGCAAGTAGGTTCAGGGGGACTGATTCAGGTTATCTAAGCTCAAAGGGTGAATGATGTATTAACCAGAAGGCCAGTCACAAAGTTTATAAATAATGATGAGAGCTAACACCTATTGAGCTCTTACCGAGGGCCAGGCAGCAAAGAGGAAGGTGCTACTATTACCCCATTCCTCGGATGGGGAACCACAGAGGTTAGCCAGCATCCCAAATCCAGGATCTGACCCAGGAGTCTGGATGCAGACCACTCTCAACAGGAAATCTCCATGTGAAGCCATGTTCTAATCAAAGGGCATTAGGATCATGGAAGCAAAGCAAAGGAAAGATTCTCTCCACTAGAGGCATCAACAGAGATGCACCTATCTGTTTGGAAGAGCAAAGGCCCCGTGGAGGACTGCACAGATCTCCTCTGGCCCAGGTCCCCAAACGGTACTATAGACACATCACCCAATTCTTCTCTTGGACCCACCACCCCAATTTCCATAGACATCATCCCAACCCTCTCCTTCTAGAATCAAAATCTTTCTTCTGAGGATATAAAATTAAGTTTAAGCATCTGGCCACAAACACATTCCAATCATGCCTTCCTAGGGTTATAGCTGGGTCATTTTGGTTGAACTTAAAAGTTTTCCCTGAAATTCTCAAAACTACATTTACAAAATGTCTCTTGGCTTGTATCTTTTCTACAGATAGCTGATTTAACATTTATTCTGATTTCATTCTCAGATGATCATTGATTCATTCAACAAATACTTAATTGTTCCCCAAACACTGTGTTCTAGGCCCGGGAGATAGCAGCAGTGAACAAGACAGGCAAGATCTCTAAAACCTGTCTCCTGCTTTTAGGCACTTACCATACTTGATGGCAACTGCTTATTTGGTTTTCTTTCCTAGGCTGTGCCTTCCAGCTCTGTATTCCAATCCTACAGTACAGTAACTGGCCTATACTGTAAATACACCATAAATGTGAGATAACTAAATTCATGACTAAATTCATTGGGTCTCATTTTTCTAATCCAGGGTGGGATCAAATTATGTCTGAAGTCCCTCAGAGCAAAGGTACAAGTTTAAATCAAATTGTAGAAATGGAAAGCAAATGGCAATAGAACGCAAATCAAGAAGAAGAGAGACTTCCCTGGCGGTTAAGACTCCTCGCTTCCACTGCAGGGGGCGGGGGTTCAATCCCTGGTTGGGGAACTAAGATCCTGCATGCCGCATGGCACAGCCAAAAAAAAAGAAGGAAGAAGAGTTGTGGTAAGTCAGCTGGTAAGAACTTTAGAGTCATGAAGGACAGGCCACTTTGGGAAGCAATGAAGGGCTTCATCACCTGGAGAAAGTATGGCCTCAGAAACATGTCCAGGGGTCAGTTAGAGGAAAAGAAAGAAATTACTTGCAGCAAAGTCTGAGTTGGGGTCACCGACTGGAAACAGAATTGGGGGTGAAATGGGTCTCTACCTAGAAGTCGCATGCTAGACAAGTGTGAAGGAGCATGCATTGGGGGAAAGAGGTAGAGATATTAAGTTAGACCTTAAAAAATGCTTCCAGGCAGATGTGGGAAGAAGAGAAGCAGCAAAGACAAGTGAAAAAAAACAGTCACAAAGTTAAGCTAAGGATCACAATAGCTTAAGTCAAGAAGGCTAACCAAGAGGAGATGCACAACAGCAAGAAAGTGTGGCTCACCATGCCAAATACTTATGGTCAAGGTCAAGGGAAATGAGAAAGCAGCAGCCGCTGCATTTATCAATTAGAGGACCCTCAGGAGGACAGTTTCATTATGGATAAAGACATTTGAAGCACAACCCCTGAAACATTCAGGCTCTTGGTGAACTTATACTAAGAGAAAATGGCATCCTGCTTTTTCTGTAACTCCAAAAAAGCAATTCCTTATTCAAACCAACATTCTCTCTCCACCTTGGAAGGTCATCATTTTCCACTAAGCAGAAAGTCACAGGAGGGAAAAGGAGAGAGTGGACACTCAACTCATGTGATGCCCCAGTCCACTACCTCTCAGAAACAATCATTTTCCTATAGACCTGTTAGACCCGCTTGACAAAAAGCTTCTGGTGTATTAGGCTTCGGGTTTTCAACAGAATAAACACTTAGTAAAATTTTCAGCAGAATCATGTGCAACTTGTTTAAAAATTTTTAAAAGAGGATGCTTAAAACATGCTGTCTTCCAAAAATCCAGAGATAATTTTAGATTGAAAAATCTAGGCTTGCCAAGGGAATCTGAGAACTTTTCTATCTTGGTCTCCAATGCTAACCTACGTATTCATGTGCAAAAATAGAGGAAGATTAGAATCTCAAATGCCAGACTGAAAAGTTGCCACAACAAACCTGAACTCTTCATATGGAGTTTGTTATCTTGTCAGCAAGATAGCAAATGAAACAGCAATAACTAAACTTTTTTTTACTTCAAAAGAAAAAAGTCTCAAACATGAAATACATCCTGGACTTGAAAAGGAAAATGATTTTTTAAAAAGATATTGTGAATGGAATTATAAAACAGCATACACAAAATCTAAATATCAAATCTGTAAGTAGTCCTTTACAAACACAAACTTAGAACTTTAGATCTAAAATATGATAAAACAGCAATTATAGTTTATTCAGTAAAGTTGGGAAAATTAACCTATTTAGAAAATAACTTCACATCTTCAACAAAAACCAAATTTTAAGTAAATTAAAAACAGCTAAAAGTAAAAATAAAACCATGAAATGAGAAACAAATATGGATGGATGTTATGAATATTGGGATGGAGAATAATTTTTGAAGTGTCAACAAAGGAAAAATAATACTATGTATTTTTTAAATGAATGTTACCTTTGACCTCATTTGTAAATTTAACCCAAAACAACAATCAGACAAATCCTTTTGGCAAATTTGTCTATCTTGTGACGAATTAGAAACAATCTACATGTTAACTTGGTATATGTTGGCTTGGTTAACTTAGGATATACCATGGTACATTATGAAGTCCATAAAAGTGATAATATCTGTATTGATTGATATCACCAAAATGTTAGCAATGGCTGTCACTGAGCGGTAGGTTGGTGGATGACTGTCACTTTAAAAAGTATTGTCACAACACTTTTTGTGCTGTCTTGAATGTGAAGAAAGGAGAATGAATTGCTTTTATAATGGGGGTGAGCGGCGGAAACAAGCTATTTTCAAATTACCACACCCCCCCTCCAAGCTGAGTATTTATCTGGCAAAATTTGTGAGGAAAATAAACAAAATTCTTATCATGCCAACCAGGCGTGCTTCTTTCCTCGAACCGCGCGGAGCAGGAAGACACACCCCTGACCCTACGCTCGCCCCTCAGCCGTGGGTCCTTCATCCTCAGCCCCGGCCCTCCGGCGGTCCCCGCGGAACCTCCCCTGGCCCAACTGCGCCAGCGGGCTCAGCGGGGCCGGAAAATCATGTTCCTCGGGGCCCGGCCCGGCGGGGAAGGTACGCGCAGCCGACCGGCAGCCGCGGGGCGGCGTGAGGGCCGCGTCCCTAGGCAGTCCCGGTGGACCCCGGGACCCACAGGCCGCCGTCCCTCCGCTGACTGCTCGGCGGGCTTCCGGGAGCGGGTCCCAGCGCCAGCCCGACCTCCCCGGCTCCGGTGGCCTAAGGGAGCGCCCCCCGCCCTTCCTGCCCCGCGTCCGCGGGGTCCCCACCGCGCCCCCGGTCTCAGGCACGAGCCAGGAGGCCCCTCCAGGCTTCCGTCCGGTCAGCCAGCGCTCCAAGAGCCTGGCGTCCTCCACAGCGGACGGGCAAGGGGCGGGAGCCGACGGCCCTGAGCCCTGCGGCCCCAAGCGGAGCGGCGCCCCACGAGCTCGTCCAGTCGCCAGCCCCGGCCACGGCCCACCACCCACCCACCACCCCCTGAGCCCGCCCGCCTGCGCCAGGCAGCACCCGCTCGCGCCCGCTCCTCACCTGCGACGCGCCCCGGCCCCCAGCTCACCGCCCGAACCGGCTGTGTACACCGGAAGTGACGTCTCCGGGCCGGCCCCGCCCCCGCCCCAGGCGGACGCCGGGTGGCTGCAAACTAAGCGGCTAGGAGCGGACCCCAACCATTCCTTGCGCGAGCGGGGCGGGGACGGCCCTGCACCCCCTTGCCTAGGGACAGAGGACCTACAAATGGGACAGCCAGGGTGGGGGTTGAGGACCGGCGGCCAGAGCCCGCAGGGTCACCCTGGTTCTCCACTGTGACTTGGCCTCCGGGCGGGAGGGGTCAGCTGTGTCCTCACGGACTTATTATGAAAATTAATTACTGAAGAATTGAGCACTTACTAGATGTCAGGTCCTCGCAGGAGCTGTAGGAACTGGATAATGCCCTCTCCCTCATACGTTTACTCTCTAGTGGTGGAAACAATCATTGTTATAAATGCGCTTGATGATATAGTGCCAATTGCGACAAGCGGTAGGAGGGGAAAGTGGAAGAGGGAGGGAGAGCGTCCCTTGACCTAGTGAAGGAGGGTTATCAGGGAATTCTTCGCTCAGGAAAAGAGCAGGAGTTGAGGTCCTAAGAAGGAGAGGAGTGGGGAAAAGAAAAAGTTGAAGAAGCAGGGAGGAAAGGACATTATGGCAGAAGTAACAGCAGGTGTCTTTGGTGGCTTTGTGTTCAAGAAACGAAGGTAGTAAGAAAGTCTTACCTGAGAGCAAGGGATGATTTTACCATACTTGTGGGTTTAAAGGGATTACTTGGGCTACATTGTGGAGAAGGACTAGAGAGGCAAGAGTGGATGTAGACTTGTATGCCCATGTTCATAGCAGCATTATGCATAAAAGTCAAAAAGGTGGGAGCAACCCAAGTGTCCATCGATGTATAAACAAAATGTGGTATATCCATACAAAGGTATATATTCAGCCTTAAAAAGGAAGGGAATTCTGACACATGCTACAAATGGATGAACCATGAAGACATTATGTTAAGTGAAAGAAGCCAGTCACCCAAAGGTATATTCTATAATTCCACATATATGAAGTACCTAGAGTAGTCAAGTTCACAGAGACAGAAAGTAGAATGGTAGTTCCAGGGACTGGGAGGAAGGGTGCATGGGGAGTTTGTAATTAATGGGTACAGAATTTGGGGTTGGAAAAATGAAAAAGTTCTGGAGATGGATGTGGTGATGATTGCACAACAATGTGAATGTACTTAATGCCACAAAACTGTACACTTAAAAATGGCTAAAATGGGGCTTCCCTGGTGGCGCAGTGGTTGAGAGTCCGCCTGCCGATGCAGGAGACACGGGTTCGTGCCCTGGTCCGGGAAGATCCCACATGCCGCGGAGCAACTAAGCCCGTGAGCCGTGGCCGCTGCGCCTGTGCGTCCGGAGCCTGTGCTCCGCAACGGGAGAGGCCACAACAGTGAGAGGCCCGCATACCGCAAAAAAAAAAAAAAAAAAAAAAAAAAAATGGCTAAAATGGGGGACTTCCCTGGTGGCGCAGTGGTTAAGAATCCTCCTGCCAATGCAGGGGACACGGGTTTGAGCCCTGGTCCGGGAAGATCCCACATGCCGTGGAGCAACTAAGCCCGTGGGCCACGACTACTGAGCCTGTGCTCTAGAGCCCGTGAGCAATAACTATTGAGCCCGTGTGCCACAACTACTGAAGCCCGTGCTCCTAGAGCCTGGGCTCTGCAACAAGAGAAGCCACCGCGATGAGAAGCCCGCGCGCCGCAACGAAGAGTAGCCCCTGCTTGCCGCAACTAGAGAAAGTCCCCGCGCAGCAATGAGGACCCAATGCAGCCAAAAAAAGAAATTGGTTAAAATGGTAAATTTTATGTATATTTTACCATGATAGATAGATAGATGGATGTAGAGATCGGTTAGTAGTCTATTTCAGTTGTCCAAACCAGGACCTCCACATTTTTTTGTTCTTGAACATCTATCAGGAAAAAAGTTTGAATATCGTCCAGATTTATTGTACTTATAAATTATATTATATGCACTACAATACTAATATACTATTTACATAAGGGAACATACATAAAAAGAATTTTAAAAGATAAGTCTTAAATTCTAATATTTTCTTCCTCTACCCCAATAGATTGCCTTCTTACATTAGTGGCTGTGTGAATCTCATTTTGAAAGCCATTCACAGACCATGGTAGTGGCAGTGGGGAATAAAGTCAGTGGTTGAAGTAGACATGGAGGGTTGGAAAGAGGAGGGAATCCTAAATCTCTCCTGGGTCTCTGGGATGAGCCATTAGAGTGGTGACACTCAGTGCTGGCAAGCTCCCGAAGACCACATTTGGAAGGGAGGAAGACAGGAAGAAGGCCATGAGTGCCATTGTGAGCATGACATCAAAAAGGAGGCACCAAGTAGGTAGTTGGGGCTGGAGGTCTGGAGCTTGGGAGAGAGATGGAGATGTCACTGGGGCTTAGGGGGCTGTTGAAGCTGTGGGTAGGAGCTGAAGGTGGGCGTAGATTGAGGGAAGACTTTTTTGTGGTTGGTTTTTTAAGGTGGAAGAAACTTAAACATGTTTCAATGTCAGAGAGGAAGATCCAGTTGACGAAAAGATACTGAATATACAGGAGAAAGATGATGTGATTCAACTTGTGAGGTTCTGAAAAGGCTGGAAGGGGTCTAAAAGGCTTGGCCATGGGTTTACCTGAGGCTGCAGTAAAGAGTGAGGGGAGCTTGCTGACAGAGGTGTGAGGAGAGTGAGAAAGGTCTGAATGCGGAAAGGAAAAATGTGGTAGAATTTCCAAATTGTACTGAGGATCTATTTCAGGTTGGCAGAGCCTTCTCTCATATTAACTGCCTTGCCCCAGCAGCTTTCAGGTAAAAGTAAGAAGATGGAGAAAGGCTTCACCTGTGGGGGTTGAATAACAGAGAGAGGGATGAGTGTTACTGACATAACAGGCTGTGGAACCCAAGCTGCAGGAGAAGGGATGTGACGTGGAAGAGGACAGCTAGGTTGGAGGAAGTGTCCCCGGGTACTGGTGTCATCGTACCTATGTAGGCTGGAAAAGGGATCAGAGATGATGGTGCCTGGCTTCTGAGGGGGCCAAGTGTGGCTCCTGCAGTCTCAGGACAAGCCCATCTCTTTTTTCTTTTTTTTTTTTTGGCATGCGGGATCTTGGTTCCCTGACCAGGGATTGAACCCGCCGCCCCTGCAGTAGAAGCACCAAGTCTTAGCCACTGGACCACAAGGGAAGTCCCAGGGCAAGCCTATCTCTTGTTCGGAGGTTCTCCTAGCTCCTAATACAGGCCCCTCCAAGCCTCCAGTGGCCATGCCTAGAGGTACCTGATAAACACTGGATGGGGGCTTTAAAAGGGCTCCCTGGCAGGCTCTGACCTGCACACCCAACCACTGTTGCTCACTTCACTCCAAGCTTCATGGTCCCAGAGTAATGTGCTGGAAACCACTCGTGCCTGGCACCATCTGGGCCCTTCTCGAGACTTCAGTCCAGGGCCAGGAGGTTCCGGAGACCTATTCAGCCATGCGTGCAGTTTGTTGTTTTTTGTTTTTGTTTTTTTTTTCAGTTTGTTTATTTAAAAAATTTTTTTGGCCGTGCTGCGTGGCATGCGGGATCTTAGTTCCCTGACCAGGGATTGAACCTGCACCCCCTGCACTGACAGCGCAGATTCTTAACCGCTGCACCGCCAGGGAAGTCCCGTGTGCACTTCCTATTGGAACTCAGTATGGACATTGCCAACCTTGGGGACCCTTTGGTGGCGTCTGTGGTGCTCTGAGCACCAGGCTGTCTTGGACCTCTCAGACTTACTTACCTGAGGACATCGTGTATTGTGGATATATCAAGTCTGGTTTGTGAGCACATCTGTAACTATCATACCCACCTCCTAGAGGTCTGAACTATTTTCGTTCATCAAACGCACATACATATGGAGAGGAAGGGAAAAAACATCCATGTACCCACCACACAGGTTTGAGACATTTGTCACTTCATGTCACCTCTTCATTCCAAGCTCCCTTACACCAGAGTGCCCAAAAAGAGGATGGAGCCCACAGGTCTAGAGGTGGAGGCTGGACCTTGCTGGAGCCCCCATGTCCTCAGGTACAGAAGCTTTGATCTAGCTCTGCAGAGAGGTCTACGGTTGGAGACTCAACATGCACAGGGGATGGGATGGTGCCTCAGAGACCACCAGACAGACACCTCAACTTACCCCTCAGGAAGCCAAGAAGGCCCAGGCCAGGAAACAAAGGCCTCTCCCTGAATCCACCTGCCCTTCTGTGTATCGGTTAAAGGCAAAGTTGGAGCCAGACCCCATGGAAGGGATGGGAGCCTCGGAGGTTGTTCCCTGGCAGGAGTGAGCAGAACAGGATTTCAGGAGCTCCTCAATGACCCAAGAGCACTGTGTTAGTGCGATGGGCCAGAGATGCACCTTGGCCTTGGCCTGAGATGCCTCCCCTTGCCGAGGAAAACAAAGCTGATTTTCTACGTCTAGCTTTTATGAGGGCTCCACATTCCTAACATCAGAAGAGCTGCAGAATAGGAGCATCCCACATAGAGGGCCTCATAAGGGATTAGAGAACTGATTTTCTTAAACAGCCGAAGTTATTACTGTTGGCTTGTGTGCTCTTTATGCAGTCAAAGCCAAGGCTTCCAGGCTGGGCTTTTACCTGTTGGCTTTAGTGGGCATGTCTGAAAGAAGAGCATTCAGGGAAGAGGTTTTCACAGCCAGCCGAGTGTTCTTGGTGGTGATGGTTGAGGGGAGGGGGTGGGCAGGGGCAGTGGGGTTGAGTTTGGAGAGTAACTTTTCTCCTTTACCTTACCGGTCTCCCTTGGGCAGAATGTGAAAGCTGCAAGATGGGCTGTGAGCCCCAGGAAGGGTAGCTGCATTCCAGAATCCACAGGATTTGGGAGCCAGTCTGGAGAGGGCTGGCCAGACATTCTGGGCACAGAGCAACTGGCTGGCTGCTGAGTACGGAGAGACCTGGGGCAAGGCCAGTCTAGTCTATTGGGTGGTGTGCCCCAGGCAGGAAAGGGGGTGAGGGCAGCATGGGTCACGTGCCAAAGGGGAAACTTCTGCCCCAGTCTCCAGGCCGTCTCCCTGAGGAAGTCGTTCCTCGCCCCTCCCTTTCCCCGCAACCATTTGAGCATCCTGTTGTTCTCTCTCCATTTCCACCCTCCACTGGCTGGAAATGGCTGTGCTGTGGCCAAGAAGCCCTTGCCAGGCTGAGCCGTCTGCTTCTGTCTCACCCCCACCTCTCAGATCCCAGGTTGCCTTTGACCCCTCTGAGGGTCTGGGGCTGGCCAGGGGCCTGGGAGATCCCTGAAGGGTGGGCTGGACCCCAGGATTCCAGGCCCCTTCCCCTGCAGCCAGGACAGGATGCCTGGTACCACCTTAGGGAACATGTAAGATACGTGCAGCCTGGGGGAGCTGCTGGGGGACTCCCTGAGGGCTCTCCAGGGTGTGGTGAAGCGGGGGGGGGGGGGGGGGGGGGGGCTGGATGTGTGTGGGGTGGGGGAGGGGGAGCTGCTGGATACACTAGGGACCACCCTAGAGGCTGTGCATACCACAGTTATCAGCTGTGAAGGTCTGCACAATGGAGATGGATATTTTCCAGGACTCACAGACTGTCAGGGACCCAAGGACTTACGACCAAGAAAGGAAGGAAAGGTGTGCTGGGGAGGGAACCAGGCAAGGTTCTGGTGCTGGTGGAGCCAGAAGGGCTGCACAGCTTGAGGTCAAGTTATCCTGAAAACCAGAGGGAGCTCCAGTCCACTCTACAGCTGACAGACAGCCAAGGTCCAGCTCTCCTCAGGTTCCAGTATGTCGACCTGGTGATGGGCACCACCCTAGCTCAGAAGGTCTATGCTGTGGTCTTGGTCCAGAAAGACGTGTCTCCCAAGAACCGCGGGCGGGTAGTTTGCAGAGTTGATTCTGTGGCCTTGTGAAGAGTTCATACTTGAACACTTGGAGTTCTGAACAATTAAATTTATGAGCATTCCCTCAGATTTGGAAATCTACAAGGGGGCCAAGACTGAGGGGCGTGAGTCCCCCAGATGGGTCCACCTGGTTGAAGAAACCAGAACTCTGTCCCTTTCCTGAGTGTGGGTGGATTCTCCTTTTGGTTATCAAAATGTAATAACCCCAACTCATTGTCACTGAAACAAGAGCAGATTTATTGGCCCAAACAAAAAGAGCACTGTGGCCGCTAGAATGGCCGTCCTTGGCAGCAGTCCTGATGCCTGGGAGTAACTTACAGACTGCCACCGTGCAGCTTGTCTGCTCCGGCTGGGCTCAGTGGAAAGGAGCGCCTCAGGGGCTGTGTTGTTTCTTCCGTTTCTTCAACACATCATGTCAGAGTCCTCCGACCCGACGACTTGGAACTTGTTGAGGCCTCCAGAGATTTTTACACGCGGCTGCCCCTAGTTGCACTTCATTTAGGGCATCTCAACTGGGTCTTCAATTTGTAGCAAGCGGGGGACAGTAGAGCTGCCGCTGGTTGAGTTTCCAGTGTCAATGTTGACTTGAGAACCTTGGGCACTGGTCACAGAGCCTGGACTTCCTCCCAAGAGATCGGGGACACTCAGCTCATGTTATTTATTTATTTATTTGGTTACGTCAGGTCTTAGTTGCAGCAGGCGGGCTACTTAGTTGAGGCTCGCTGGCTCCTTAGTTGCGGCACGCGTGTGGGATCTAGTTCCCGGACCAGGGATTGAACCTGGGCCCCCTGAGTTGGGAGCGCAGAGTCTCAACCATTGATTGCACGGCCAGGGAAGTCCCCTCAGCTCATGTTTTTTTTTTTTTTTTGCTCCGGACGCACAGGCTCAGCGGCCATGGCTCACGGGCTTAGTTGCTCCGTGGCATGTGGGATCTTCCCGGACCAGGGCACGAACCCGTGTCTCCTGCATCGGCAGGCGGATTCTCAACCACTGCGCCACCAGGGAAGCCGCCTGCCTCAGCTCCTGTTTGATGTAGGTGCTGGATGGTAGGACCACACAGGTCAGACTCCCGTTGTTCTCAGACAGCTGGCTGCCTCCCGTGTGGAATTCGGGGCACCCGGTGTTCCAGCCAGGTAGGAGAGCAGTGTGTGTGAGTGGTGAACGGGGAAAGGGGTTGCTCCGCACTCACTGCACAGGGAGAAATGGGCTCGGAGCCCAGCCCTCTGGTTTTCTCACTGCTCAGCAATGTTATGCCTAACCTTAACCCTAAGCGACACAGCTGCCAAATATTCATGCTGTCCATGTAGGGGCAAAACTGGGCAGAACCAAATAACATTTGAAAGCCAAGTTACTAGAAATATTTGAGAAAAGGCTGAGTTTATAAACTGAAATTTGGCTCTTAACCTACAATGATTTCCTTGCCATGCAACATTGCTGTTAAAGTGCAAAATAATGAACATGCTCACTCTGCACTGCAACAAATGAGTCTGGGCAGCTCTCTCCAGTTCTGAGACCACAATGAGGCTCTCAGAAGGAGCTGATGAAACTAAAAGCCACCTTTGACTTATAAGCCAACACTTGTAAGAATCACCAAGGAGGGAATTCCCTGGTGATTCCAGTGGTTAGGACTTGGCGCTTTCACTGCTGGGGCCTGAAAAAAAAAAAAAAGGAGATGGGGCTTATTGAAAGGGAGCTAGGTTGCCTTAAACATATATGGAGAACCCTGAAAGTGAAACTTTCTCTTACATAAAGCCTATCAGATCAGTAAGAAGAAATGACGTTACTTCTCAAAAATCCTGTGATCTCATCAAATTAGCAGTTTCCACATCTGCACAGGCACGGTCACAGGCAAATCCAAGAGAACCATGAGTCCAGAAGCTGTCGCAAGCTTGGTCCCTTCTCAGGACAGGTCTCTGGCTGTGGGGCTCTTTAAGTTGTTTGAAAGCATGGATCATGGACCTCCTCTTCCCAGGAAGCCTTCTCTGAAATCCTCAACGCTGTATTTTCCCAGTCATGGTATTTATCTCACAAAACAGTTAAGTTTTGCCCCTCCTGGACTGTGAACTTCTATGATTTTCATCTCATACCCAGTGGTATCTCTAGCACTTGGCAGCACATATAGCAAACAGCAGGCATTCATAAAGTAGCTTGCTCACTTATTCAACAAGTTTCTAAGCACCCACCACGGGCCAGGCATGGTGCCAGGTACTGGGAATGGAGTGGTGAATAAGACAAAAGTGATCCTTCCCCAAACAAAAATGACAAAGGTAAAACATAGACATGCAAGCATAGTGAGGACATGTTGCATTGAAGAAAAATAGTCAAGGAGAACTTAACACCTTCTGGAAGGTCCTGAAAATGTAATGTTTAAACTGACATTTGAAGAATGAGAAGCAGTTAGTTGGGGAAGAGACCTCCAGGTGAAAGGAATTGCAAAGGCCCTTGGAATTGGACTCATTTTGGTATTTGGAACTAAGGGAAAGCTAAGGGTAGTTCCCCAGGGACTAGATCATATAAGGCAGGCTGGGAAGGATGAAACTCTTTCTTAAGAGAAACAGGAAGTCGCTGGAGAGTTTGATGCAAAAATGTGTGTTTCCATAGCGCTGGGGTGGGGAGGGCAGAGGCAGAGTGAGTTATCAAGACACTCAGGGGTCTCTGTGTGGTCTCAGAGGGCAGCGCAATGGAGAGAATCTAAGGGCCCCTTCCATGTATCTGTTATCTTGATGTTTAATTTACATAAAATACACAGGTCTTAAGTGCACAGTTCAAATTTTCACTTACGTACTGGACCCATCACCCCAATCAAGATATAAATACTTCAGCAGGCCCTGCCTCCTCCAAATATAACTACTAATCTCCATCACCAAGGTTAGTTTCGCCTGTTTTTGAGTTTCATGTAGATGTAATCATACAGTATATACTCTTCTGTGTCTGGTTTCTTTCACTTTTCATGATGTCTGTGAGATTTATTAATGTCGTGTAGAGCAAGTTTTTTTTCTTTTTCACTGTATTCCATTGATAAATATACCACTATTTATTCATTCTACTGTTGTTGGACATTTTTTTCCAGGTTTTGGCTATTATGACTTACACTATGAGCATTCTTACATGTCTTTTGGTGGACATAAGCCAATCACTTCTACTGAGTATGTACCCAACAGTGACACTGCTGGGTCATAAATATACATATTTAGCTTTACTAGAGTAGTAGTAAGTTGGGAGACCAACTTACACTGGCAGTGCCTATCATGGTATATTAACATATCTGATATCAAATAAATATCCATTATTTTTAAAAGGTATTTAAAAAGAGGTCTATTGCTGTATAAACATACCTACTGAAAGGCAAATGCCTTTCCTGAACTATTTCTGCTTGTACCACTGTCATCTAATATTGTCTCGACTTAGTATTTTCAACCCCGTAACCAGGCTTTTCTCTTCTATGCCTTTTTGGAGAATGACATGTTATATCTCTGATAGGGCTCAGAAAACCCACATTTCTGAAGATCACTTAAGATTTCTTAAGATGTTGTCCTCACTATCAATGAAGTGAAAATTTCCTAAAGCCTCTGTGTTTTCCAAATGTAATTCCTTTAATAGTTTGGGGTTTACAAAGGTTGCTGTAGCAAAAAATTGAAATAAGGCAAAGTAAATAATCTCTGAATCATATTCAAAGAAGGAATTATAAAAATTAATGCTCCGGGCTTCCCTGGTGGCGCAGTGGTTGAGAGTCCGCCTGCTGATGCGGGGGACGCAAGTTCGTGCCCCGGTCCGGGAAGATCCCACATGCCGCGGAGCGGCTGGGCCCGTGAGCCGTGGCCGCTGGGCCTGCGCGTCCGGAGCCTGTGCTCCGCGATGGGAGAGGCCACAACAGTGAGAGGCCCACATACCGCAAAAAAAAAAAAAAAAAAAAAAAAAAAAAAAATTAATGCTCCATTTTAAAATTTTCAATATCTAGTCTACTATTTTTGTAGATCCTGCCCATTAGTTTTCCAAAGTGGTTATACCGATTTACACTCCTACTGTTAAGGTGTGGAATGCTCAGTTCATCTATGTCCTCACCAACACCTCACATTATGGTCTTTTTTTTTTTTTTTGGCTGCGCGGCTTGTGGCTCTTTAGTTCCCCAGCCAGGGGTCAAACCCGTGCCCCCTGCAGTGGAAGCATGGAGTCTTAACCACTGGACCGCCAGGGAAGTCCCAACATCATGGGTCTTTTATGGCATCTCATTGTGGTTTCTTTTGTTGTTGTTGTTGTTGTTTTGGCGGCACCCCTCAGCTTGGGGATATTAGTTCCCCAACTAGGGATGGAACCTGGGCCCCAGCAGTAAAAGTGCAGAGTCCTAACCACTGCACCGCCAGGGAATTCCCTCCTTGTGGTTTTAATTTGCATTTTTTGATGACAAAAATATTAAAAACCTTTTCATATGTTTATTAGATATTTATTAGACAGAACTTATTGTCTGTTCAAGATCTTAAAAATTGAATTGTTGATCCTTTAAAAAAACTGATTTCTAATTCTTTATATATTCTGGATTATGAGCCCTTTGATGGCTAATATTCCATAATGCAAGTATCTTCTCCCAGGCTGTGGCTCCCATTTTCACTCTCGATATCTTTTGATAAAACAAATTTTTAGTCTTAATGAAGTCCAATTTCTCTTTCATGGTTATCACTTTTTTTTCATGATTATCATTTTTTGTGTCTTCTTTGCCTACTCCAAGGTCTTGCAGATATGCCCTTATTTTTTCTCAGAAATGTTTTGTAGTTTTGTAGTTTCCAGTGTAGAGGTCTTGCACATCTTTCATTAGATTGCTAGATATTTGAATTTTTGGAGGGGTACTATTATAAATGGTAATATTTTAACTTTCCATTTTCTAATTACTTGCTGCTTGTGCATAGAGACAAGCAATTTTTGTAGCTGTTGATAATTCACCTATTAATTGCAGCAGTTTGTAGATAGGTTTGGATTTTATACATACCCCACTGTGTCATGTTAAAAATGATAGTTTTCTTTTTCCCAATCTTTATACCTTTATTTCTTTTTCATTCCTTATTGCACTAGCTGGGACGGCCAATACAATGCTGAATATAAATGACGCTAATTGACACCAGTCACAAGAGGAGTGTTCAACATTTCACCATTCCGTGTAATGCTGGTGTACATTTTTTGTAAATGTCTTTTATTAGATTAGGAAGTTCTCATCTATTCCCAATTTCCTGAGTCTTTAAAATCTCTTTTTGAAAGGCTGAAGACTGTGTGCACACCCAGTTTGTTCATGGGGTGTGTAGAGAGGATCCAATGTGAAAAGATGTCAGCCTGCTCCATTAGGTACCCTGGGGCTCATGCCAGCAATTGTTGGGATACTGCCAGCCTTTCCACCAACAGTCTCTGTGGCTCATGAGTGCCAGGTCATCTGTAGCTGGCTGTTACAGACATTACTTGCACCCACTAATATTGGTTCTATACTTCCCTGCCTCCTTAAGTAAGAACAAGGGAAGTTCAAGTTGGGATAATGCAAAAATGAGCATGTCTGACAGTTCCTTTCTATTCCTGGGAAAAGAAAAAGCAGCTATCTTCCGACTGTGCTAGAAATAGACACCAGGACAGTGGCCTATCTCCGTTCAATGGAAGTCTGAAGACTGCAGGAGTTCCAGATTTAAACCAAGTAGCAGCTGAAAGAAAAAAGTAAGCTGGCTTAGACACTAGGTATGTTTTGAGCGTAAGTCATGACCTGGGTTGATGAAAGCTGCAGAGCAAATCCACTGACAGTCTGGAAACCAGACATAGAGAGGCATCTGACCCAGGAACACATCCAGGGAGAGGATATAAGAAGTATGGACAGGCTTGGCATTTCTTGCTTTGTCAAGAAGCCCTTTAGATACTTGCAGATAACAGGCCTGAGGTTCTGATCATTCACAACTACAGATAAACCCAGTGCCAGGTTACAAGCAGCTCCAAGGCCTAGTCCCTGCGGGAGCTGAGCTGGATCTCCAGGCTGTCTGCAGCAGTAGCAGTGCTGGACACAAATTCACTGCTGCTGAATGCCAGCTAGCCACAGAACCAGAGGTGCGCTGCTGCCCTGCTAGCTCACAGCCCTGTGAATTAGTTTTACATCTGTGACTCAGGGGTCTAGACCAGGACTGAGGCCTTGGGGAGAGAGAGGCCCTGCTTAGGAGTTGGCTCTTGCGAGCAGCATGGGTCTGGCTGTCTGACACCATGATCACATCCATTTCAGTCCATAGTTGCAGTGATACCATTTCCAGTAGGACACAATCTCTTGAGACCTCCATATTAGATGCTTTCTCTAAGGCACGTGATATAATCTGGCAGTCAGATTTGTATTCCCAAAAATTCATTCTGGCTACTGCATAGAAAATGAATTGGAAGAGTGCAGTATGGGTGGAGGGTGACCAACGAAGAGGTGATTACAGTAGTACAGGCAAGAGTTGATGGTGCTGGACTTCCCTGTTGGCGCAGTGGTTAAGAATCCACCTGCCAATGCAGGGGACATGGGTTCAAGCCCTGGTCTGGGAAGATCCCACGTGCCGTGGAGCAACTAAGCCACGTGCCACAACTACTGAGCCTGCACTCTAGAGCCCGTGTGCTACAATGACTGAAGCCCGCGCGCCTAGAGCCCATGCTCTGCAACAAGAGAAGCCACCGCAGTGAGAAGTCCGCGCACTGCAACAAAAAGTAGCCCCCACTCGACACAACTAGAGAAAGCCCGTGCACAGCAACAAAGACCCAACGCGGCGGGTGGGTGGGGGGGAAGGGGGAAAAATTTAAAAAGGGTTGACGGTGCTTCACACTCGAGTAGAGGCAAATAGATTTCTGGTTCAAGACAGTAAACCAACTACAAAAGTTTACCTTTTCCTTTAAGACTACATTAAATTGTCAGTAAATGACTAAGATGATATTTATAATATAAATAGAATTGGGCAGGGAGGAATCTGTGAGGTATTTTTTCAACAAATTTCTAGACTGATTAGAGCAGATGAAAGAAGTACAGTGACCCAGGGCAGAACAGAGGGTGCTGCCACCTGGACCACACCCGGGGGTGCTCTCGTGCAGGAGGAGCCACTTGCCCCAAACTCTGAAATGCTTTAGACTCTGAAGCAGGAGGTATGACAGAGGGCAAGCGTGAGAAGGGGGCTTGAAAACAGGAAAACTAATCTAAGGTCTGTCTGCACAACAAGCAGTGAAATATCTTGTTTCTCACTGCAGTTAGAATGGCCTATAATTAGACAACACACTCCTAGGAAAAACAAACAAGTACAAGGAAGATTCTTTCCTGCAGGTACAGTGTTTCTGTGGATCAGGAAACATTGGCACCTCTGAACAAGCCCTCAGAGACCTCAAAGATAAAGATCACAACTTAGAGCATTTGTCAGATGACAAATCCTGGCCACACCCAGAGCTCCAGGGCAACTCTTCTGCTTCCTTCCAATAAGAGATAACCAAGAACTGTCAGATATTTGAATAAAGTCTACTACAGGAAGTCTACTACCAAGATTAACAACCTTGGTAAAAAAAACTAAGAAACACAAAGCTTTGATTCGACAGCTTTTTTTTTTTTTTTTTTACTTTATTTATTAAAAAATTTTTTTCTGGCTGCACTGTGTGGCCTGCAGGATCTTAGTTCCCTGAGGAGGGATCGAACCCATGCCCCCTGCAGAAGCACAGAGTCTTAACCACTGGACCACCAGGGAAGTCCTCCTCCATTGGACAGCTTATACATTCGAGTAAGAGGGAGATCTAGTGAAAGAACAGGGTGGGTAACATCAAAGAAATTATCTAAGAAGTAATAAGAGAAAGAGCTAAAGGAAGGATACGAATCTTGAAGTCAAAAGCGTCTACATGGGAGTTCCCTGGTGGTCCAGTGGTTAGGATTCAGCGATTTCACTGCTGTGGCCCAGGTTCAATTCCTGGTCAGGGAACTCCCACAAGCCATGCCAACCCCCACCCCCCACACACAAAAAAAGAGGAAAAAACACATCATCTGTCATGAGAAAAAAATCAAATTGGCATCAGACTTAGCATCACTGCACGTAAGATGAAGTCAGCCATTGAGCTAAGAATGATTTTTATATTTTTAGAAGGTTGTTTAAAAAAAAAAAGAGGAAGATGGGACAGAGAACTTACTATCTGGCCCTGTATACTTTTTAAGAAAGCTCCCTAAGTAAGAATTCTAACAAGAAAATGGAAAACATGGCATCCAGGAAACTGTGACTCTAACCCAGAAGAGCAATGAAGAGAAATCACAGGATCCTAAGTTTCCTGAAGATCTCGAAAGCAACATGTTTGTATAACCTTTCGCAGAATGGCGAAAGTTTATAGTACAATAGTCTCTAGGAGAAAAGGAGACTTCATAGACTAAATCAAATGATAGTTAACAGTTTGAAAAAACTTTATTATATGATGAAGGCAACAAATACAAGCAAAAAAGAACATTCAGAAACTCCAGGAAAATCGAAAAGCTGTAGGGAAAATAATGGTCCAAGGAAAAAGTGGTCTAAATTAGATTTGAAAATTGGTGAGCTCAAGAAGAATGGAGTAGATGCCAATTCATAGAGGATATGAGAGAGCATTACATGCAAGAGCCAATCAGAAATGCTACAGATGGGCTTCCCTGGTGGTCCAGTGGTTAAGGCTCCATGCTCCCAGTGAAGGGGCATGGGTTTAATCCCCGGCCGGGGAATTAAGATCCCACATGCCTCCAGGTGCAGTCAAAAGAAAAAAAATTCTATGGAAAAATATTGTGAACAAAAACAAAACCAGGATAAAATACAAACTTCAGGATAGTGGTTTGCTTTTGGGTGAAGCAGCAATGGAGTAGGGGAGTGGTAATACATAGATGCAGGTTGTTGGTAATGCTCTAGTTTTTGGGTTAAGTGACAGGTTCAGTTACTCATATTATGGATCACACAGCCTTTTGCATATATTAAATGTGGAAAAGGAAAAAGATAAAGGAAAAAACAATCTAAAAATAGAAAAAAGGCAAAGTCCAGTCATGAAGCAAATTAAAATGTAGATGATCTTAAGAAACTGATGGAATCCAGAAAAGACAATCTATTTTATCTTGATCATAGTAATATATATTTTTGAAAGGTACAGTATTTATGGTTCTAGAACTGTAGAGAAGGCATATCACTTGGCTCTGTGCAGAAGAATTCTTATAAAATCATATCAGAATATTATTGGTTTTCAGCTTTTAAAGTCAACCAACATGTGAAAAAAAGGCAATTTTTAGTGGCGGGAAGAATAAAACATTCTGTAAAAAGGAAATACAGGCAGGGTTTGTACTACTTGGCTCATCCATGAAAAATATTTACTTAGCTGTAATGAGTATTACTAGCCGTAATTAAGTGTTATAGTAAGTATATTAAGAGGATACAGAGCAAGCATGTGTGAATTTCTGTGTGTGTGTATGGGGGGAATTAAGAGAGTAAATCTATTTATCAGGAGGTCTGTAGTTGATCAACACAGGAAAATAACAAAGTAAAGAACAGTTTACACAGGCTCTTCCTACTGACATATTAACAAAAGGGGGGACGTGGGTATGGTGTGCACACATACATACACACACGATCTGGAGAGGGACACTTTCTGGAAGAATACAGATAAACTGTTAATAGTATTTGCCTTTAAGGAAGAGAAGTAGACAAACTGTATACTATTTTGTTTCATTTGTAGTAACTATGCACAGGTATTACTGAATTAAAGAAAAACTTTTTTCCCTTAATAAAAAAAGCTCCTGTAAATAACCAAGAACACTAACATCAGAGGAGACAAATAAAGAATATTTATTAAAAGTTCACAGAAAAGGAAATATTAATACCAAACTCATTTAACAATGTTCAACCTCCCTCAAAATGAAATGCATGGGGTACTGAAATAATACTTTTCGTTCATCAGACTGGCAAACGTACTCAAAAGTTTGCTAGTGCCGTACTGGTGACCGTATAGGGTAATAAGCACCCTGAAAAACCAGTTGAAGTGTAAATTGCTATAATCTCTATCGAAAGGGACACAGGAATATTTATTAGAATTATGAAGTTATGTCTCCAGTTATCCAGAATCTCCAGTTATTAGTTTATCTTACAGATACATTCATCTATTTGTGAAATGACTCAGGAAGGGTCACTCCAGCACTGCTTGGAGTAGCAAAAATTGGAAACAACCTGGCTCCATGTGAAGAGGGTAACTGTAGGTCTGAGGGACAGTGAGAAAAGGGAAACAGCTTTTCACTGGAAATCCTATTAAATTATTTTTTAACCGTTTGAATGCATACATTAAAGCCTCAGCCAGAGGAACAATCCACTGAGGAGACCAAACCACAAAGGCCTCTGCAGCAGATTCAGTACTGGAAGCCTAGGCCATATGTACTAACTATCAGGGAGCAGGGAGAACCACTCCGGGTTACTGCACTGGCTTCCTAACTGGCCTCCCTACTAATTTATTTTCAACACAGCAGCCAGAGATTCTTTTTATTTTTATTTTTTAAAATTTATTTATTGGGCTTCCCTGGTGGCGCAGTGGTTGAGAATCCACCTGGCAAGGTAGGGGACACGGGTTCGTGCCCCGGTCCGGGAAGATCCCACATGCCGCAGAGCGGCTGGGCCCGTGAGCCATGGCCACTGAGCCTGTGCTTCCGGAGCCTGCGCTCCGCAACGGGAGAGGCCATCAACAGTGTGAGGCCCGCATACCGGAAAAAAAAAAAAAAAAAAAAAAAAAAAAATTATTTATTTATTTTAAATCCAAAGGTGTGCATTTGGAAGAGATTCACTGACAATTGTAGCAGAAGTGCCTATTTTTTTTTTGCAGGGCTGCACCTTGAGGATCACGGGATCTTAGTTCCCCAACCAGGGACTGAACCCAGACCCACAGCAGTGAAAGTGCTGAGTCCTAACCATGGAACCACCAGGGAATTCGCCAGAGATGATGATGATGATTTTTAAAAATATTTATTTATTTATTTTGGCTGCACCAGGTCTTAGTTGCAGCACACAGGATCTTCGTTGAGGCATGCGGACTCTTAGCTGTGGCATGAGGGCTTCTTAGTTGCGGCATGCGGGTTTCTTAGTTGCGGCATGCATGTGGGATCTAGTTCCTCAGCCAGAGATCAAACGTGGGCCCCCTGCATTGGGAGTGCGGAGTCTTACCCACTGGACCACCAGGGAAGTCCCAGAGAATCTTTTAAAATGTAAGTCAGATTGTCACTCTGCCAATCAAAACACTACAATTGCTTCCCATCTCGGAACAAATGACAATCATTACAGTGGAGTCCACTATCCCTTCCCTGTCCAGTCTCCACTGACACTCTAACCTCACATTCTACAAGCCTCTCCTCCCTCACTCCACTCCAGCAATACTAGGTTCACTCCTGCTTCAGGGTCTTTGCAGCTAAAATTTCTTCTGCTTGAACATCCAATCAGCTTCTTGAGTCATTTCTCAAATGGCAGCTTCCTAACCTATTTTAAATTCATGCAGCACTACACCCTCAAGCCCACACACTCTTGTCCCCCGCTTCTTGGCTTTTTCTCCATAGAACTTAAGCATCTTTTTTTTTTGGCCACACTACACAGCTTGCAGGATCCTAGTTCCCCGACCAGGGACTGAACCAGAGCCCCTGCAGTGAAAGCACTGAGTCCTAACCACTAGACCTTCAGGGAATTCCCTTAAGCATCTTTTAACATACTTTATATAAATTTTACTCATTTCTCTCCTCTCAGAATACAAGCTCCAAGGTTTATTTTGTTCACTGTTGCTTACCCTGCAAATGAACTAACTATACCTCTTCTACATAAGGGCTCAATGAAGATTTGTTGAAAAAATAGTTTCCCCTTTTCCACAGAAAATCAGTAAAACTAAAAACAAAAGACTAGGGGTAGCAAGGGATGACTGATTGTTAGCACGACTGAGGGCTTTCATTATAAGCCTTTGTGAAGCATTTAGATTAAAACACATTCATACACATCTCTTAACAAAATAATTAAACGTTTTAAAAATAAAAGAGGTATTAGATATATTTAGAAAGTAGAATTTGGGACTTCCCAGGGGCTTCCAATGCAAGGGATGCAGGTTTGATCCCTGGTCAGGCAACTAAGCCCACGCGCCACAACGACTGAGCCCGCGCGCTCTGGAGCCTGAGTGCTGCAACTAGGAAGAAGCCTGCGCACCACAACGAAAGATCCTTCATGCCACAATTAAGACCTGACGCAGCCAAAAATAAATAAAATAAAATAAAATAAAAGTTAAAAAAAGAGAAAGAATTGATAGAAGTTGGTAACAGGCATGAAGCTGGTGCAGAACTGAAGATAAATGGAGTGTCAAAGGTGACTTCCACATTTCTAGCACAGTCGGGTTAGTAGATGGTGTTGCTACATAACTGGATCAAGAACACTGGAAGAAAAGCAGAGGGGGCTTCCCTGGTGGCGCAGTGGTTGAGAGTCCGCCTGCCGATGCAGGGGACACGGGTTCGTGCCCCGGTCCAGGAAGATCCCACGTGCCGCGGAGCGGCTGGGCCCGTGAGCCATGGCCGCTGAGGCTGCGCGTCCGGAGCCTGTGCTCCGCAACGGGAGAGGCCACAGCAGTGAGAGGCCCGCGTACCGCAAAAAAAAAAAAAAAAGAAATCGGATCCAGGGACTTCCCTGGTGGTCCAGTGGTTACGACTCAGCGCTTTCACTGCTGTGGCCCCAGGTTCAATCCCTGGTTGGGGAACTAGGATTCCACAAGCCTTGCGGCTTGGCCAAAGGAAAAGTCAGATCCAGACTCCGAAAAGATCTGTGCTAGATAAGTGAATGTGAGAATAACTCCATTGTAGTCAAGGCCAGAGAGAATATGCAGCTTAAAAAGAGGGGAAAAAAAAAGGCAAACTTATCTGGCAGGAGAGAGAACAAGATCACAAAGGTGGTTTTCCCAGGGTGAGGCTTTTTGCATGTGTTGACCCCTGTGATTTCCCCAAATGTGGGAAACTCCACTGCATAATTGGTGGTAGTGTTGTATGTGGGGAGCAGCGGGGAGAAGGAAAAAAAGCTAAAGCTGAACCCTGAGGAACACTATTATTTCAAAATGGGGTGACTGAAGAATTAGAATTAGGCAGACCGAGGGGCAGTAGCTAGAGAAGGTGGGAGGAAAACCAGGTGAGCATGGCAGGCAGGAAGACAAGAGTATTTTCAGAAGGGAGAGGCAGACTGTATGGAAGGCTTCTGTAAAACAAGTAAGACAGGAAAACTTGAAAGGCTCACTGGAGATCATTAGTGACCTTACCAAGAACTGTTTTAGCGGTGTATGAAGTAGAACAAATGGGTTAAGAAGTGAAAGGAAGATCAGGCATCCAGATAGTTCAAGAGCTAAGGAGGAACTGGTAGGATGTAGGATTCAAGGATAATTTTCTTAAAAAAGAAGTCGAACATAATAAATGCTACATAGTTACAATTATAGGCATACTTCGTTTTATTGTGCTTTGCAGATATTGCAGTTTTTACAAATGGGAAGTTCTGTGGCAAACCTACATCAAGCAAGTCTGTCGGCACCATTTTCCCAACAACATTATTATTATTTTTTTTATTTATTTTTTTTTTGCGGTACGCGGGCCTCTCACTGTTGCGGCCTCTCCCGTTGCGGAGCGCAGGCTCCGGACACGCAGGCTCAGCGGCCATGGCTCACGGGCCCAGTCGCTCCGCGGCATGTGGGATCTTCCCGGACAGGGGCACGAACCCGTGTCCCCTGCATCGGCAGGCGGACTCTCAACCGCTGCGCCACCAGGGAAGCCCCCCAACAGCATTATTTTAAAATAAAGGTACATACATTGTTTTTTAGGCATAATGCTATTATTGCACATTTAATAGACAAAAGTACATTGTAAATCTAACTATATACTAGGAAAGAAAAAAATTCGTGTGACTCACTTTATTGTGATATTTGCTTTACCGGGGTCTGGAACTAAACCCGCAATATCTCCAAGTTACGTCTGTATATATTAATTTTATATATATATATATATTATATATATATAAATATAATTATATATATATAATTATATATAATTATAATTATAATTATATATATAATTATATATATATAATATATATAATTATATATATAATTATATATATTATATAATTATAATTAGAATTATAATTATATATATAATTATATATATAATTATAATTATATAATTATAATTATATATAATTATATATATATAATATATAATTATATATTAATTAATTATACATTAATATGCTATATAATATGCTAGTATTATAATTAAATGCGAATGGAAAGGATCCTTTATCAAGGAAGAAGTTGAAGACACAGAGAAAACGGTAATTCAGTAACGGGAATGGTGGGAGTTAGGGAGCTAGAACCACAAGCAGTTTTATGATACGTGGTCTTTTCTCTGTTTTTGTTTTTTTTTATTTAGGAGTTTTAATTAATTTATCTATTCATTTTTGCTGTGTTGGGTCTTCGTTTCTGTGCGAGGGCTTTCTCTAGTTGTGGCAAGCAGGGGCCACTCACTCTTCATCGCGGTGTGCGGGCCTCTCACTATCGCGGCCTCTCTTGTTGCGGAGCACAGGCTCCAGACGCGCAGGCTCAGTAGTTGTGGCACACGGGCTTAGTTGCTCCGCGGCATGTGGGATCCTCCGAGAACAGGGCTCCAACCCGTGTCCCCTGCATTAGCAGGCAGATTCTCAACCACTGCGCCACCAGGGAAGCCCTTTTCTCTGTTTTTAAAGGACAGCCAGGAAAAGGCTGGAGGCGTATGTTAGAGAGTGTGGTAAGTGCCTGAGGCAGTTTCCATCCAATGTCTTCTAGTTCTCTTTGAAATGGATAGCAGGGCCATTTGCTGACTGCAGAGAGGTGATTACAGAAAAGTACTAAGTTTTGCTGGCAATGTTGAGGGCCAGGAGAGAGCAGTAATCAGATATACAGTGGTACTAATGTATTCAATTGTGATTCTCTTCCGCAGGACACAACCCTCTGAGTGGATACTGACCATATGGGTGGTTGGATGCTTTCAGGGTTGAAGTTTCTCTAGGCAAGAGCACAAAAAGCTCAAAAGAGGTGCAAGGGAGTTTAAGGTTATTTGTAAGATAATGATAGTTCAAGGAGTCTAGGCTGGTTGGAATGGTGGTAGGGAAAGTAGAAGAAAGATGGAAGCTAACGAGTCCACAGTAGAAAGTTTCCTGACCTGGAGGTCTGCACCAAGCTAAAAGCAGTTACCGAGCAAAGGAGTGGTTAGGTCACTCTATATGTGTATGTACTTATTTATTATTTCTTCAGCAAGCCAGTTGGAAGATCAAAGCGTAGGGTATCTAAATCCATGATTCAGAGATGATGCAGTTGAGGTTGATGGACAAGGTCCAGGTGTGTCTACAGGTTTGGGTGGGAGGAGGTGAGAAGAAAAGGTCACAGGGAAAGGAACAGGGGCCAGGGTGTAGGATGGGTCCAGGAAAGTCAAACACAGTAGGCCTGACTCCCATCCTGTATAAAGACTGCTTACAAGTTTGGCCTTGGCTGACATGTGGAAACTAGGATTTGAGGAGGGTTTCCATCATTCCCAGAACTGATAAGAGTGGCTCACTGTGCCTAAACTGTACAGTCAATGATGTGTATTTGTGCTTTACTTCTGGGAGTCTGGGATTTTGGTATGTGCCACGCAGAAGATGCCTAAATAACCAGACCCCGATCTAAACCCTGGGCCCTCAGTTGCTGATGAGCTTCCCTGGTAGACAACATTCCACACGTGTTGGAACAATTCTTTGCTGAGGGAATGAAGTACATACTCTGTGACACCACTTTCAAAGTCCCCTCTGAAAGTCTGAGCCTGGTTTACTCCAGACTTCGCCCATACACCCTTTCCTTTGCTCAATTTTGCTTTGCATCTTTTTGCTGTAAGAATCATAGCCATGAGTACGATTATCTTGGGAACTCCCAACACAGGTGGGTAAGCCACACAGATGAAGTCATATGGAAGGATGGAGGTGTAGAGGAAAAGAAAGGCAGGAATAATTCTTTTAAGAAGATGGGAGTAATCAGGTAACCAGGAGAGTGAGAGGATCACACAAGCCTGAATGGAGTAAGTAGGGGTTTTACCAGAAAGGGAGGGAGCAAGGACACCAAGTCTACATCCTGAACATAGGTTTGTAGGGCAAGAAATACTCCAGTGCTGCCACTGGGAAGGGTGGTAGGTGGAGCAGCATCCTTAGGGAAGAGGCTAGGCCCACAGAGGAGGATTAACCCTGCATCGGCTCTAATATACACACCTATGTCTACATCTATAGCACATCAGGGTTTGCTAGTACTTTCTTCTTAGTTACAAATTCCGTGCACTAGCACACTAGTGTGGTGCAGCACCATAGCTGGGCACTGCTATCTTTCACAATATTCAAAATCCTTAAGAGGTATAAGTCAGTGTTCCTCTTACCCACTCTCACTTCAGCTTCTCTTGTGGAGGAAAAAACTGTGCCAGCATGATTTTAGCAGCCAAAAGCTAGAAATGACCCAAATGCGGTATCAACAGGAGAATGGATAAATCGTGGTCTGTTCACACAATGGAATACTACACTGCAACGAAAACGAACGGTCCACAGCCAAATGCAACAATATGGATGAATGTCACAAACACAATGTTGAGCAAAGAAGCTAAGCACAAAAGCATATATGCTGTATAATTCCATTTATGTAAAGAACAAACACAAGCAAAAGCAATCTAAGCTGTCAGAAGTCAGGATAGTGGTTACCCTTCAGGGGGTGGGGGCGCTACTGGAAGGGAATTTTAAGGGGGCTTCTGGGTACTGTTTACATAGGTAATCATGATATGTGTGCTCTTCTGTGTGCATAATCATACTTTGAAACAAAACAGTGTTACTCAATACACGAAGTGCAAAAAGTAAGTTTCACAATAGTACGTATACTATGAATCTAGTTTTGCTGAAAAGCACATCTGCACAGAACAATGCCAGGTTGAATATATAGCCCAGTAGTATTACCGATGGTTAGCCCTGAATGGGGGGGGATGGTAGATTTTCTTTCTTCTTTTATTTATCTATTTTTAAAAACCATCTTCCATACTGCCCATATCCTTTCTACAGTGTATTACTTCTACAAAAATGAAACTATACCTCATTCCTTTGTAAACGGAAAGTCTGAAAAGCTCCAAAACCCATTCTGGGACAAAAGAAATGCTATTAAACACTGGGGAATGGAGTTAGGGATAACTGTCACCCAACTAACCCATTAAAAGAAATTTACAAAACAATTTCAGCACAAGCAAAATCCTGAACTGCAGTGTTGGGATTTGCATTCTCATCAACCATCCTGTGTGAGGCCAGCACCCGAGGATTATAAGGATTAAGTGAGCACCAGGATAACAGAAGCACACTCCAGACATCTAGTAAACATGTTCCTGTTCTCTGTGCTGGGCTGACTGTAAACCACTCACTGGAATACATTACAATCGCGCCTTGGCCCGGGCTGCTCACACTTCCTCAAATGGGCATTCCTGGCTCTCTGCTCTTCCACTCCCAGGCTGCTCTTCAAGTTTAGACGCAAAGGCAAGACTTTCTGGGCCATGAGCTCCTTGCTGGCCGCTCTCAGTTGTTTCTGTGCACCTAAACTGTGAGTCACGCTATGAAAGCCTTATTATTAAACCGAAATATGCTTTGGCCTCACAGAGCTGCTTTGTTTCTTCATAAACCACAATATAGACACCAGTGCACTTTAAAGCATTGCCCTAAAAGTCAACATTCATTATGAACTAGACTCAGATTCAGGTTGATTTTGATATGTTTATGAGCTAAACCTGAGAACATTTTTATCCGTCAGCCAAGTCTGTTAAAATACGAACCGAACTGGAATTTAAAGAACACCCATATGACGGGCACAGCTTGGCACCATCATTGAGAACAGAAACCACGAGATTCATCGTCTCATCATGTGCTCTTGGAGCCAGATTTCAAACTGTCTCAAAAACCACAAGCTCGCTTTTACTAACCCTGGCTTTTAAAAACAGGATAAAAACTTCTGCGTCACTCCTCCTCAGGAGGTTGGTTTGAGCCCCATAAGAGCAGGGCCTGGGACCCGAATCTTTACCTTCTCAGTGTACACACTAGCTGACTGACTGGCTGCTGCTGGCCTCCAAGTCTCTGCTGCTCAAAGCTACACTCTCCCTTCCTTCCCTCACCTGACTAGCTCCTATGCCAAGAAGTTGTCCCAGTGTCTCTATATTGGGAGAAGCTAAGGAAGCCTGCTCTGAGCAAATCCCCCTTAAGCACACTTGTCATCTTTTAAAATCACAAAGTAGGTAAACTTAGCAAACTGGTTGACATCTGAGCTCCTCTAAGAGCTCACTCACCTTCATTACTTTATTCTGTGACACTCTCCCCACTGTCACTACTTAAACCAGCTTATTATAGTCTCTGAACTAACAGGGCAGGGGGATCCTGTAACAATGAATCCAGACATGGTATCTAACCATGTGAGCTATTACCACAGGGCTGTGCAGAAAGAGCAGCTTTTCTTTCAGGCTGACAACCCATGGAGACAGGGACAAAAACTATGTAAAACTGAGACACAGAAACAGCACACGCTCATTTCCCACACGCTAGAAACGGAGCCTCGGTACTCAAAGCAGCCAAACCCTAGAGGAAACAAGTCTCAATTTTCCTGTTTCCCCTTAGATTCTGTCCTGCAGAAATGCACCCCTGTTCCATTTAGATCTTTCCCACTCTTCATGCTAGAGTCACAACTTAGATATACTGAATTGAGGACAGAGAAATGATAAAATAGTTCGACATGGAAACATCACCAAGGCCCTTACAAGGAGGGGGGTTAGATGAGTCAGCTGTGATGTTTTAAAATTTGCTTTCTAAACCTGGCTGATCAGAACTACCTGTGGGACTTAGGCAGATTCCCAGGTTTCACTGCAGAACTTCAGAATCAAACTCTCCAAGTGTGGGGCATGGGAATTTGTACTTTAAAAAATGCTCCTCATGGGGCTTCCCTGGTGGCGCAGCGGTTGGGAGTCTGTCTGCCGATGCAGGGAATACGGGTTCGTGCCCCGGTCTGGGAGGATCCCACACGCCGCGGAGCGGCTGGGCCCGTGAGCCATGGCCGCTGAGCCTGCACGGCCGGAGCCTGTGCTCCGCAACCGGAGAGGCCGCATCAGTGAGAGGCCCGCGTACCACACACACACACACACACACACAAAATGCTCCACAGGTGATTAATTCCTATGTGATAATAAGTTTCCAAAATGTTGACAGTACTCCTGCAAGTAAGGTCCTTTTCCTTTTATATACCATGTAAAGATCCTTTTATATACCATGTAAAGATTCTTTAGTAAAGTTTTATTAAAAAATTTTGGGGAAAGATTAATTCCCCACTCATTGTCTTTCCATGTAGAGGGACTTTAGTCAGTATTTCTCAAAGTGGAAGGGTCACTGCTGCACTTTAGGATGGATAATCAATTATGGCACTGTCTAGCATAGCACAGAACATTTACCATCCTGGTCCTTACTTTTTTTTTTTGGCGGTACGTGGGCCTCTAACCGCTGCGGCCCCTCCCGCTGCGGAGCACAGGCTCCGGATGCGCAGGCCCAGCGGCCATGGCCCAGGGGCCCAGCTGCTCCGCAGCATGTGGGATCCCCCCAGACCGGGGCACGAACCCGCGTCCCCTGCATCGGCAGGCGGACTCCCAATCACTGCGCCACCGGGGAAGCTCCTAGCCCTTACTCTTAAATGCCAGCGGTGGTCCCGAGTCACTGTGATAACCAAAACACCTGCTTTCTCATTCCTAAATGCTCCCTGGATGTCAGTTCACCCCTGATTAAGATCCATTGAGCTGAATTAACATTCCTGACCACTCTCCCTACCCCTCACATTAAGTCGTGCTTTTGTAAGGAGAAACGGTCTACCCAAAGACAAGTTTCAGCGGAATCAGCCCTTCCCTTTTTCGCCTTTTGCATCTGCTTGCCCACAGAGGGTGCATTCTATCCTAAGGTTTCCAGCTTGGCCTGTGCCTGGTTGGCTTAGTCTCCTCATGTCATGGATTGTAACTCAGGAGCTGTCTGTACTCTAGGAGAGGGAGAAAGGGCTTCCAGCTTTAAACACAACACTGTATAAATCCTAGGAAAACAAATTAATTTAGCTATTTTAGGGAATATAAACATGACCATAATTCCATTCTTACATGTTAAAGATGCCCTTCACTATACTTCTTTCTACTGTAAGAAAATACTAGTGTTTAAAGAGAAAGAACTTTGACCAACATTTTTTATTGAACAGTTTTATTCTGTCTTAGAATAAAAACCTTTTTAATATTGTAAGGTGCACTGCAGGTATGTCATGCTGCCGGTAATGCCCTAGTCAGTGGCGCAGAGGGCTTGGAAAATGCATGAATTCATACTTTCAGAGCATGGAGAACTGGTATTTACAGTTTATTGTTGTTTTTGTTTTTTTTTTCAAATCAGCCCAGGACATCTCTAATAGTCTACACAGGTATTGCCACAGCACTTGCTTTGATGTTCAGAATGCCTCAGAAATGTGTTCAATGCCATGATTTGTGGGTCCTCCAAAAGATTTTGTTAACATGCAAGCAAACAGTATTAAACAATATTATCTAAACTATGGCTGCCAAGTACTGGACCTTAATAATGAAACCAAATTACAAAACATTTTCTTGTAGAGCTACACAAAAGATATAAAATGAAAATGAAAAATATCAACCACCTTTATATACTCCAATTCTCCTACAGTGCAATTCTCCATATCTTTATCACTACTGAATATTTTAAGGAGAAAGTTTAACAAAAATCAAAATAGATAAAAATATTTAATCTTTGGATTCCTTTATTCCACAGCCTTCATAAAAACACAAAGTGGCCAGATATTTTTTTTCCACTATAGCTTAAAATATCAAAATGATTTACTAATAATTTTAGCAATGAACTCTATACTGAGTCATTTGTGGGTCACAGGCCTAAGGACCAGTGTTTTGATATCTTATAGGTTGCCAAAATAATTTCTAACACTCTGAATCCTCTTGAAATATAATGGAAAGAGTCAAGGTATCACAACAAAATTCCAGGCATATGAGGAAGAACAGGTTAATTGACACCTAGTTTTATTGTCTTAAAAAAGGGGTGGGGGGTTACTTATTTGAAAATACAGCTAAGTACATTCTTATCTATGATTATTTACATTTGTATACTGAAAATATCTATTACGTGGATAAATCCTGTGATATGCCATTTGCTACAAAATAAAGTTCTTACAATGAGCATAAGTAATTTACCCTTTTTAGATAATGAAAGAATGTATCAAATCTTCATTTACGGTCCAAACATTAAAAAAAAAATCAAAATCAACAATCTTAAGCCTGAAAAGCTATGAAAAAAAGACCCACCCATACCTCTGCTCCTCAGCACATCAACTTCTGCAAGGACACAGTATGTTTGCTGACTTTAAAATGTTTATTCTTTAAAAAATTAGTTGCTTTTTATACAGCTATACAAAGTTCTTAATGTTTCTTTGGCAATGGAATATAATGGAATTTTACAACTATATAAAAAAGTTACCTTTGCCTAAGAAACAGTATTTACTGTGTGTACATAGTTGACTGACAAAATTCTCTACCATCCAGCACCCTAATTAATTGACGAAATAAGCTACCTCAGAAGGGTTATTACAGGATTTCCAAAAAAAGAAAGAAAGAAAGAAAGAGAAAGATATAAACAGACACACAGACACATAGACACATAGACCCTTCCTTCTGTGGCTCAAAACAGTATCATGGCCCTATCTGCAGGCAACTCACAATAATTGCCAAATACAATTTAGTGATAAGAAAAATCCTTTCAGTGATGAAAAAATACTTATAAGTTCCACTGGAGTACTGCTTTAGTTTAACTATACATAAGAAATTACTTAACCTTCTGCTATTCCAAATATATTTAATGCTCATTTATTAAGATGAGCCTTCCCTCCCACCCCCAAAATTAACTGTATTGTATCTTTGAAATTAAGCAGAAAAACAAACAAACAAACAAAAACCCAGTGCTGGTGACAAATATACAGCAAATTCACTTTTTCATTCTTCTCAAAGACTGAAACCAATTCTCAGGACCACGAAGAGCTAAAAATCCATCTATTTTCAAAGACTTGTTTGCAGGCTATGCAGCAACTTTGTTGTCTTTCTAAAAAGGAAAAAAAAAATTAGCTCATGTTTCAAACTTTTGGGGTTTGTTAATAAGTATTTCTTTTTAATTTGCTTTAAGTATATTTTTCATAACCTTTAAATATATCCTCCTCTTACTTTCATGTATAAATTCGTTTCACTGATTTCCAGGAAACAATTCTATAACTTACACACCCAGCAGTAGCTCATTATTTGTTAACTGTATTTTCCAGTTAGTAGAGGTTAAAGCAGTGGTGCTGTGGGCTTGTCCTAGCAAGAAGGCCCCCTGCTAAGATACAGGCACACCCTACTACCTTTGGTGCTGTCCTAATAATTAAAAAAAAAATTAAGCCTTCAACACAGTAGTCAAACTCATCAAATACAACTGACAACATATTTTGGAAGAAGATAAATAAAATTCCCGAGTCTTTGATATCTTTACTAAGCAATAAAATATCCAAGCGGTAAAATAACATTTTTCTTCTCCACAGTTTCTTGTCAGGAGAAAGTAATGATTTGGAAATTCACTTTAAAAGGACTTTTAAATATGAAATAAGTTCTGAAAATCAGAGCGCTGCCTGGGAAATACTTTTAAAAGCAACCAGGGAGAAAGCAATAAAAATCTCAAGGAGCCTCTAGCTTTCCAGTGAGATTAATCCTAAACTAAATGCCTGTACACAGAGCCAAGGGCTTCTCTTTTCCTCAGGACTAGTTGCTAACACATACCTGATTTTTACTGCTGATTCTCACCCTGACTGTTAGAAATACACACTGTCTATGTTAAAAACTTAATTTTATCTGCGTATACAACACCAAACCATCTGTACAATGTTACTAAATTAGAATACAAACGGCATGGTGTAAGTTGATACAGAAAGAAATAAGCTGAAGATGATCCTGATGTCTGTCCCCCATCAATGCCAACCCTAACAAGCCCTGTTTTTTTTTTTTTTACCTTTCAGAAAGCTGTATGACCAATCCAGACCTTTTAGGGTTCAAAAGCTGTGATTTTCTGAAAGGTAAAAAAAGAAAACGAGAAAGAAAGGGAAAGAGGGAGGGAAAAGGTAGAAGGAGACAGACAAGTAGCAGGAAGGAAAGGAGAAAATAAAAGGGGAAAGGGAGAGAGACAGTACCATGCTGAGTCATTTCAGATACCTTGTTGTCTCTGGACCCTCTCTGAAGAAACACAGACTCAAATGAAAGGCAACCTGTCTCACCCACCATGGCGGCTTAACCTCCTTAGCAGCAGTGTATAAAATAGGAGTGGGCCACTCTCTCATTATCCCCAGCCTGATCTCCCAGCCCCCAAAAAAGAAAGAAAAGAAAAAGCACCATAGGACCAAACTCACCACAAGTTCATGTTTCTAACATTATCCTTAAGGAAAACTCAGAAGCCAAAGAGTAAATTTTGGCTAAGCTTATACCTAGATCAAGAGAGTTAACTCCTCTGGGTCCTTGCTTTCCTAACTATCTATTGGAGTAGGGTGGGAGAGAAGTTCTAGTTTGACTGATATTTCTAAGGAGTTCTAAAAATATATATATGATCCTATCTTTACCCATGTTTTCATTAAATAACCAGATCTGCTTATAATGCTCATATCAGTGGAGCATAAAGAACAAAGCTAACCCATTACATGAAGGCTGCTGCAAATGCCACTGTACTTCATCTCTGAGAAGAAGTATTAGATGCTTCAGAAACAAGTATAATCTTGGAAGGTAAATTTCCTTTATGTAATAGTGGTCAATCACTACTTCCACCTTTAAAGGTGCCAGATGCTATGATTTAGAAGGAACAGGATGCTGAGAAGGTCCGGGATCTAGTGGCAGACAGAAGGATCATTCAACTTTGGAATGGACAGACAATCAATGGCTAGCCACACTGATGGACCTTCAGCCTCACTGAAGTAACTTATTCCTAATCAACATGCTAAGTACTTACTTCAAGCCCACTACGGCTCCATGCTGAGATAGGTGTTCTGGTGGAAAGAAAAGTAAAATACATATTCACTGATGCTAAGAGGCTCCCATCTAGTTGGCGATACAGAATAAAACAAAACACATGAAATAGGGAATATAAGTATATGTAAAATGTGTGGTGATGAAAGCAGATACCACAGGAGGTCAGAAAAGGAAGAAATCAGTGGAGGAAGGAAGAGAAGTTTCTAAAGATAGAGCAAACCTTAGGCAAGATTGAAAGGAAGCCCCTGTCTTTCAGCTGTGTCTGTCTTCCCACTGGACTATAAACATCAAGAAGGCTGGGACTGCATGTGTTTTGTTACCACCAATGTCCAGCATACAGCTTGGCTATATATACGAAGAGTTCAATATATTTGGTCAATGAATGAAGTCAGAGTCGGAATCAAGCAGTGTGTATAAGAGATGACCATGAGTCAACTGCTTGAATTAGACAGGTTAAAGGGTAATAATAAATGGGGCTGGATATATCCAGTGGGACCCTTACAGAGTAAAACGAGCAGGCAGTGCAATGTCACATTAGAACCTGCTAGCCATCAGCCTGAGGTCTAGTGAACCTATCACTCCTTGAAACACCCAAGGAGAGGTTGAACTATCTGTCAGGGATACATTAGTACGGATAAAGACTCATGCAGACAACCTCTACAATGCATTTTAATTCTACAATATATATGAGTTTTAACTAAAGGCTCAAAATGGCTGAACAGTGAGACACGGCCTCAAAACGAAGGTTTGCATTAATTCTATGCACACAGTGGTTACTCAAAGGTTTACTGATGCCTGCTCAGAAAAAAGGAATTAATGGTCCAGTCTTAGACAACATGACAGCTAATTTTTTCAAATATGAAAAATCATCATGAAGAAGAGTACATATTCTGTGTATAGACAAGGGTAGAGTTAAACTAATAAGTTTAGAAGACAGAGGGAAAAAGATTTTTGTTCAAATTATGTGTGTGTCTGTCAAATCCTAATAATGAGAGCACCCCTGGGGTGGGATGGATGCTCTTAGAAAGAGTAATAAGTTCCCAGCCTTCATAAAGGATACCAACAGAAGAGGTTTTTGGTTTGGCCAGGAGGTCACAACTCTCAGATGCTTTCCAACTCTGAGACTTTAATGTTCTTTAAAAGGTGTATCTGAAATAAAACTGTGCAAAACTGAGGGCCAGAAAGGTTTAACAACTCAACTGAGGTCATACTAGCAAAAATTACTAAAATTCTCATCAGGATCAAGGTCTAATTTAAACGTACTTTTTCTCAAACCAAGCTGACTCAATGTGGTCTTCAACAGGAGTTGCCATAGGTTCTTCAACAGGTAGCTGATATGCCTGAAGTGAGGTAAAGAGAAACTGAAGGTCTAAAGACCAATCAGTGGGTTATTATGGTAGTTGGCAGAAACGCCTCAAAGGAGTGAACATGGTGATGTGGAAATGGCCCATGATCATGGATACCTCCACAGCCTGGGAGACAAAAGGAATACCAAACTGAGATGATGGGAAAGTGAGAAGATGATGAAGACATTCTGAGGAAGGTTAAGTTTAAGTTGATCACAGGACACAATGCAAGTAAATATAGAAAAATGTAAGTGAAAGCATACAGGGTCCAAGTTGAAAAACTGATTAGAAGCTATGAATAGACAAGCTCAGAAAGGGGAGGGGAAATTCCTGCAGGAGAGGAGAGAGGGAAAGCTCAAGCTTACGCTAGAGTGCAAACATGAACACAATGGAGCAAACTGAACATCACAGGCAGAAGGAATGGGTAAAAAGGTCGTGAGATAGGAATAAGCTTGGCACTAAACAAGAGCAAGAAGACCCACATATCTGTAGCAGAAAGAATGAAGAAAAGGGCAGTCCCACTGGCAACAAGATCTAGAGCAAGTACTAGACCTCTCCTCTGGAGAAACAGGCAGATCATGAAGCACCTTACAGGCTGTGTTGAGGAACATACATTATTTTTATAAAGAGAAAAATATCAAATGTGTTAAAAAAACAAAAAGCAGGAAGAAAGATTTCAAGTTGGGTGGGCAGTTATCAGTGTCAAATATTGCAGAGTAGTTAAGGGCAAATATTTGTGAAAAGGCTACTGAATTCTGTAAGCAAACGTCACTGGCAACCTCAAGAGGAGTAATAGTGGCAAGGAAGAGGAGTTCTGTAGTTTCTAAGACACAGTCCCCTAGCTGGAATGGCCATTTTGCAAGTTAGAAGTGCTGAAGCTACATCAGGCTGCATCTACCATGGCTGGATATCCTGAGCTAATGACTTGAGGCTAATTTTCAGCAGCCTTGGCGGTGATGACACAATATTAAAGGCATCAAAATTAACAGAACAGATCCAAAAGCCACTAACAATGACCCTTCAAGAGGGATCTCAACAATTAGTTTTAAATATTGAATAATGAAATTCCTGCTAAGTAGGTCTTTTTGTTTCTTTTCCTTTTCTTTTTTTTTTTTTATAATTTTTTAAAATATTTATTTTTGGCTGTTTTGGGTCTTTGTTGCTGCGTGTGGGCTTTCTCTAGTTGCAGCGAGCGGGGTCTACTCTTTGTTGCGGTGCGTGGGCTTCTCATTGCAGTGGCTTCTCTTGCTGCAGAGCAGGGCTCTAGGGTGTGTGGGCTTCAGTAGTTGTGGTGTGCAGGTTCAGTAGTTGTGGCTCACAGGCTTCAGCAATTGTGGCACGCAGGCTCAGTAGTTGTGGCACACAGGTTTAGTTGCTCCGCAGCATATGGGATCTTCCCAACCAGGGCTCGAACCCATGTCCCCTGTGCTGGCAGGCGGATTCTTAACCACTGCGCCACCAGGGAAGTCCCGGTCTTTTTGTCTCTAGCTGCCCTATGTAATTCCTAGCAGACTTCTTTATGGTGGGATTTTGATCATTTCTTTGATCATATACCTTCCTCTCCACTATCCCTAAAATCGATGACTAGGATAGAAACACTGATTTAAAGACCCCTTTAAATATGTTCTTCCTAGATTCTCTTGGTATTGAAGCATACTTTGTAATATGAAATAAAGGTGATACAATATGGTTCTTTTTTGTACCATATAATATCTTTTAGTGATCCCCTTTGCCTCCAACAACAACAACAAAATTTTTTTAAGGAAAAGAAATTAATCCTAAGGCAGTCTCTTAACAGGTTTTTGGAAGAAATTTTACCAGTCCATGAAATCTGAAACCATGGTTCTATAACAGAAAGATAAAAAAGAATATCACATTTCTATCTCCTTACTTCCTCCAACTGAAAAGAAAATAGTTAAAAAGAATTAGATTCATTAACCAAGAAGTTACTGCTCCTCAAAATTATATAAATATCCTAATCAGGTACATCCTCCACTGAAAAGTCAAATGGAAGTTATACAAATGCCCTAAAAATATTCACCTCAAATAGATAAAAGTTTAAAACATTTTGAATTTCATACAATTGCAAGCCAACCCCTAAGTACATAATAATACTTACCCTATATTCGAAATCTGCAAACTCCCTGCCCCCACGACCTCCTCTGAATCCACCACGAAATCCTCGAGGAGTGGCAAAGTTACCACCTCGGCCGCTACCACGTCCTCGGCCACCACGGAAACCAAGACCTCCCCTGCCTCTGTACCCTCCACGGCCACGGTTTGGACGAAGTGGGATTCCAAATGTTTCTGCATTTAATCTTCTTTCTTCAGCCCAGGTTGGTCTCCGTTCTCTATTATGAGAACAAATAATCTTTAGTGTATCAAGTTTTAAAGAACATTTTCCAGCAAAACTATGCAGCACTGATTCCCAAATTAAGGCTAAGTAATTCCTAAGAATCAAATAAAAATAAGCACCTTATCTAAGTCATCACAAGCTGTCCACGGCAATATGTTCCTGTAATTCATGTGAAAATATGACTGGTATTAAGCTTCTCGCAAATGCAGTTGATAATACAAAGAAACTGACAACAGCCCCAATAAATGGGATTGGCAATTGACTCTACCCTCCAGTCAGCCCCAAAGGAAGAAAGGGCAAAGCCAGGAAAGGAAACCCTGTCTCAGGATGTGAGGAGATGGAGGATAGATCCCTGAGTTCCTAGTATGCTCCTGGCCCAACCTCTGAACCTGACGCCTGAAGCGTCTGAATTGCTGCTGCTGGCCCACAGCCCAATCAGACGATTCAGAATCATCCCCATCCACGTTTAAAGTGAAGTAGAAAACTGCCACCAGGTGGCACCAAACTGCAGTCGGAGGACAATTAGGATCAGGCAGCAGAAACCCTGGAACTCAGTTTGTTATGTTGGATCCTTTAATTAACCAGTTTTCTGGATCCACATTTACTACAATATAGCAGAGTTTTACTGTATCAGCAAACTTCACCTGAACTACATTGTAGAGGGGTAAAGTAAAAGGTGTTTAGGTGTTAGATGAATGCCTCTATTTTTAATTACTAATTTTCAAATGTCAATGCATCCCCAAACAAAAGTATATGATTATTTATTTTTCTCAAAGAGTAATATCATTTAAAATTTTAGTATAAATTATTTTCTTTTAGCAAAATAAAACGTTAAACAATTGTAGTCATTCAATTTTTTTTTTTTGCCACACCATGCAGCATACGGGATCTTGGTTCCCCGACCAAGGATTGAACCCGTGCCCCCTGCACTGGAAGTGTGGATTTTTAACCACTGGACTGCCAGGGCAGTCCCTAGATATTTTTAAGTATTCATTAAACTTTGTGAATTTATAAGAAATCATTTCACACTTCAACCTCCTAAGAGCATAAGAGCAGCTTAAAAGACTGTACCTATTATCATCACAAGAAATATTATCAAAGAAAGATTTAGTTTTGTCATAATAGCAGTTAGGTCCAAGTGGATCTTCTTCATCTGCATTTCCTTCACTGTTTTGGGTATCAACTCCTGAGTCTCCTTTATCTTCACCATTTACAGGCTTCTCCTGTTTCTCAAGTTTATCTTCTAATGAAAAACAAGCACATACCATAAAAGTCAAGACTTGTACTAAACATCCATAATTCACAAGTCAAATAAGAGTATTTTTTGAATAGAAAAATAAAAACTCACCTTTCAGTTTAAGTTTATTATGAAACTCTCTGTCGATTTCCTCCTTGTTAAATTGTGCATTTGCACTTTCAAAGTCAAAGTCTTTCTCAAATTTCATTGGACCATCTCGTCGAATACCAAATCTTCCCCTGCCACCTCGATGACCCCCACGCCCTCTCCTTGGAGCTGAAGGAGCACCTGGAACTATATTAATAAAGAAAGAACAAGCTGGTTTAGAGCAGAAGCTATTATTGTGGTCTTTATGGTCAACAAGAGAAATGCTTACAAGTCTCTATACACAATGACTATATTTGTATTTTTTAATATAAAAAAGATGAAGTTTCACAAACATTTAATACATAATAGAATGAGAAGAGCACATATAAAATTTATAAATGGCACACATGAAATTTATATCTATGGGGTTTACACTCATACATGCTACTGACACAGTATACAACCAAACAATTGGGAGACTTCTGTACTAAATTACTTTGTTCTGTTTATATCCCTAATACCTACAAAATGTCAAATATATACTGGATTCTCAAAATTTAGGAAGACTTTTATGGAAAGGATCATAGAAATCAAGATTTATAGTGAGAAAAACAGATGAACATTTATCAGCACAAATTGCAAGATAATACAAAAGATAAGAAGTACATGGTCTCAGACTTCCCTGGTGGTGCAGTGGTTAAGAATCTGCCTGTCAATGCAGGGGACACAGGTTCGATCCCTGGTCCGGGAAGATCCCACATGCTGCCGAGCAACCAAGCCTGTGAGCCACAACTACTAAGCTTGTGCTCTAGAGCCCATGAGCCACAACTACTGAGCCTGCGTGCCACAGCTACTGAAGCCTGCGTGCCTAGAGCCCGTGCTCCACAATTACAGAAGCCACTGCAATGAGAAACCCGTGAACCACAATGAAGAGTAGCCCCGGCTCACCACAATGAGAGAAAGCCCGCGTGCATCAATGAAAACCCAACGCAGCCAAAAATAAATAAATAAATAAATTTATATTTTTTTTAAAAAAGAAAAGAAGTACATGGTCTCGACCACTCCAACCACTTCCTGCTTCACCTTTACTGTCTCCCTCTAAATGGCTCCATATTTTTCAAGTCTTCCTGTATCTATTTTTTTCTCTACAATTTAAAACAATAACAAGATTTATGAGGTATGATAAAGCAATACCAAAGTAACAAATTATAGTGAAAACTTGAGAACCCAAATATCCAACACAAGAGGAACAGTTAAGAAGAAACAAAATTAAAGAGAAACATGGAATAGTATTTGATGTCAGTCAACAGAAAAATATAGAGCACAAAGCTCTATGAATTCAATGAATATAATTATGTGAAATGTTTAACACATACTGATAAAGATCAGAAGTGACTACAGAGTAATAGACAGGTTTGTGCTCACTGTTCACTAAAATTTGGCAAATTGTCTAAGCTTGAGAAAACAAACCACAAAAACCCACAGCAGTATATCCAGACTCTTAAATCTAGACAAGTAGGATGTTTAAATATTCAACTCTACTAATGAAAATGTCTTGGCCAAAAGCCATAAAGTACAGCA
The DNA here is from genome assembly GCF_026419965.1 of Kogia breviceps. Taxonomy (NCBI): domain Eukaryota; kingdom Metazoa; phylum Chordata; class Mammalia; order Artiodactyla; family Physeteridae; genus Kogia; species Kogia breviceps. The sequence continues at coordinate 15,661,391 of NC_081327.1, forward strand.
CAGTATTTCTGTCTTAAATTTTGAAGGGCAGTGAGAGATACTTTTATTTATTGCTTTATATGATTTATATTTTATTTATTTTTAAAATTGAAGTATAGTTGATTTACAATGTTGTATTAGTTTCTGGTGTAGAGCAAAGTGATTCAGATAGACACACACACACACACACACCCCACACACACATATACATATAATCTTTTTATATTAAAATATGCAGCGCTTCACGAATTTGCACGTTATCCTTGTGCAGGAGCCACGCTAACCTTCTCCGTATCTTTCCAATTTTAGTATATGTGCTGCCAAAGTGAGCACTACTTTACACGATTTTTGAATGATGGAAGCATGGCAATTATTTTATCTTGAGAAGAGAGGGGTTCTTTTTCCAAATTAAAAAAAGGGAAACAAAGTAAACCAAACCAAAACCCCTGTAATTCTATGGCACATAGCACAAATAAAAATACATATAGGGACTTCCCTGGCGGTCCAGTGGTTAAGACTTTGCCTTCCAGTGCAGGGGGTTCGGGTTCAATCCCTGGTTGGGGAGCTAAGATCCCACATGCCTCACGGCCACAAAAACCAAGACATAAAACAGAAGCAATATTGTAACAAATTCAATAAAGACTTAAAAAAAATGGTCCACATCAAAAAACAACAACAAATAAAAACATAAACATATAAAAATGTACAGGAGAAATAAAGTGTTTATACATTTAAAATTGTATCTAGCTTTCTAAAATTAAGTGAAAGATCATCTTCCAATTATTATGTAATTAAGGAGATCACACACTGCTTTTATTTAATTTGGAAGAGTTTATAATTATAATTGATTCTCTGCTAATAAATTTGAAAATAATAAAATGGATGGATTTGGGGTAAATGTCACAGATTACAAAACAGATAAAGAAAGTATACAATCATATTATATCAATAATAATGAAAGAAAGTTAAAGTTCTTGAATAATTACTTCAAAAAAAACAAGGAGTCCAGAGCTTAATTTTAATGAGAAAACTTCTCAATTTTTAAGGTACAGATAAATCCATTCTTTTTTAAAAAAATTATTTTATTGAAGTATAGTTGATTTACAATGCTGTGTTAACTTCTGTTGTACAGCAAAGTGATTCAGTTATATATATTCTTTTTCATATTCTTTCCCATTATGGTATATTACAGGATATCGAATATAGTTCCTGATAATTCCTTTCTTTTTTTTCTTTTGGCCATGCCATGCGGCTTGCAGGATTTTAGTTCCCTGATCAGGGACTTGGCAGTGAAAGCACTGAGTCCTAACCATTAGGCCACCAGGGAACTACCAATTCCATTCTTAAAAGCATAGAAAACAATTTTATAATGCTAACACGAAACTGACACAAAAACAAAAAAAAATACAAAGGATAGTACAAAAGAGTACTTGTATATTTATATTTACATAAAACAATGTAAATATAAATATACAAGTCCTACTTGCAGATAACATTCAAGAATATATCAATAGGACCGCAGGAAAAAAAAAAAAAGAATATATCAATAGACAACTGCCTACCATCAAGTAGGGTTTATTTCTGACACGTGATGATTAAAAAAAAAAAAATCTTTTGAAATAATTAGGCTAAAAAAAATTGAAATAAAAGTAGAGTGGTCCTATGTGCCTATTACCCATCTTCCCCTCCAACAGTAACATCTTGATTATCTACTGTACATTATCAAAAACCGGGAAAAACCAGGACAATGGCACAATATAATTAACTATACTACAGATCTCATATTCAGATTTCAACATTTTTGGATGTTCTCATTTTTTGGTATGTCTTTATGTACAGTTCTATGACATTTTGCTACGTATACAGATCCACAGTACCCCCACCATAAGATAAAGAACTGCTCTGTTACCACAATGAAACTCCCCTGTGCTACTCCTTTATAGTTACCAACCCTTGTTATCCATTTTTTATAGTAATTATGCATCATACATTTCAAATGTTCCCTTTATTTATTTCTTTACTTTTTGCGGTACGTAGGCCTCCCACCATTGTGGCCTCTCCTGTTGCAGAGCACAGGCTCCAGACGTGCAGGCTCAGCGGCCATGGCTCACGGGCCCAGCCGCTCTGCGGCATGTGGGATCTTCCCGGACCGGGGCACGAACCCGTGTCCCCTGCATCGGCAGGCGGACTCTCAACCACTGCGCCACCAGGGAAGCCCCAAATGTTCCCTTTATTGAAAAGCATAGGATAAGGCTTTCAGATCCAAGTAACAACTTACCTATTTGTCTCTTGCTATCATTTCTGAGCTGCTCATTTTCTGGTCTTGAAATCTTGTGTACTTCAGCTATAGAACACATAGAAAGTGATAGTTAACTTAGGACACATAATCAAAAACTTCTGGAAAGTTAGAAATGGAAAAACAAACAAACCCAGAACAAAACCAAAAATCTATATATCCCCACCACCATCACTACTTTGAGTCAAATTTGAAAGACTAAACATTCTATCAAGTTCAGTTTAAACTTTCTAGGATCATTTACATAGAGTAAATGTTTTTAATGAAAGTAAGTTGAATGGAAGATGTTGACCAGTCAATTAAGAAATAGTAGATAGCTAAAGTTCTACCTCGCCTGTGCTCTTGATTCTCTATTGCTTTTTGGCTGGTTGATGGTAAAGGCCTGGTTGATGATACAGGGCTCCTTCTCCCAACAGGTGCCGGAGCAGGTAAGTGGGCCGAGGCTGTCTGCACTGCTTGTTCCATGGTTGGGCTTTTTCTCAAAGGGTCTAACTGAGGGCTTGAACGACCTGAAATGTAACCAAAAGATAAGAAACTATCCCTATTCTCTGGGGGTTTCAAAATAACCTAGACCCTAAAAAAAGGTTTAGAGTTTTACTTCTACCAATTCAAATCCTCAGCACAATTTGAATCCATCTACTCATTAGACCAGAGTTTAAAACTGTTTATCTTTAGTGGGCTGGTCACTTGAGCAGTAAAAAAAAATAAACCCCAAACAAACGAACAAAAAAACTCTGGTACAAAATCCCCCAGGAATATTATCAAAGATAATTTAGGCAGGTCAGATGTAGGCTTTCCCCAATAACCACAACCACCAGATTACACTGAGACTTTAGCCATTATTTCTAGAGGCTTTAACTTTTTTTAAAATTTATTTTTGGCTGAGTTGGGTCTTCGTTGCTGCACGCGGGCTTTCTCTACTTGCGGAGAGCAGGGGCTACTCTTCCTTGTGGTGCACAGTGTTCTCATTGCAGTGGCTTCTCTTGCTGCGGAGCACAGGCTCTAGGCGCGCGGGCTTCAGTAGTTGTGGTGAGCGGGCTCTAGAGCACAGGCTCCGTAGTTGTGGCGCACGGGCTTAGTTGCTCCGCGGCATGTGGGATCTTCCCAGACCAGGGATTGAACCCGTGTCCCCTGCATTGGCAGGCGGATTCTTAACCACTATGCAACCAGAGAAGTCCTAACTTTTTTAGTACTTTCTGAAGATATGTCTAAAGTGATACCCTTATATCTATAAGTATTATCTGCATTAAATTTCTATTATAAAGGAAGTAAAGAACTAGAAAGTCAGGTGAAGTTCTTCGACTCCTTAGAGGTTTGGGTAATTAAACATCAATACTAAAAGGCCAGCAACAAATAAACCCTTCAGATAATTACACAGTAGCCATACTCACCCTTTGCTGTTTGAATGATCACTTGGCAAATTTTTGCTTAATATGGGTTTTGTACTTACAAATTCCATTTTTTCTTTCATGAGGTCAGAGCCTGGTCACAGTATGAACAGAAGAATGTAACACTGGGTGCTCCCATCATGCTTTTTGTCTCTAATGTTTGCCATAAATCTCTGCTCAAGGTGCTCTCACATCCCATGATATTGCACCAAAATAGGTTTTGATTTAAAAAATTGTCCTCATTTTATGTAAAAAAATAATATTCCCAAATATGCTGCAAATGTTATTACCCACCTGTGCTATCTGCACAGGCTCCAAACTGGGGAACTGGCGAGTGATGACAGCACACTGGTTGTTGTGCACCAGGTGCTTCAGGGACTGTTTATTAGTAATACTCCCCAAATATATGGTTAACTAAAGTATGCAATTACAAATGTGTGTCACCATTTCCATCATTAATGACAAAGTTTACTCTGCCATTAATAGAAACACTAATTTTCCCACTGATTATAATGGGAAATCATGGTGGTTTATATAAGTTTTGATCTAAGAGAAAACATTTTGTAATCACTTATCACCTTATAAACAGATTTATTTATCAAACAAGTGTTAAGTTTTTGGAAAAGCCTATTGTTTAGGTAATTTTATAATAGTACATTAAATGATCTTATAAACTTACAAAACTTTACTTCATTAAGGCTTTTCTTTAAGATCCTGTGACTCACAATATTACAGAACTGCAAGTGATAGGGCAATCACAGTAAGTAATAACTCACTGCTATGTATTTTTTTAAAAAAATATTTATTTATTTGGCCACACTGGGTCTTAGTTACGGCATGCGGGATCTTTTAGTTGCGATATGTGTGATCTAGTTCCCTGACCAGGGATCAAACCTGGGCCCCCTGAATTGGGAGCACGGAGTCTTAGCCACAGGTTAAGTCCCTGTATTTTGAAAACCTTTGTAATTGAAGTCTAGTACTACATCATGATGGCAATTTTGTTATAAATAGGGAAATACAGGTGATACTGGACATATTAGGAATAAACTCAAAAGCGCTTTCATAATAAACACAACCCCTCGAGTTACCTTCACATTCTTTTTTTTTTTTTTTTTTTTTTTTGCAGTACGCGGGCCTCTCACTGTTGTGGCCTCTCCCGTTGCGGAGCACAGGCTCCGGACGCGCAGGCTCAGCGGCCATGGCTCACGGGCCTAGCCGCTCTGCGGCATGTGGGATCTTCCCAGACCGGGGCACGAACTCGTATCCCCTGCATTGGCAGGCGGACTCTCAACCACTGCACCACCAGGGAAGCCCGTCTTCACATTCTTATTCTTACAGTTACAAGAAAATTCTAGGTGTTAAAATTTTATAAACTTCAAAAATTTTAGTTGGTGAGATAAAAATGCAGATTCCCAGGCCTCTTCTCCCACTGTTTTATTTAAACATACCTCTTTCTTCTAATAAATATGTAATTAAATTTTAAAAAAACATTTTAATCTATTTAAAATTTATTTTAATCTTAAGTATGAGGGAAGGATTCTAGAGTTACTTTTCCAAATGATCAGACAGTTGTCTGTTCACAACATCATTTATTGGATGGATCATTTAGTAGTCTTTCTCTACTAATTTAAAAATAATATCTTTATCATATACTAATTACTTATTTATACTTGGATCTATTTATGACTTTTGCTCTATTCATCTCTAAATTTATTCCTGTACTGCTTTATTTTATGTATACTTTATTAGGAGGTAAGCCCTATCTCATTACTTTTATTTTTAAAACATGTCTAGGTATACTTGCATGCTTATTTTTATGATAGTCTGTGTATCTGTTTTATTAGGTTCTCTTACTATTCCATGTATATTTATTGAAAGTACAGTAAATTTAATTATTATGAGAAATAAAGTCTTCCTAATATTAAATCTTTTTATCTAGGAATAAGATATGTTTCTTTGGTTACATGTAACTTCTTTTATGTCCCTCTATTATATTTTGCATCTTTCATCATAGAGGCTTGCCATATTTCTTATTATGTATTTTATATATAATTTCTATTTCTCATCATTGTGAACATCTTCTTTTATCCCCATTAATTATCAGTGGGTTAGGTTTTAGGACATCTATTTTTAAAAAAATTTATTTAATTTTTGGCTGCATTGGGTCTTCACTGCTGTGCGCAGGCTTTCCCCTGCAGTGAGCAGGGGCTACTCTTTGCTGTGGTGCACGGGCTTCTCATTGTTGTGGCTTCTCTTACTGCTAGAGCACGGGCTCTAGGCACATGGGCTTCAATAGTTGTAGCATGCGGGCTCAGCAGTTGTGGCTCATGGGCTCTATAGCACAGGCTCAGTAGTTGTGGCTCACGGGCTAAGCTGCTCTGCGGCATGTGGGATCTTCCTCGACCAGGGCTCGAACCCGTGTTCCCTGCACTGGCAGGTGGATTCTTAAACCACTGAGCCATGGGGGAAGCCCTAGGACATCTACTGATTTTTATACTTATTCTCTACATTTTACCTCTATCTAATTTAAGTCTCGTATTAGTTCTAGTTTTTCAGTGAATTCTCAATTCCAAGTAGGAAGTCAGCATTGGCAAATAATGCTATTCTAATATTCATACTTCTTATTTCTTTTTCATGTATTCCTGACATAGCTAAAAATTCCAGAACAATGCTGAGTAGCAATGAGAAAGGGAATCCTTACTTATGATTTTAGTAAGAATCCTTCTGGTGCTTCAATATTAAGGTTAATGTTGGTTATTAATTAAGATAGCTAACATCTACTGAGCACATTCTGTGTGTCAGGCATTATGCTAAGGGCACTGCATACATTTCAAAAAAATTTAACCCTTACTATAAGTCTGTTGGTTTATCAGTAAAGTCCTGTTTTATAGTATGGAAAACTAAAGCTTAAAAAGATTAAATATCTTCTCTAAGAAGGAAATCTTAAAAAAATTAACAAACCAATCCATACACACACAAATATACACTTATGTTAACCTAGATGAAAGTCTGGATGTAAACATTTGTTATTTCTGCGTGGTGAGATTATAGGTATTTTTATTTTCTTCCTATGCTTAGTGTATTTCTTTTTAAAAAAATTTATTGTGGGCTTCCCTGGTGCTGCAGTGGTTGAGAGTCCGCCTGCTGATGCAGGGGATGCGATTTCGTGCCCCAGTCTGGGAGGATCCCACATGCCGTGGAGCGGCTGGGCCCGTGAGCCATGGCCGCTGAGCCTGCGTCTCCGGAGCCTATGCTCCGCAACGGGAGACGCCACAACAGTGAGAGGCCCGCACATAGCAAAAAAAAAAAAAAAAAAAAAAAAAAAAAATGTACTGAAGTATAGTTGATTTACAAAGGTGTGTTAATTCCTACTGTACAGCAAAGTGATTCAGTTATACATATATATACGTACATATATATTATATATATAGTTCTTTTTCATATTATTTTCCATTATGGTTTATCACAGGATATTGAATATAGCTTCCTGTGCTATACAGTGCGCTTAGTGTATTTCTAATTTACCTACAAAAAATCTTTAGAGTGTTTAAAAATTAAGTTTTTAAAAATCAATATGAATAAAAGTAACTATAACTATTTCAAAATATCTAAAGTGAGAGACACAGGATTATGTTTAGCATTGGCTTGATTTTACCCTCAAGTGCTTTAAAAAATACTGTCCTGATCCTAATAGCATCTTTCTGAAATGACTTTACACTGTTTTATTTCAAAGTAAACATCCACATAAAGCAATGGGCCAGTTTCACCTACTTTAGCAGCAGATAAAGAATCCTGGGACCACTGAAGGTTATGAGACTGGTTGGTGGAAAAACAGAATTAAAAAGAAATGAAACAGGATCCTTTAAGCTTATTAAAATGCAGATCTCCAAGCTCCAGGGATTCTGATGTAGCAGTTCTCAGGATCTACATTTTTAAGAAGCATTCCAGATCAGATGATTTGATTGTGGGTGGTCCACACTGAGAGCCACTGCTCTAGATTCTATGAGGATGCTAAGAAAGATGCAACAGCATAATGAATAGTTTGTTTCCTCAGCTACTATATCAAATTCATCAAGGATAGTTCATCCTCAGTGGTGAGTCTGAGATTGACCAATAATATTTAAGTATTATATACAAGTAATATAATTGCTTTGTAAAAAAAAAAAGTCAAACTTAGACAATGTTCACCATTTCAGTTTTATGTTTATGATCTAGGAATTATAAAAAGTCTGAACAGTGGAAGTCATTCAATAATGTACTTATTGAACAACAATTTAAAAACTTTTTTAAAGAACTAAGTAGAAATTATACATGTGAGTTACAAGCTGCAAAAGCTCTTACATTCAGAGAAAGACTACTATCTATAGAAATTTACAATGGAAAATTTTGAAGGAAAAGACAGCTTACCTTGAGATAACTGTGTTTTTAGAGATCTTGTATCCTGTGTAAAGGCAGAACCAACTGCACTACTTTGGGATAGGGCACTGCTGTTTGATGCTTCTGTTCCAAAGGATGTCAAGGAGCTTCCAGCTGTAAGAAAATTTTTTTGAATGACAAATTTTTTAAAAAAATATTTTAAACCTTTCAATTATATAAAGTAACACAGCATTTTAATGATAATTGTCCCTCCCCGTAGTACCTGTGTAAATTAATAATACTGGAAATTAATGAAACTGAATAAAAAAATAATTTGAGAAATTTTTGATAATATATGAAAAGCAAGCCCATATATACTTCAGCATCTTTGGATGCAAACAATTTTTTTAACATATGCAATACTCTCCTGGACAGTTATACAGATGGGACAGCAAGAATGTACATCAGATAGAGAAGTAGCAGAAATGGTGCATTCAACACCAACATTAAGGTTCAATTATCTTAACACCAAGTATCTGCACAAATAGTCAAATCAGCAGACAGGTATATGAAGAGCTTTTCCAGCATTTCCAAGGCAATGGACAATGGACTCCAGTCCATTTTAATGCCTCCCCTCAGTACAGTATTGTGGGGCTGCATTCTGCCTAAAGCAACCACAAAAAGTTCTGGTAATATGAGGAACAAAAATCCCTCGAAAGGACCTTTGCTATACTAGGTTATGTCAATCTTCTTTTCTACATTTCTTCAGAATTTATGGATCAATCACTTTCCATATGCTGTGCTCTCTTCTTAATATTTAATCTACATAGGTTTTCTCTAGCAGGAACTGTTTCAATAGCCCCTCTTCCCCCACCTCTAAATCCAATATAAAAGTGGTACTGAGAATAATCTTTTATGAAACAGAAAAATAATCACATCACTACAGTGCTTAGGACTCTCTGATGGCTTTCCACCTCCCTCAAGAAAAAAGTTCAAACTATTTACCTTAGTTTATAAGGTCCTCCCCCTTATCTGCCTGCCTCTTTTCTCATTACTCACTTACACCTCTCTACTCCACAACAGAAATTTAACTATCTGCTTTTAAATTACTTGACAATTATGATCATGTTCCTCACATCTTCTCATTTGCAAGCTAAGTAACTCTAGTTCCTTCAATAATTACTCACCTTCACATGCTCTTTAAGCCTTGCCTCTTTTGACTTCTCCTAATTTAATGAATTCTAGTTGTTCACATCTCTCTTAAAACGGGGCATCAGAACTCAGCAAAGTACCTCAGACAATAAGAATGAATGGGACTCTTTTAGAGGTGTAATCCACTCAGGCTGCAGTCCCAGCCAGCTAAGGAGAGGCCTAACATAACCTCCCACAACATCCCCAGAAATGTTGAGACTACTGCTCTCAATAATTCTGTGGGATGCTGAATCTATCCCATTATCCCTAGTATTCCTGGGTAATGACCAAGACATAAACCACTCTGATGTGTATTCAACCTCCATCCTGCTCTGACTCAACCTCCCACTGCCAGAGCCTGCTTCCCCCCTCCCCAACCCCATGAGCAAACTCTTCTATATACTCTGTCTCTTTTCTGAGTTCCCGGTCATACTACACCCACCTCCCTCATGCCATTGCTGCTACTGATTTATCTCTAATTACTTTTTATGTATAGTGTGAGGCAGGGGCCATTGTTAATTTTTTCCAAATAGATATCCAGCTGCTGCAAGATCATTTGTTAAAAAGATTTACCCTTCCATCCACAGGAAAATAAAAGTGAAATTTATAATCATCATTCACAAACAAAACAAAACAAAAAAATTTCTCCTTCTCCATTGAACTGCACTGGCATCTTTGTCTTAAATCAGCATTTAAGTAGGTCTATTTCTGTACTCTCTATTCTTTACCCTGGTATATTTGTGTATTCTTATATCAATAATTCCCTGTTCTGAATCTTGAAATTGGGTGTATACCTCAAACTTCCTCTTTCTTCAAGAGTAGTTTGGCTATTATAGATTTTGTATTTCCATACAAATACTAGAATCAGCATGTCAATTTCTATTTTTAAAGTATGATGGGATTTTGATCAGGATTGTGTTCAACCTGTAAACCAATTCTGGGGAAAGTGTCATCATAAAAATAATATTGAATATTCTAACCCATAAGCATGGATTACCTCTCCATTTATTTAGATCTCTAAATTCTCTCAGCAGTGTTTTGTGATTTTTATTGTAGAGCAGAGTTTTCTCCGCTTCAGCATTACTGACGTGTTGGGCCAGATAATTTTTTGTTGTGAGGGGTTGTCCCATGCATTGTAGGATGTTAAGTAGCATCCCTGGCCTCCACCCATTAGTTGCTAGTAGTATCCCCCAGTTGTGACAAACAAAAATGTCTCCAGGCATTACCAAATGTCCCCTGAGGGAGGGGGGTAAAATGAACTCCCCTCCACTGAGAACCACATAGAGATTTTTAAATACTATCTTTTGTTATATTCATTCCTGGGTATCTGATGTTATTGGTGCTATTGTAAGCTGTGTTGCGTTTTATATTTCATTTACTAATAATTTGTTCTAGATCAGCAAACTTTATCTATAAGTAGCCAGATGGTAAATAAAATATTGTAGGCTTTTCAGGCCATATGCTCTCTGTTATAACTATACAACTCTGCCCTTGTAGTGTAAAAGTAGCCACAGACCACATGTAAATAAATGGGTATGGCTGTATTCCAGTAAAACAGGAGGCTGGGGGGATTTGGTCCACAGGCCATAGTTTGCCAAACTGTCTGTTCTGAATACAAAAATACAGTTGATTTTTGTATATTTACCATGTATTCCCTTACCATGCTAAATTCACTTATTCATTCCAGTAGCTTGAATATTCCTCTGCATTTTCGACATACACAATCATGTCACCTTCAAATAATGACATTTTTACATCTGCCTTTCCAATCTCTAACTCTTTTATTTATTTATTTATTTTCTTGTCTCATTGGACTAACTAGGACCTCTAGAACACTACATGAAATAAGACAATTCTTTCACTTTATTCCTTACCTCAAGGGAAAAGCATTCATTATCCCACCATCGTGTGTGTAAGCTTTTCATTTCACTGATCAGGTTAGGGAATTCCCTCTTATTCCTTAGTTGTTGATAAATGGGTATTGAATTTTACCAAATGCCTGTTTTGTATCTCTTGGAATTGCAGTTTTTCTCCTTTATTCTGTTAATGTGGTAAATTACTAATGATTTTCAAATGTTAAAACATCTTTGCATTCCTGAGATGTCATTATGTAATATTCTTTTTATGAACTGCCGGTTTCCACTGCTAATACTATGTTAAGGATTTTTACATATATGTTCAGGGAAATTAGCTGTAATTTTATTTTCTTGTATTGATTTCATTTAGATACCATTTAGGTTTTGGTATCTCAGCTTGCCTTGGTTATCTGGTTAGGAAGTGTTCTTCCTTTATTCTCTCAAAGAGTTTGTGTCAGATTGGTAAAATTATTTCTTCCCTAAATGGTAGAATTTATCAGTAAAGCAAATAGTCTTGAATTTTCTTTACAGAAGATTTTAAATTAGTTTCAACTTCTTTAACAGGGTGATACTGAGATTGTACTTCCTCCTGTGTTGGTTTAGGAAAGTTGTATTTTCAAGGAATTTATTTCATCTGAGATGTCAAATCTGTTGACATAAAGTTGTTCACAATATCTTCATATTATCCTTTTAGGATCTATAGTGATGCCTACACTTTCATTCTTGATATCAGTATTTGAGTCTTCTTTTTTTCCATGCTTAGTCTTGATAGGGGAGCATTAATTTCATGAAATTTTTCCAAGAACCAGCTCCTGGCTTTGATGATATTTTATATATATATATATATATATATATATATATATATATATATATATATATATATATAGTGTGTGTGTGTGGTACGCGGGCCTCTCACCGTTGTGGTCTCTCCCGTTGCGGAGCACAGGCTCCGGACGCACAGGCTCAGCGGCCATGGCTCACGGGCCTAGCCGCTCCGCGGCATGTGGGATCTTCCTGGACCAGGGCACGAACCCTTGTCCCCTGCATCGGCAGGCGGATTCTCAACCACTGCGCCACCAGGGAAGCCCTATATATATTTTTTGACTTGTTTCTATTTCCTTGATTTCTGCTTTAAATTTTTTCTTCCTTCTAGTACTTTTGGGCTAATTTTCTTTCCTTTTTTTTTAGCTTCTTAATAAGCTGGCAGCTTAGAGCACTGATTTTAAAATATTCTTGTTTTCTTATATATGTATTTAAAGGTATGAAATTTCCCCTAAGCAATGCTTAAGCTCCACTCACAAATTTTGATATGTTGTACTTTATGATCATAATATTTAAAAATATCTTATTTCCCCTATGATTTCTTCTTTAATTCATTAGTGATTTTTGTAAGTTTGCTCAATTTCTGTATTGAGCAAACAGAAATATACAACTATTTGTATATTTTTCAAGTTATCTTTATTAATTCCAAATTTAATTTCTTTGTGGTCTGAGAAGATACCACATATGATTTCAATCCTTCTGAATTTAATGTAACTCATTTTATGGACCAGGATTTGATCTATCCCATTGATTGATCAATATTTACTTAAAAGAATCTATATTCTGCAATTGTTGGTGTTGGTGTACTATTTTATAAAAGTTACATACACATTTAGGATTGTTACAGCTTCCTGATGTACTGTTATGAAGAATCCTTCTTTCTCTTTGGCAGTACTCCTGATCTTTAAGCTGCTTTGTCTGATGTTAATTTTCCTAACATAGTTTTCTTGTTATTAGTGTTTGTATGGCATGTCATGCCTTTTTCTGTTCTTTAACTTTCTGTCTTTTAATTCATCTCTTATAGACATCACATAGCAGGGTCTTTTTTAAAAAAAAAATCAGTTTGATGATCTCTGCTTTTTAACTGGAATGTGTAATTCCTTTACACATTACCAAAGTAGATATATTTATTTATTTATTTAGGCTGTACCACGTGGCATGAAGGATTTTAGTTCCCTGACCAGGGATCAAACCTGTGCCCTCTGCAATGGAGGCAGGGAGTCCTAACCAATGGACTGCCAGGGAATTGCCCCCAAGTAGATCTTTAACAATCCTTTGTCATCCTTAACGCATTAAACACCCTCCTGGTTTATGCTAACTTTATTTATTTATTTTTGGCTGTGTCAGGTCTCAGGTGCAACACATGGGATCTTCACTGTGGTATGTGGGATCCTCCGCTGCAGCGTGGGCTCCTTGTTGTAGCGGTGGGCTCCAGAGCTCGTGGGCTCCAGAGCACGTGGGCTCTGTAGTTGTGGCATGCGGGCTCTCTAGCTGTGGCCTGTGTGCTCAGTAGCTGCGGTGTGCGGGCTTAGTTGTCTCACGGCATGTGAGATGTTAGGTCCCCGACCAGGGATCGAACCCATGTCCCCTGCATTGGAAGGCAGATTCTTAACCACTGGACAATCAGGGAAGTCCCTATGGTAACTTTAAAGTTCATAAGCATGTTAAGTATTCATTAACTCGGTGATTAAAAATTAATGTGTAGAGTTCTGGCAGAGAGCGCGGTGAGAAGCGGATCACGGCCTTCTAGCCCGGGTCCCTCCAGGCCCTCCAGCCTCCGGTCGGCAGGTGAACTGGGGGGCCCCCGGGACAGGCTCAGGCTGTGTCTTGCCGAGCCCCAGAGCCCCGCCGCAGCCGCCCACTGGCAGGGCCCGAGCCTGGAAGCAGCAATGAACTGCTCCCCCACCCCCACCTCCGCGACCTAATGGCGGTGGCCCCTCGGAGCCCAGATCCTGCCCGCCACCGGGTCTCTTGACCCCACGCTGCAGGGGTTAGGCGAAGCCTCCGGCAGGCTACCGAGGACGTGGCGCCTTTGGGCGTTGGGCGTGGCAGGGCGGAGAAGAATGGCGGCCACTGGAATTCCTTGGAGGGACGTTAGAGCCTCGAGGGCCCGGAAAGGGGGGTCTACGTGGACGTCAGCTCAGCCACCCTTAGGCCTTGGAGCCCGCGCGGATCCGGGACCTGAGGTGACCTCTCTGTCCCAGTTGGACGAGACCTCACCTCGTCTGGACAACGACGGACAAAGGCCTTAACGGTCCTGGAAGATGAGCAGAGCCCCGGTCGACGACGGGTGGAACGTTAGCGGGTCATCGGGCGGTTGGTCGGCATTCTACCAAGACCTCGATGTCGGAAGACAGAAATGGTAGAATAACGTACCACGTACGGCCAATAGGAAGTGCCAGCCACCCTTTGGGAAGATTTACTGGCCGTTTATAGAAGGCCTGTGTATATAATATGAAAAAGCTGCTCTCAACTTTCCCCCCAACCTTTCGAAAGAAAACTTTTCGCCACATATAGGTCTAGATGTGAAAAGGTTGCCGACGTATGACAGACTTAAAGTCACATGTCTTGTAAATGCCCATTTGTTTCTTTAAAAAAAACCGTATAAAAGAAATGTCTTGTGGAAATGACTTTTTGAAATGGAGCTGTTTGACCACCTCTAGAGGCGACATCAGGAGCCACAGAGGTCCACGTTTGTTCAGTGGGTTAGAGGACATGGAATGGAAGACATTGAGGAGGAAGAAAAGAAGGTTCTGTGCCAAACTGGTCACAGTTAGACGACATTTGCATATTAGAACTGTTGTTTTGTGTGTGCTAATTTTACTCCTTACTACTGTATATGTAGTTGACAATAAGTACTTTTTTGAAATATCTAGTCTTTCTAGATGTTCTAAAGTGCCTGATATGTGTTCAAAGTAGAGGTAGTAAAAAGACATTTTGTAAATTAAAAAAAAAAATTAATGTGTACAAAACACTAAAGACCTAAGAGAATCACTGTCCAATATGGTTCTGCTATTTAAGCAGCTAAAATGTACCCACTGGCTGAACCCATGTTCAGCCAATATGCCTCCATCTTGCCCACAAGAGTAGTATGAGACTTAGCATGTCATGGCTATTTTGATGCTTCAGTTTATTGTGAGATAATTAATTTTTCCTAATTAAAGTCAGTAATGACCTAATCTTTGCACATAAAAATTGTCTGTGCATCAGCTTAAAAAAAAAAAACAGTACTTTAATTCTACACAGTGCATCATTCCTTTCAAAGTATGAGTATCTCTTTCTTCACAATCTTGCCAAAACAGAATATATTCAAACTTTTGGGTTTTTGTCAAATTGATAGTGAGAAATGGTGTCTTGGTGATGACTTAAGTTGTATATCTCTTATCATGAGCAAGATTTAAGCATCTTTCCACGTTTAAGTGCCATTTGTATTTATCTTTTTCTGAAAAAGGCAAAGTCAGTTTCTAATCTTTACAAATTTTTCTGTTGGATTGTAGAGCTTTATTTTTAGAAGCTCTTTAGATATTCAGGATATTAACCCTTCATGATATAAATTGCAAATAAAACTATGAAAATTAAAATAGAAAAAATTCCCCCCAAACAGCAATAGTGTAATCTTGATTTATTTAAACTTTCTCTTTACATCAGAATACTAGGCACAGAAAATGAAAACAAGAGGCTTAAATTAAAATCTGGCTTAATTTTACCAACACAAACTATATCTAAGTTAATTCCATTTCTAAAAAACATCTGCCACCTTAATCAATGCTACAGTTTTCCTCCTCCTTGTTTAACTACTTCTAAATACTATATATAGTTCCCTAATTAGCCACTCCAAAAATTGTTCTGCCAGTATGAAAATCAGACAATCAAAAATAATCTGTCACTGCAAAAATTAAGTCTACCCACATGGAAAACACAAGCAAAAACTTCTACCTTTTTGACACCCAAAGAACACTAAACCAGCAACCCCCAATATCAAAATTAGATAAAAGCATTTATAAGGAATATATATTTCACCACCACAAAATACTTTGATTAGAGGAGCAGGATGTGAAGAATAGCAGAAGCAGTATTTATTATGTAGATACTTCGTGCTAGACCCTGTTCAAATGCTTTATACATATTAAGTTATGCAAACTTCACAGTAATGTAGAAGGTAAGTACAATAATCCAAATGTTAGCTAAGTATTCAACTTAGTGAAAGGAGTCTCAAAAGGATAATATAATTTGCAATTGTCCCTTATCTGAATCCTCAGAATAGGATTCTAACAGCTATAACTAATGTAGAGTATCTTGATTTAACATGTATAAGCAACATTGATCTTCACTTGAGTAGGATTAGGAGGTACGTGGACCAAAGCTACCCTATTTCACCAATCCAACAATAAATCTGAAAGTAATTAAATATTTAAATTTTGATTAGGGATGAATGTCTGGGTTACAACCCACCCCCCAACGAAAATAAATACATTTGAAAAATGTCAAACCTGTGTCAAAATTGAAAGAGGAGTACACTGAATATGAATATATTCCTCCATCTAGCTCACCAACTACTAACATCTTGCCACGCCTATTCCATTTCTTCATTTCTTCATGTTGTGATATACACACTTCTCTTTTGCTTATATAGACTACTATCAGTTTGCCTCTTCACCCTTAAATACTTCAAAATCATCTCCCCAAAACAGACATTCTCTTATACGGTTAACCACAATACCATTACCACATCTAAGAAAATGAACAATAACACCATCCAACATTTAGTCCTTACTCAAAGTTCCTCAGTAGTCCCTAAAACATTCTTTATTATCAACTTTTCCTAAAACTTGGGATCCAATCACATATTATATTTGGATTCTATGTCTCTTCAGTCTTCCCAAGTCTAAAACAGTCCCAGGATTTCCCTGGTGGCGCAGAGGTTAAGAATGCGCCTGCCAACACAGGGAACACGGGTTCGAGCCCTGGTCCGGGAAGATCCCACATGCCGCGGAGCAACGAAGCCCATGCGCCACAAACACTGAGCCCGCTCGCCTAGAGCCCGTGCTCCTCAACAAGAGAAGCTACTGCAGTGAGAAGCCCGCGCACCATGACGAAAGAGTAGCCCCCGCTCACCGCAACTAAAGAAAGCCCGTGCACAGCAACAAAGACCCAACACAGCCAAAAATAAATAATAAATAAATTAATTAAAAAAATAAGATGAAGATGGAATGCAATTAAAAAAAAACAGTCCCACTGTCTCTGTTCTTTACAACATTGAATCCTTTGAAGAGCCTGGCATTCTGAATATATATCTCAATTTCTTCAAGATTAGAGTCTGCATTTTCAGCAAGAATACCACAGAAGTGAAGTTATTTACCCACCTTCCCCCGTATTATCACATCAGCAGGAGACATATAATCATTAATTATGGCAATGCCAAACTTGACAACTTAATTAAGATGGTGACCATCAGATCTCTCCATTATAAAGGCACATTTTCTCCCTTTGGAATTAATAAGTAAACTGTGGGATGATACTTTTAAGATCATTTAAATATCCTGTTCCAACACCATTCACCCAATGATTGTAGCATCCACTGATAATCCTTGTTAATTATTTCACTAGAGGTTACAAAATGGTGATTTTCTATGTCCACCACTCTATTTATTAGCTAGTGTTATTCTAAAAGCATTGTTTCCTCTTTTTCCTCTTCTTTTTAAAAGGGGCCTAGATCCCTTTTAGTGCGGAGAGGTATTTAGAAAGCAAGAACTGGGTTTATACATGTCCTTTGCTACTGGGTATCATTGCTTCCAGGCCCTTTCTATGAACAGAGTCAGGAAACAACCAGTTTTTTTAAAATGAGTTCACACCCATACCTCCAATTCACATTCACCACCATAGTGTTCTTCTTTACCTTTCCCCATTCCATATTTATATCTCCCTTCTCCAAGGTAAGAATATCATTTCTCAACAACATCAATATATTACTCATTTGCGCTATCCTATAATACATACAAAATAGTTTTAAAATTAACACCACCAATACCACTACCAATAATAAACCCTAAGTCAAGTTTTTTTTTAATAGTTGTATTTATTCCTACAATATCTTACTAAGAGTGTAAAAATTTACTTGAATTCTTACTTCTGTGTGGTTATGTTATCTGATATATACTTAGTACCAGTTGTTTCTGTTTGTATTCATTCAATTTTTGGATTTACTTTTTTCCCATTGTTTTTTATTTTGTGAATAAGTAAAACATTTACATACTTGGAAAGTCACAACTATATAAAAAATATTCATAGAAAGGAATTAATTTTAACAAAACCTGTTAACATACTAATGAGTTTCAAGATAAACCTGAAACTGGATCTGTGATCAGTGAAATAAACTGATAAGTGATTATTTCAATGGAATTAAAAAAGATTAAGGGCTAGAGTTTGAGATTTAAAATTCTTCTTTACTGTGGAAATTTCAATAAAGGTGTACTTAAGAGCTAAAATGCACAACTACAAAAATAAACACAAAAAATCTGATCTGATTATACCTAGCTTTTGCACATGATAACCTTTGTCCTCCAATCATAAATAGGACTGTTATTAGACTAGCCCTTCTATATTTTCTCCTTATAGTGTTATACATTGATATTGCTCCCTAATAATGGCATTATCTCTACTTAACTTTTTGAAAACCCACAATGTTGGAAAAAATGCTTATTTTAAATGGATATATCTTATGTAAATTTAAAATAACATTCAATAAAATTTGGTAATTGGATATATCTAGATTTTTAAAAACTGTCAGCATTCTAAGAGATGGCCTTTATAGAACCACTAATCATTAAGGACATTAAAATAAAGTCTTTAAAATAATAGGCTACAAAAGGAACACCAAACAATATGTCTGAAAATTTGTGGTTTTATATATCTTTGTGGTAAAGACAGGGAAATTACAAAAAAGAAAGAAAAAAAAGGAAAAAAGCACAACATACCAACACCAACAGCCCCAAACTGCTGCCCGACTAATGAACTTGGACTGAATTGACTGTATGTTGGCATCCTGCCGAAAGGTCCATAGGAGCCCACTGACTGGAATGAAGAAGTAGATGAGCCTAGTGAAGACTGAAGAAAAGATCATGGGTTAATTTTCCAGGCTCTAAACAATATGTACATAATGGAAAGAAATTCAGATATTTACATTTTAAAGAAAACTATTAAATTACAACTACTAGACACAAAAGCAATTATAACAACTTGCAACATGCATTTAATGTTAAAACAGCTGAATAACCTGACTGCAGTATTTATATACTGTGTCAATTGTACGCAATTTGATTTATAAATGCTTTTTTCTACAATGAACTCCCTCCTCTGAGTTCAGTTTTACAACAGATTTAGGAAAGAACCGAAGAAAAGTTACCCGAATAAATAAAATAACTTTGCTTAAAGAAAAAATATGAGAAAAATCAAATTTCGTTATAGTACTAAGTTTCAGTCTGGTGGTGACATAAGTAAGACATCTCACTTTTGATTTTCCTCTTATTTTCAATCACTTGAGGTATACTATTAAATTTATGGTAAAGAAATGCAGAAACAAACTATCCTGTACAAAACCACTTACTACTTACACTTTTTTTTTTTTTTTTCTTTGCTGTACGCAGGCCTCTCACTGCTGTGGCCTCTTCTGTTGCGGAGCACAGGCTCCGGACGCACAGGCCCAGCGGCCATGGCTCACCGGCCCAGCCGCTCCACGGCATGTGGGATCCTCCTGGACCGGGGCACGAACCCGTGTCCACTGCATCAGCAGGCGAACTCACAACCACTGTGCCACCAGGGAAGCCCACTACTTACACTTTTAAATATGGTTATTATTACGTTAAAGAGCACTTTATAAAAAGCTTCTTACTAAACCTAAAAAATATATATAAATATATTAATATATATATAAACTTTTATACATTAATTTATCTTAACATAAAATGTTTTATAATATAAATATGAAGTGTACTAACAGCCACCAGGATACAGGTTCACTGATGGCAGAACCCTGTATGTTTGCTGCTAGTGTCAGACACATGGCAGGTATTCAATAAATACTACTGAACGAATGAATCAAAAGATCAAATGCCAAAATTTACAGTGGTTGGAAGAAGTTGTTAAAAATCATTTTGAATTTGTGCTCTCTAGGTTATTCTCATTCCATAAAACTGATTGATTAAATAAGTTGTTCTCTGGAGAGTTATCAAAAGATATGAGAGTCCGATAACATCGCTCTTTGGTGTAGGCAGCTATTTCTATGAGAATGTGTCTCTTCTCCCTCCATTTAAGAAGTTCGCATTTTCTCAGGATTCTTTCAGACTTAATTCCTCAAAAGTAAGACTTAAAAAGCAGGGGATAGGGCTTCCCTGGTGGTGCAGTGGTTGAGAGTCCGCCTGCCGATGCAGGGGACACGGGTTTGTGCCCCGGTCCGGGAAGATCCCACATGCTGCAGAGCAGCTGGGCCCGTGAGCCATGGCCGCTGAGCCTGCATGTCCGGAGCCCCGCAATGGGAGAGGCCACAACAGCGAGAGGTCCGCGTAATGCCAAAAAAACAAAACAAACAGCAGGGGATAGATAAGAGTAGAGAATTTCTCCAGTTTATGTTGCAAGTACCAAATTTATTATTTCTTAAAAAGCTTATCTTATATTCAGAAAAACTGTAAGTAAATGTTAAAAAGGTACTTTCTCTTTTTTTCCCATTTTCATTTTATATAGTACTTAATATTTTCTTTAAAGAGTTCATTAGGTATTTCCTCTTAATAGCTGGAAGGCACATTCTATGTAAGATAATATATATTTTAATAGTCAGTTTTGTGAAAACCTAAGATTTTTATCACTCACAGCATAAAAAAGAGGAAGTTAAAAAAACCAACAAGCATATTTTACTGCAAATGACCAAAGACTTCTGACAAGAAAAAAACTTGAGAAGAAAATGGATTCAGCAGGAAAACCATATGGGGGCCACAAAATTTTTAATCATCTATGCAAGTAACTAAAAATACTCTTATGTTAACCTGCTTCCTCTGCTGCTATAGTAGAAATTGAGTTTCTATGTGCTTCCAATTAACATATAAACAGGTACTATAATGAACATCTTTAATTCATAATTTATAATCTTTTTTTTTTTTTTTGCGGTATGCGGGCCTCTCACTCTTGTGGCCTCTCCCATTGCGGAGCACAGGCTCCGGATGCGCAGGCTCAGCGGCCATGGCTCACGGACCCAGCCGCTCCGCGGCATGTGGGATCTTCCCGGACCGGGGCACGAACCCGTGTCCCCTGCATCGGCAGGCAGACTCCCAACCACTGCGCCACCAGGGAAGCCCCAATTTACAATCTTTTAGACATCATGTGTTTTTGTTTTACATAAAATACACAAATTTTAAAATTCCTCGGGCTTCCCTGGTGGCACAGTGGTTAAGAATCCGCCTGCCAATGCAGGGGACATGGGTTCAATCCCTGGTCTGGGAAGATCCCACGTGCCATGGAGCAACTAAGCTCATGTGCCACAACTACTTAAGCCTGTGCACCTAGAGCCCATGCTCTGCAACAAGAGAAGCCACAACAATGAGAAGCCCGTGCACCGCAACGAAGAGTAGCCCCCGCTCACCGCAACTAGAGAAAGCCCACATGCCTCAACTAGAGAAAGCCCGCGCACAGCAATGAAGACCCAACAGACAAAAATAAAAACAAATAAATAAATTAACTGATTAAAAAAAAACTTCTCAATGAGAATACTTAGGATCGTCTTCTTTAATACTTTATTTGGGAATTGAACAACATATCTGTACATGTTAAAATTCTTTTATGTTTGTGCATTACATGTATAGTATGTAACAAACGCATTATATATAACGTGATTTAGCATTTTTTTCGTTAAACTTAGTCATCTTACCTAAGAGTAGCCATCACCACCCTGGTTTGTAATATGAACCACGTGTGAATAATAAAGTGGCATGGATCCTGGATTCTAGAACCAGAATTCCTGGGTCTGTTCAAATTATGGGTCTACTTCAATTTCCTCACTTATAAAAATGAGGATTATAAAAATGAGAATAACTATAGTACCAAGCTGAGAGAGTGTTGTGAGGATTGTCCTATTATATGTGCAGTGCTTTGAATAGTGCTTCTTATAAAGTTAGATCTCAATAAATGTTAGCTATTTTAACCATTGTTGAAATCAGAAAGTATCTATGATAAAAATTAATTCCTCAGCTATTTCTTACTCAATTTAGTCCCAACTTACTATCTAAAGAGAAAAACCTGGGTGAGAACATTATCCAGTTATTTTGGGTATCCAGGTAACTATAAAATGGTAATAAGCTATATATATGAACATTTAATCCAGAAAATTAAAAAAACAAAAAGAAGGCGAGGCAAAATCCAAGGCTAGTTATGTGCATGAAATTTACTTGAACTCCAAGACAAATTTACTATGTTACCTGAACGATAGCTGGGTCCTGAGGCAAAGAACATTGTGGTTTTGGTGGCTCACAAACAGTGAGGTCTTTAATATCACTCCCACGGAATATAATATATTCAAAGACTTCATCTCGAGGTGGTATTGGACGATCTGTTGGTCTGTCTTCTGTACCAAAGGACCGAACTGGTGAGAAAACAGAGGATATGAGATACACGTCTACTCACTGTATTCAGGTAGTGCTTCTTACAATGCACTGTTTCAAGTACTAAACAGCAGTTCTTAAATGTCATCTATGAGAAAGTATTCATTAATCTGTAGCTAAGTAAATTTTTTTTCTTAAGTGGAAAACAGTGCATTTTGCATAGAGCTAAATGTGTTCAATTTAAAAGACTATTGGGCTTCCCTGGTGGCACAGTGGTTGAGAGTCCGCCTGCCGATGCAGGGGATGCGGGTTTGTGCCCCGGTCCGGGAGGATCCCACATGCTGCGGAGCGGCTGGGTCTGTGAGCCATGGCCACTGAGCCTGCGCGTCTGGAGCCTGTGCTCCACAACGGGAGAGGCCACAACAGTGAGAGGCCCACGTACCACAAAAAAAAAAAAAAAGAGCAAAAACTTGGAGACACTTCTCAAAAGAAGATATACAAATAGACAACAAGCTCATGAAAAGATGTTTAATGTCATAAGTCATTATGGAAATGCAAATCAAAACCAACATGAAATACCACTTCACAACTACTAGGATGGCTTTAATAATAAAATAAGAAAATAACAAATATTGACGAGGATGTGGAGAAATAGGAATCCTTGCACACTGCTGGTAGAAATGTGAAATGGTGCAGCTGCTGTGGAAAATAGCTTGGTGGTTCCTCAAAAACTAAACATATAATAACCAAATGACTCAGCAATTTCACTCATATATAAAAAACCTATGTCCACACAGAAATGAATGTTTCAAGTAGTAGTATTCATAATAGTCAAAAGTTGGAAAGAACCCAAATGCCCATCAAAAGATGAACAGATAAACAAATTGTGTTTTTACACACACACACATACACACACACATTATCCAGCCATAAAAAGGAACAAAATGCTGATACATGTTACAGCTAGAAAGAAGCTCCAAAGCATTATGCTAAGTGAAAGCAGACAGACACAAAAGTCACCTATTATACAATCCCTTTTACATAATATATCCAGAATAGGAAAAGCCAGAGAGACAGAAAGCAGATTAGTGGTTATTGAGGAAAGGCGGGGAAATGGGGAGGGAATTACTTAATGGGTAAGGGGTATTTTCCCAAGGTGATGAAAAAGTTTTGAAATTAAGGAGAGGTAGTGGTTACACAACACTGTGACTAGACTAAATGCCACTGAATCATACACTTTATAATGATTAATTGTATGTTATATGAATTTCACATCAATAACATACACAGGGACTTCACTGGCAGTTCAGTGGTTAAGCCTCTGCACTTCCACTGCAGGGGGCACGGGTTCAAGCCCTGGTCTTCCTGGTACGGAAACTAAGATCCCACATGCCACACGGTGAGACAAAACAAAAACAAAAAACCACACACACACACCCCTACAAATATAGCTGGTAAGAGAATACACAAAATGATAATAATAGTTGGATCCAGAATGTTAAAACTAGGGGTGGTTGTCCTCTATATTCTCAACTTCATCATGTTGTTACCTTGCTTTAATAAGTATTCTAGTTTTTCTTATTCCCCAAACTAGAAAAGCCCAAATTTTAGGCCAGCGTTCAAAAGAGGGGGAAGTAGGGAAAATACTTTTTTTTTCTATTAGTCTTAAAAGAATATAAGCAATTCCCCACTCTGGCTACAAATAGCAAAGATTTACTAATAAAAATGTGTACCATGATACTCTTTTTTAAAAAGAGAGATAGGGTCAAAGTTCTGGCAAAATCATTTATCTAAAGTATCTCTATCTCTAAATTAAGGCAAGCTCAAATATCACACTGTCAAACCTGGTTAACAGTATATTAATACCCATACTCATAGTACATGACTACAGGGAAGAGCTATAGTGACCAAATTCCCAATACAATACCTCCATTATAAAATACCAAAGCTTTCTAAGTTTAAATGATAAATATATCCATAGTTAAGTATGGTTACCATCCTCAAAATAACATTAATATTTTCCAAAAGCCTTAACTTTTTAAAAAAAAAGTATTTACTGAATTTGTTACAATATTGCTTCTGCTTTATGTTTTGGTTTTTCAGCCCCCGAGGCATGTGGGATCTTAGCTCCCTGACCAGGGATTGAACCTGCACCCCCTGCAATGGAAGGCGCAGTCTTAACCACTGGATCACCAGGGAAGTCCCAAGCCTTAACTTTTGGACACAAACTAAAAATTATAACTTAGGCTCTAATACTGATTGATGAAGAAGAAAAATAAGTCTGTTGAATACTAAAATGGGAAAGCAATAAACAAAATAAACATTTCTTGAATTATTCAAGAAATGTCCAAAAGTTAGTTACGAAACTAAGGCTAAGTTCAAACGGAAATCTAGAATAACATTTATAGTAGTTTTTAAAAAAATTATTCTTTATTTTCTTTATTTATTTTTGGCTGCGTTAGGTCTTCATTGCTGTGCGCGGGCTTTCTCTAGTTGCGGTGAGCAGGGGCTACGCTCTGTTGCAGTGCACGGGCTTCTCACTGCGGTGGCTTCTCTTGTTGCAGAGCATGGGGTCTAGGCACACGGGCTTCAGTAGTTGTGGCTCACGGGCTCTAGAGCACAGGCTCAGCAGCTGTGGCACATGGGCTTAGCTGCTCTGCGGCATGTGGGATCTTCCTGGACCAGGGCTCGAACCAGTGTCCCCTTATTGGCAGGCGGATTCTTAACCACTGCGCCACCAGGGAAGCCCCATGATGTAGTCTTAAAGTTAAAACTCCTGTAAAGTATCAGTTGTAAGACCTGGTCCCAGACACTTAACCAAACTTAAGTTCCAACCAAGCTCATTATTCTCCATACACGGAGCAGGTTTTCTGTCCTCTACGGAAACTCCTCCCCACATCTGACCTATCCTAAATTTCAGCTTGGATACTACTTGTATTCATCATGGTTCTCCAGAGAAACAGAACCAACAGGATGCACGTATACACAACAGACACAGAGAGATTTATTTTAAGAAATTGGACTCATGTGAAAATCCAAAATGTGCAGAGTACGCCAGCAGGCTGGAGACCTGGAGAAGAGTTGTGTTTGAGTCCAAAGGTGGTCTGCTAGCAGAATTCCTTCTTGCTCAGAGGAGGTCAGTCTTTGTTCTATTAGGGCCTTCAACTTGACTGGATGAGGCCCACCCACGTCCCACACCATGGAGAGTACTTTACTTTAAAGTCCAGTAATTGAAATATTAATCTGGTTCAAAAAACACCTTCAGAAAGGTCCAGAATATCTGACCAAATATCTGGGCACTGTGGCTCAGACAAATTGACACAACACTAGCCATCACACAACTCCACCAGTACTTCTAACACATTCTTCCTCTAAAAATCACACAGTATTCTACCATTGGATATACCTACCTCTTCTAAAAGTGAAAGATCTTCAGGACAAAGATCTGTATCTTTGCAACTACCACAGTATCTAACACAGTGCCCTACATATTGCTGACATTTGAATATTTCTTTTTAAAAAAAATATCTTTATTGGAGTATAATTGCTTTACAATGGTGTGTTAGTTTCTGCTGCATAACAAAGTGAATCAGCTATATGTGTACATATATTCCCATATCTCCTCCTTTTTGCATCTCCCTCCCACCCTCCCTATCCCACCCCTCCAGGTGGACACAAAGCACCTAGCTGATCTCCCTGTGCTATGCGGCTGCTTCCCACTAGCTATTTTATATTTGGTGGTGTATATATGTCAATGCCACTCTCTCACTTCGTCCCAGCTTATCCTTCCCCCTCCCTGTGTCCTCAAGTCCATTCTCTGTGTCTGCATCTTTATTCCCATCCTGCCCCTAGGTTCTTCATAACCTTTTTTTTTTTTAAGATTCCATATA
Organism: Kogia breviceps; assembly: GCF_026419965.1. Taxonomy (NCBI): domain Eukaryota; kingdom Metazoa; phylum Chordata; class Mammalia; order Artiodactyla; family Physeteridae; genus Kogia; species Kogia breviceps. The sequence continues at coordinate 15,687,752 of NC_081327.1, forward strand.
TATGTGTTAGCATACAGTATTTTTCTCTTTCCGACTTACTTCACTCTGTAGGACAGACTCTAGGTCCATCCACCTCACTACAAATAACTCAGTTTCATTTCCTTTTATGGCTGAGTAATATTCCATTGTATACATGTGCCACATCTTCTTTATCCATTCATCTGTTGATGGACACTTAGGTTGCTTCCATGTCCTGGCTATTGTAAATAGAGCTGCAATGAACATTGTGGTACATGACTCTTTTTGAATTATGGTTTTCTCAGAGTATATGCCCAGTACTGGGATTGCTGGTTTGTATGGTAGTTCTATTTTTAGTTTCTTAAGGAACCTCCATACTGTTCTTCATAGTGGCTGTATCAATTTACATTCCCACCAACAGTGCAGGAGGGTTCCCTGTTCTCCACACCCTCTCCAGCATTTATTGTTTGTAGATTTTTTGATGATGGCCGTTCTGACTGGTGTGAGGTGATACCTCATTGTAGTTTTGATTTTGAATATTTCTTGAATAAATTCCACAGTGGAAAAAGCTACTAAGTAAGCTATTTCCAAAATTGCTGAGCATTGATTAATACCAAAGGAATTGAATTAAGTTACACAATAAACCTACTTAGAATAAAATGGGAAAATGACTATTTACAGCAAAAAGAAATAGCTGGACATCAACCGGATGGGCAAACAGAAAAAATAGCTCATGGATTTAAAAGATGTACTTGATATTTTTCTTCTCCTTCTGATATTTATCCTTAAGTACAGTTCTTGGTGCAAATCCAATATCATAGATAAACTTTTGCTGAAACTATTTGAGATACTATATATTTGGAATAGCTGTTATATAAGGGTTTAATACAAGGTTTAATTATTTAAATATTGAAAGATCTTCACTCATCAAGCTATGTCTTCTACAACGTACTACCCTGCACAGACCCTGACAGCAGGACAGTAGTAAGCAGGCTCTGGATTTTTTTTACTTGGGTGTGGAGCTTTAAAAAATAAGATTCCTCAGGCCTGGTCTTCGAATCACACCACAGCCTGTCACCACAAACCTCTGCTTTCTGAACACCTGCACTTTCTCCTTTGGTCCACTCTTCACACTACTTTCCTTCTACTAGGGAATATTATTGCGCCGAATAAAAACATCTGTCCCCAGCCTCTGTAATCTCTTCCTATACCCACTACATACTTGTCATCCCTAATAGACACATTACTACTGATCTCTCCGCAATATTCTCAATCTCCTCATCGGTCACATGCCAGTCACTGGTGACTCTAAGATAACAGAGTTCACGGCCCAGATGACTTTCCTCTCACCTTTTCAAACATATTCTTAAAACCAACTCCTTATCACTTAATTCTAAAAGTGAAAGTAAACTCCTGTTTGACTAAAAAGACTCCAAAATGATCTTGTCTTTTTCATTAATACATTTCATTATCTTCACTCATCTTCTCCCATCTTCCTTGCAGTCTTGGGGGAAGTAACACCCATACATTTCTGTTTTTTTTTTTTTTTTTTTTTTTTTTGCGGTACGCGGGCCTCTCACTGTTGTGGCCTCTCCCGCGGCAGAGCACAGGCTCCGGACGCGCAGGCTCAGCGGCCATGGCTCACGGGCCCAGGTGCTCCACGGCACGTGGGATCTTCCCAGACCGGGGCACGAACCCGTGTTCCCTGCGTCGCGGGCATCGCGGGCGGATTCTCAACCACTGCGCCAGCAGGGAAGCCCCACCCATACATTTCTTTTAACCCAATGTCATCTTCCACGATTATAGGTTTGAGACCTTGCTCAGTCTTTCTTGCAACTTCACTTGCTTCCTCCTGTTGGATTACTAATACATGCAGATTTACTCAGACATACCTTTGCTCAACCAAGAGAATTTCAGACTGAGCTTAAGGGAATAATGACTAGTGAAAATAAGAATTTAGAAAGAGTGCCATGAAGACAGAATTGTAAAACCAGAAAGCAATCTGAAAATTTAGATGGTGATGCAAAACAACAGTAATAATGCAAAACTCATAAATAAGGACCTCTTTGAAATTGCATACCCTGAAACATCTCTATAAAGCACAGGATGGCAAAAGAAAATTTGTTTATACTTATTATTACTAATCTGAGAGAATAAAATATTCTCCATACTGTCTTAATTTATCATACTGTCTTTTCCTATTAAATGTCAAGTTCAACCACACATTTTCTGACCAAGGAGAATTTTCAGAAATAATAATTCTTTATGTGATCAACAGTTAATTTGCTATGTACAAGGGACACAAGGGGTGGAAAGATGCTGAGGTCTAGTAATGAAAAATAAGAAAAGCTTGATAAGCACAAAAAGAAAATAGAAGGTAAAACACGAACACAGAAGATGCAATGAACACTTCCTGACTAGGGTAATCAAGGAAGGCTTTGCAGGGGTGGTGATACTCAAGCATTATCTAGGAGTATAAACCTGATTCCCTCCTGATTCAGTCCCAATTTTGGTCAATAGGAACCATTATAGGTACCATCGTTCAATTCCTCCCTGTTCCTTGGTTCAATTCTTTAAAGGCCAACCCATTCTCCTAATTTCTCATGTATCTGCTCTTTCTTCTCTATTTTAACTAGTTTAGGTCTGTATTTCTTCTTTCCAAAACTCTTAAAATATTCCAACTGTACTCAATATTGTCCGCTTATATTGTCCCTCACCCCCAATTTTTGTACAGTGCTGTCAGCATAAACCTCCTAAACCTGGACTCTGACACATCACTTTATTGGCTAAAAACTTTCCGTGGCTCCTTACAATCCACCAAGAAAACTCAGACTTGTTTGCATGCCGTTCAACTGACAAACGGAATAAACAAAGATAAATGTAGCAGTGGAAACAAAATAAAAGGGGACTGAGTGCTTGAGTCTGTTATCTGACACATTTTCAATGGGACTTGAGCCTTCCAGAGCAGTTAGTCCTTCTTTTTCGTTTGTGACTTCGTTATCAATCTGTTGCTTTGTTCCATTTCTTCAACAGCCATGTAAGAAGTAAGGGAAGAACATTCCAGTCAAGAGAACCTTGTGAAAAGGCCCCAAATCTGAAGGAACTTGACTGAAGACCTAAATGACAACTAGTGTGGTCCTACCTTAGGTGAGTTGCAAGGTGTTGTGGGTCATGATAAGTCTTGGACTTTGTGTTGTAGTTGTCTCTGTTCACTTCCCTGACAGACTGCAAACTCCCTGTGACCAAGGATTGGACACTTCTTCCTAGACATCCTCTTCATGTGGCTAATTGTGACTATTTGTCAGGCCCTAACTTAGTTGCCGAATCCTCAAGAACCTTGTCTCTGTTGCTCTCTTTTGTTTACTAGCACCTAGCATAGTGTTTAACATATAGTCATAGTAGGCGCTGAGTAATTCTCTTGAATGGATATAGTAAGCACCAGGCAGATACAAGCTTCCCTTATGACCCATGTGCTCCATGATGTCTTTAGTGTGGTAGGTACCTCTGTTCCCATATGTGCTAAGGTTTCTCCAGAACCTCTAGTTTACCCTCACCAGAGAGCACCAGGGTTGAAAAGGAATGGCTATCCAATTGTGTAAAATGCAAAAGGGGCTTTGGAAATCTGACCACTGTTGAAACAAATTTCAAGTTAATCTTCCAGTTTTTACCTCTATCTTACACAATTACTATAGCCCTTGTTTCCATTGCACATAATGATGCCAATTCCTGAGACTTTTAGGAGTTTGGGTGCAAATCAGGTTTACTTCTTGGCTTTACCCACTGCCTACTTAGTCTGCAGTTTTCTAAATTCTGCTAAGAAGACATTTAAACTCATCCATTTGTTTTTCAGCCTCCAAAATTTTGTTGCTGTTGTCTCCTTTCCAAATCTACTTTGTCCTTTATGGGTTTATGTCTTTAAAAAAAGGCCTTCTCATGTTTTAGTAGGACTTATAAACAGGAAGAAAAAGTAAAAGTAAAAGCATGTCTTCAGTCTAAATTTAATCTTGACTCTCTAAGCTTGCTTTGTTGGGTATTCTTCCTTGTGGTTGGTTTTTCTATTTTAATCTTCCAAACATATAACCCACAGACAGAGGTATAAAAATATTTCTAAGAGCAAATTAATTAATTAAAAATAAATGTATCCAATAGGAATTAAAAAACAAAACAAAAAACACCAGGGTGGAAGAGAAACTAATCTGAGAGTCAGACAGAGAGAGTAAATTTATTAGGTTACAGTAAATTTATTATGGTACAGATGAACTAGTTTGCAAGGCAGAAATAAATAGAGACACAGATATATAGAACAAATATATGGACACCAAGGGGGGAAAGCGGCGGTTGGAGGGGTGGGATGAATTGGGAGATTGGGATTGACATACATACACTAATATGTTTAAATAGATAACTAATAAGTACCTGTTGTATAGCACAGGGAACTCCACTTCGCTGTACAGTAGAAACTAACACAGCAATGTAAAACAACTATACCCCAATTAAAAAAAAAAAAAAAGATTTTTTTTCAAGATTTACAAGAGCCACAGAGAACCACTCAGGAAAAAAACATGCCAGTGTGGTAACATTTCTTAACTCAAGAATAAAGCTTCCAGAGAGAAAAGTGACTGAGAATCAGACTGGCATCAGCAACACCAGCATGTGAGAACACAACATTCTAATAACTTGAAAGTTCAATAGAAAAAAATTTCTGAATTTGTAACAATATAGTCAGCCAATCAAGTAATCAACAAAAAGATAGGTTCACTAAGAAAATTTGCCACCCGCACATCCCCCCCCACCCCCGCGCGCCCTGCAATACTGGGGGAAAAAGACAGTCAACTAAGAGGTCAACTTGTAAACAAGAAACAGGAATCCCTGAATGTCTCTGAATAGACTGGTGAGAAATAATGCAACAGAGTAAAGCAGTAGAGGTCGTAAGAAGTAAAGTAAAGCAGTAGAGGTCGTAAGAAGTAAAATTCTGCATATATTTTGAAATTAGAGCTGACAGGATCAGAAACACGTATGAGCTGTGAGAGGCAGAAAAATTAAGGATGACTCAAAAGTTTTTGATCTTAGCAACTAAAAGAATAAGTTGTCATTCGATTAGATGGAGAAACAGGTTTGGGACATGCTGAATGGGAGATGCCTAGTAGACATCCTTCCAGGTGGAGATGTTAAGGAGGCAGATGGATATACAAGTCAGTTCAGAGGGGTACAGGTTGGAAATAACAGTAATCTATAGATAGTATTTGAAGTCATGAACTGGATAAAATCATCAAGAGAAGAGTGCAGATGATAAAATAAGGAAATAATTTGTAAACAACAGAGAAGAAAAATGAGAGAGGATAGTGAGAACAAGAGAGTGAAGTTACGAACTAAGCCCTGGCATGCTCCAACATTTGGAGGTTTAGGAGTTGAAGAATCAACAAAGGAGACTGAGACGCAACCAGTGAGGTATTAGAGAAAACTAGGATAACGTCAAATGAAAAAACTGATACAAGGAGAAGAGATCAATTGTGCCATATATTGCTGATCAGTCAAGTAGACTGAGAATAGGAACCAACCACTGAATTCAGCAACATGGAAGTCTTTGGTAACCTTGATGTAGACAACTCCTTCAAGGAGTTCTGGTGCAAAGGGAAGGAGAGAAATGGGGTAGTAGATAACAAAGAACTGCATTAAGAGTAGTAGTGCTTTTTTGTTGTTGCTGTTTATAAGATGGGTGAAATAACAGCATATCTGTGAGTAGACAGGAAGGATCTGGTAGAGAAAGAAAAACTGAATACATAGGAGAGAGAGAGTAGAGAACTGCTAGAGCAATGTCCTTGAATCATCAAGAAGGGATGAAATCTTGCACAAGTGGAAGGGTGGCCTTAGAGAGAACAGTTTATCTATATTGACCAGAGAAAAGGAGAGGTTTGGGGCAGATGCAGGTACCTAGGTACATGTGGGATGAGTTGATAAAAATTCTCTTCTGTTTGCTGTTCTCTTCTCAATTAAATAGGAAGCAAGCTTCACAGGCTGAAAGCGAAGATGGGAGAAGAGGTGGTGGAAGTCTGAGGAAAACAAGGAATGGAATAGTCATACAGAAAAATGGAACGAATGGACTATGGAAATACAGTATATATATATGGGAAGTAGCCATGATTGCTGGGCTTAGTGAACATAAACGTACAGTGAAATTGGCCAGCGTGTCTGTGTTGACACTTGTACAAGAAAGTGGGAGAGGGAAAGGGGGATTGACAGTATATGCTCTGTACTGACTGTAACAACTCCTTGTGGAATTAAAACAGGAAGTAAAGTTATGAAGGGAGTGTGGGGCAGTGAAAGGTAGTAAGATCAACAGACTATAGACTACAATAGATCTGAATGACTGATGGGAGTTGGGGTACCTAGACAAAGATGAAGATAGTGGTTGGAAATAACACTGAGATAGCTACTCTCTATTAAGCACCTACAATAAAACAGTTAACTTTTGATATTATCTCATTTAATTCTGAGAATGACTCTGAAAGATAGGTGTTATTATCCTTATTTAAAAGATGAAGCTAAAGCTAAGGTTAAATTACTTGTCCAAGGTCAAAGAGCTACTAAGTATTCCAACTGGCCTTTTGGGTCACATTTTCTTTCAGAAACGAACACCCCACAAAACTAGAATAAAAATCCTTGTGAATAAAATATTTTACAGACTAACTCACACTTTATCCATGAAAAAAACTTACTTCAATGATACCCAGTTTTTAAAATGGCTAACTGAAGTATTACTTTAAAGTATCATAGAGAAAATAAAAGGTAAATTGTTTCTATAGAAAGTACCTTCTATCATGGAGTAATAAATTCAAGTTAAACTATCTACAGTTACTGCTATTATTACTTTGGCACTGAGTTAAATATAAAATTCTTGCTATGTGTCATACACAGGTAAGATCTCTTTACTCTTAATATTTCCTTCCTCCTACTATTATTTTCTTCAGGCTTTACGTTGTTTTCTTTACTTCTGATTCAGAAAGTCATGGCTTATTTTACTCCACTGGAAAATGTACAGTTAGTTTTTGGCAGTTGAGCCGAGACTCCCAGAATTACCAAGAATTTCTGCGGACTATGTATGCAACAACAACAAACTGTTTCCAAGACTCCAAGTTCTGGCAATCTCACTAAATAGGGCGACCAAAAGAAAATGCAGCATTAAGTTTCACTAGATCTTTGCTGTTCTAGGTAGTGATTTTGTGAATTGCTAGATGTGGATCCCCAACTCATGTGAGAATGCAAGAAATCAATAAAGCACTTCACAGGCATTTCATCCATCATACAAAACTCTCCCACTCTCTGAAGTTTATGACAATGTGGCTAATCAACAGTCAAGAAACAGGTAAGCTATGCCAATGGGCAAGACTTAGCAGATGAAAGGAAATAATCCACTACCAATGTACCTGCTTTTATATTCCTCCACCAATCACTTGATTTTAAAAACAAATCATTTTAAAAGAAGCTGGCTTATATAATCATTCTTCTTCACAAAGTCTCTTTTCCTAATTCAGTGGCAACCTGGTTTTCATTTGAGGGGTATATTATCCAGGTACAGCTAACTAAATATATGTTACATAAGAATTTCATTTAATTTTATTTAAATACTTAAAAAATCTATGTATATAATGCTTATAGGAAATGTAAACTTCCTCCAACTTTGAGATTCCCATAATTAGAAACCTTCAATAACTACAACTATCCTTTTCATTTATTCAAATATTTACCAAGGGTCTGCTATGTGCCAGGCACTGTTCCAGGTACTGAGGATAGAGCAATGAATGAGACAAAACTCTCTGCCTTCACAAAGCTTCCATTCTGTGGGAAATCTCTTGGTATGCAATCTAGTATGTGTCTGGGCATCATATTCACAAACACAGGTGCAAGTACAGTTGGAAGTATCCCACAAATTATTGATGCGTGTCATCACTTTGCAATTCCCTCAAATGTCCTGAAATGATTCTTCTCTTAAATTTTAAATGAAAACTATAATTGAGCTTGAGTCATAAGGTGAAACTCTGTCTCCCCAACAATGTCATTTAAATCATGTCATAAGATTTTATCCGCTTATATCCCTATTCTCCAAAATTTCTTACTGTTGGGGGAGGGAACATACCTATGTATTTTAATTTTAAAGAGAGATACAGGGTTTCCCTGGTGGCGCAGTGGTTGAGAGTCCGCCTGCTGATGCAGGGGACACGGGTTCGTGCCCTGGTCCAGGAAGATCCCACATGCCGCGGAGCGGCTAGGCCCGTGAGCCATGGCCGCTGAGCCTGTGCGTCCGGAGCCTGTGCTCCGCAACGGGAGAGGCCACAACAGTGAGAGGTCCGCGAACCGCAAAAAAAAAAAAAAAAAAAAAAAAAAAAAAAAAAAGAGAGATACAATTGTGAACATGGAATTTGGAGATATCCCCAAGAGACTTCTATAAGATTAATAAACTAAAATGCTAATTAACTTCCATTTATTCATTCATTTAATAAATATTCGTTCATCCCAGGAGCTGACTCTACGTGGGGAGCGAAGGTGGAGACAATAAACACATGCAAATAAACAAAGATGATTATGTGTAGGTCATGATCAGTATTAGGAAGAAAAAAACGCAGAGCTGTGACAAAGACTATAAGAAACAAACTACAGCCCAGGTTATCTACTAACATACTTAGACCTACATTAAAGTCTTTCTAGGTTGCCTTTAAAACTTCCTGACATTGATTTAGAAGACTGAGTATTAAAGTTCATCAAACTTACCTCAATTTCACTTTACAGAACTAGAGCTAGTCTGTGAAATCTATAGCAGAAAATAAAAGACATCATCCATTCAGCAGTACCTCTGGGATTGGGCTTTTGATTACATACAGTGTGACCATACAATTGATTATCCAAACTGCAACATTTTCAAGAGAGAAAAGGGATGTTTTAACCATTATGCCAGAATAACAGGCACAAAAAAGGACTTTCCACCAGGGCAAACCAGGCCATATGGTCACCCTAATTACATACTACATCAAACAGAACTAGTCCAAAATTTCAGGAGTATTTTATAGTTCCAGATGGATTTAAATTGTAAGTAATATCCAAGTAAAGAATCTAAATTATAATCTGGACCACATAAGCCAAGTGATGCCCTTACTAAATTTAAAGATTTAAATACCTCACAACATATACAAAATTAATTACAGGCGTATTATAAACCCAAATGCAAAAAGGTAAAATAAAAAAGTTTTAAAAAGATAATCAAAGTAACTCCATGACTTGGGATAGGGAAAAACTCCTTAAAAAAAAGGAAAAGAAACACTAGCCATAATGGAAAAGAGTGATAAACATGTCTACACTAAAAGAACTTCTATTCAGCAAAAGAAACCATTAAATGGGAAAAGGTACTTGTAACAGATACATCCAGCAAAGGATTCATATTCTAAATACTGAACTCTAGAAAAAAACATGCAATTCAATAGGAAAATGAGCAAAAGATTTCAAAGGCACTTCACGAAAAAATGAAATCCAAATGACCAAGATATGAAAAGGTGTTCACCTCATTAGTAATCAGGGAGATTAAAACCAGGTACAAATACATACCCACCAGATTGGATAGAACTAAAACATAAAATACCTTATACTAAATATTATTGTTGAAGGATGTGGAACAACTATAACTTTCATATACTGTACGAATAATTGAAATAAAAACTAGTAAACTACTTTGGAAAACTGTTTGTCATTATCTAATAAAGACACACAACCCCTATGATCCTGCAATTCAAAGTACACATCATAAAGAAAATTATGTAAACATGCATCAGTAAACTCAAACACAAATGTTCACAAAGGCATTGTTCATAATTGCCAAAAACTGTAAACAATTTAAACAACTGTAGAATATCCAAAACAACTGCAGAAATAGATAAACAATATGCATGATGGAACTCCCAACAAAAGCCAAAATAAATATATACAAGATGATTCCATTTATATAAAGTTCAAACACGGACAAAACTCTTATCACTCAGAGATGTAAACTTAAGTGATAAAACTATGAATGTCAGAATAACATTTATATCTAGCTTAAGAGGGTAGTAGTTGATGGGAAGATGCAGGGGGTGGAAGGCTTGTGGGATGTTGGCAATGCCTGTCTTACCCTGGATGGTGGTTACAAGGATATTTGTTTAAAAATATTTCATTTTTATCTACTTATCTTTTCAACATGTGTGGTTATATTTCATAATAAGAAAAAAAAAAAACAGCTCCCTAGAGGGGAAAAAATTAACATCCTAAAAAGAATTCTAAGAATGTTAAAGAGATTAACTCACTCCATAGTTTAAAAAGAGTTAACAAGGATCTCTAAATCCAAATACACACTGTATTCTAAACATACAGTATTCTAAAATCCATGAATAAACTTTCGGCTTCAATCTGTTATACTGCCACTCTTCATCCAAATTTTGAAAAAGGTGGAATTTCAGATATCAAATTACTCAACAAGTCATGTAAATTCTAAAATTTTAAGACCAAACACCCCACTTGTAATTTTGAAATTTGAAATAAGTGCCCGGTTGTTGACTGGACAGTTATAATGTAGTTTTAGATTAGATACTGCTAGGTAGAATAATATCAAGATTTGATAACTCCAATTTTTTGCAAACACAAATTCCCAAACCTCTGTTACACATTAAATGACTCATATTTCTTAAGAAAAAAGAATATATTATGTATGTGGGATTAAATAGCAAAGCCATAATAAGTACAGACATAAATTATCAAGTCATGATAAAAAGGACAAATTATGTTTTGCATATGATTTTAACTATTACAGACTAATAAAATGTTCACTGATCCCAGAAGCTATTGAAAAGATAATTTGTAAAAATGTAGATCGTTATTAAAATACAGACTTTTTAGGTTTTGCATAAAAGAGTGTATAGATTTTTTTAAAAGACTGAAATGAATACATTAGAAATCTTTACAATGTACAGATTTTTTCTTTGTGAGGAGTGAAGGAACTGGCAAGACACCTTAAAATTCAGATTAGGTAAAACAATGCCTTTTTAAAAAGCTATTAAACCACTTTAATGAGAAATACTGTTTTCAGCTTGTATGTGGCTCTCACCAAGAACTTTAGAGGACCTTTTTCACAATTTCACAAAGTCATAAAAATTAAAACATTATACAGCTAAATATGCACGCGGGGGGGTCGGTGGGAGGAGAGAGGCAAGAAAATTAAGTTAAAATAATTTAAGGCTCCCTACACCCAGATATAAGATTTTCCCCAACACGAGAGCTATTAAAAAGGATGTACCAGAGAATCCAAAAAAAATGTCATTAAATACTTGCGTGATACCGCGAAATGACTCTCCTGGGTCAAAGATTAATCTTTTTAAAAAAAATAGATTTAGAAAATTTTTTCCTATCGCCGGACCTCTCTCCTTACCATCCTATTCATTCTATAACTCTACCATGTGCTGCGAAAATGATCAATACCTTAGTTATCTTGTTTGTGTTCCAAAAACTTGTGAGGTTTAAGATGAGGATCTAAAGTTTATTTTCTTCCTGGTTTCCTGGCGGAGCTAAAGCCCAGACGTGTAAACGGAAACAAAACCCACAAGACTGTGGCGATGATAAATATTTGGGGGAGAACACCTTCCTCCCCGACCCCAGAACTCTGTCCCAGGGAGCCTCCACGGGGGTCTGTCAGCGCCCACTGACCACTCAGATCTGCTTTGTGAACAAGGGTCCCGGAAAAAGCTTGAACACTTCTTCCCCCCCGGGCTTCCAGAAACAAGGCCGAAACGAGAGCAGCAAACATTTTTAAAGAGATGGTTGCACAACAGGTTTGGAGAAGGATTCCGGTCTAACAGGTAAATACCACACAGGAGACAACTGGGATGTGATCTGCTCCATGGTACCAATGGCATTTCGAGACCGGCTGCGTCGCAGAGGAAATCCAAAGTTTGGGCACATCACTTACAGTTCACCTGAGGGATATGCAGCGAATTGAATTAAGAACGCGAGAAAATGGGTGCCGGAGAATCAACAAATCAACACTTCAAACTAAGACTAGGCGGAAAAATTCTTTGAATACTCAGGCTTTGTTTGATGCTAAGACGACAGAACCACCGTATTTTGGAGTTGGAAGACGCGTATCTCCGTGTTCTTCGGCCCGTTCTCGGACTTCAGGGCCGCCGTGCCCGCCCCGCTCCCAGTCCTTAGTCCCCGGATTGAAGGCGCGGACCTTGGGGCAGAAGCCTGGGAGCCCGGGGAAGGCCGCGGCCCAGCCCAGCCCGCGACGCCGGGGCCCGGAGGGAGGGAAGGGGGCGGCCCCGCTCAGAAGGACGGCGGAGGGAGTAGGGAGGGAGCGAGGAGGTCGCGGGCCGAGAGCCGGGCGCAACCCCGAGCGCCCGGCCCGGCTCCACACCCAGAGGCCCGCCCCGGCGTACCTTTGGCGAGAGCTACGGTAGAGTTCTCTGTGTCGATAGTGTAGAGGATGCCCTCGTAGCGGATCTCCGCCTTGGAGATAAGGCTGATCTTGCTGCCGATGTAAGGGGTGCCCCCGCTCATGGCGCCGGCGCCGCCGCCGCTCCCGGCCGCTCGCAGAGAAGCAGATCCTACGCCGCTGTGGCTGCTCCGCACGCCCGCTTGCTCCGTAGGCGCCTACAGCAGCCGCCTCAGACCCAACATGGCGGCGGCGCCGGCTCCGCTACCCTCCCCCAGCCTCCCGCCCTCAAGCCGCGGCGCGGCGGCTGCGGCGGCGGCGGCGGCGGCAGCACCAGCGGCGGCGGCGCGGGGCATGCTGGGCCGAGGAGGCCGCGCTCTCGCGAATCTCGGCCGGCTGTGGGCGGCTCCGGACGCCTTGGCAGCCTCAGTAATTCTAGCTTCGCGGCTTAGTCTGGTCTGTCGCCGCTGTGCCCGCGCGGCCTGAGAGGGGATTCACGGAGAGGCCAAGTTCCTCGAGACGCTAGGACACTGTGGGCTGGAGTGGCGGCGCGCGCGACCCTCTTGACCTCAGCTGCGGCCTCCGCCATTTCCGGACCCATTGTATCTTGTCCTGAGTCCGGTGTCATTGCAAAAGCGGATCCCTCTACCTGGAAAGTTTCCAACCCGCCTCCAAGCTCCTGGTGAGCCCCTTTAAGACCCAGGCACTTCGTCTTTGAGGCAACTGCGCCCCTCATGGAACCCTCATGGCCCCATTACAGCATCTGTTACCCATCGAGTCTCCCCTCTTCTCCACTTCGCTGCTCCTGGAGGTGGGATTCTGTCCAACACTTTCAGATTGCCACATCCAGGCTCATTGCTTTCAATGCCATCGTACACAGACCAATCCCAAGTGTTTGTCTGCAGTTTTGTTCAGTTCTGTGAACTCTGGATTCATATAAGCCATAGTCTTGTTAACTTAAAAAAAAAAAAAAAGCACAACCTAAAGGTTGAGAATTGTGTTTTATTTCGGGATTTTGCTGAGGATTTAAGCCTGGAGACAGCCTCTGAGATAGCTCTGAGGGCCTACTGAGAAGAGGTAAGGGAGGAGCCAGGATATATAGGAGTTTTTGAAAAAGCGAAAACAAAAGAACAACCCAGGTAGCCTAACATCAAAAGATTACTCTTAACTGAAGAAAAACCAGACATCTCAAGTTAATGAATTTACCACTTTTCTACATACAGGAAGATGTTAAGAGTCTGGGCTCATTGAAATCATTCTTTTGATATGCGCCTTAACTATCTAGGCTTAGTAAACTGTTTTTCTCTGTCCTGAACTCCCTCAGGGTGCACAGTTGGGGGTGGCTACTGTGACTGACGGCTTGATAGTTGTAAAATCCTTATGTTTACTTATATGGCAGGCGACGTCCACAGCCTCTTCAGCATCGGCATCTCCAGATGAATGTCTAATTGGCAACTTTGTGTGTCCGAAGCCATAATCCCGATTTCCCCTGTAAACTCAACCTTTCCACTCAACTGTTCACGCCCACATCTGTTCTGACTGCAAAATCCTGTCCACTTCACATATAGAATATATCCTGAATATGAGTACTTCTCACCATCTTCACCCCTACCCTACAATAAGCCACCCTTACTCTGGCCAGAATTATTGCAGTAGCCTCCTAAAAGGTCCTTCTACGTTTGCCCGTGTCCCCAATAGTTTATTCTCAACACAGCAGCCAGGGGGATCTTGTTAAAAAATCTAAGTCAGATCATATCCCTCCTCTATTCAATACTCCTCTCCCCAGTGATCTCATATCACACAAAATGAAAGCCAGACTCCTTGCTTTGGCCTATAAGGACGTACACGATTTAGTCCCTTGTTACCTCACTTCACCATTCTGTTCTAGCCACCCCTTTTTCACCCAGAACTTTCCCACTTCATTCAGATCTCTACTCAAGTGTCACCTCTAGAGATGACTTTCCTTACTGTTTTGTTTAAAATCATACTACCTAGGGGGCTTCCTGGGGGCTTCCCGGGGGCTTCCCTGGTGGCGCAGTGGTTGAGAGTCCGCCTGCCGATGCAGGGGACGCGGGTTCGTGCCCCGGTCCGGGAGGATCCCATGTGCCGCGGAGCGGCTGGGCCCGTGAGCCGTGGCCGCTGAGCCTGCACGTCCGGAGCCTGTGCTCCGCAACGGGAGAGGCCACAACAGTGAGAGGCCCGCGTACCGCAAAAAAACAAAAATAATAATAATACCACCTAGGACTTCCGTGGCGGTCCAGTGGTTAAGACTACGCTTCCACTGCAGGGGGCACGGGTTTGATCCCTAGTTGGGGAACTAAGATCCTGCATGGTCCCATATGCCTCATGGTGTAGCCAAAAAATAAAAAAAAAAGATAAAATAATACCACCGTCATCACTTTACATACCTTTACTCTGCTTGCTTTTTCTTCATATCTTCCTCCAATATCTCTAATTATTTGTGTCTGTCTCCTTCACTAGAATGTAAATGTTTTGAGACAGGGATGTGACTTTGGTCACTGCCATATGATCAGAACCTAGTACACAGCCTGGAACAGAGGAGCTTTTCAGTAAATTGGATGAAGTTGGATAAAGGCAGAGCACAGGCAGGATGTCTGGTGAGCTGAGTGAACAAATGGTGAGAAGCCTGGCAATAAAGAGACAGAAGCAGGAGAGAAGACTAGAGGCTGTGTTGGGTCTGGTGCACAATAGCTTCAAAGGAAGCCTATGAAATACCTGCTTCAGTGCAAAGTCCCTGCCAGGGAGTTGAACTCTTATTTCTGTTCTTTCCTCCCCCTTCCAGGCCTAGAACCCAGCTTATCTTCTCATGCTTCCTAAGTGAGCTCATGCTGTTCCATATATAAGCTGATTCCCAGATTTACATCTTCATGCCAGACTTCCTGATTTCCAGGGTCGCACTATCTAGTACTTACTAGATACAGTTGCTTGGGTGTCCCTCAGGCACTTCCAACTCAACATGTTCAAAACTATCTGCATCTACTCCCCTCCAACCCCAAAATAAACCCGCCCTTTATCCATGCTCCCTGTCCCTATCACTGGCCCCGGGACTCACTCAGGTGTCCAGTCTTGAAACCAGAGTCCTTATCTGGCTACACGCAATCAGTCACCAATCTTGGTGATTCTACTTTATGTTTTTCAATTCATAGCTTCCTGCACCCTAGGGCACCAGGAGCTGTGCATAAATGCAGCTGATCAGTGTGGTAGTCCGTAGTGTATTATGCATGTGAGTCTCTGACTTAGGTGCTAAAAAAGGTTGAGAAGGTGACAACTTTCACTACATACATACATACTTCTGAAAAACGAAATCTCATGTTGCTCCCCTGCTTAAGACCATCAGTGATTTCTGGTAGACTACAGAAACAAACAAACAATACTGCTTCTCCATTGAATGTTTTCAGCAACAGAAACTCTAGAATTTCTACATTGGAGGGCTTAAGGAGAGGCAATCAAGTTGAAAGAGGAGATGAAAAGGACGGGAGGCTTGTCCAAAGCTATGTTTCTAGCTGGTACACTGGTTTTTTTTTTTTTTTTTTTACATTTGTGTTTGCTTGGTGAGGCTGGGGAGTGGCTGATGGAGAATATGGGGGAAACAGACTCCTGCCACTCACCATTTTTGGTGTGGCCACAGTTATTCATTGTAACTCCCAACATACTCTCTGCGTGCCTTAGGCTCTGGCCACACTGCTTATCAGAACATATGTATCACTCTCCCACTTCTAACCATTCTTTCATCTCCTGTTTGATATGAAAGCCTCTCTATTCCATCTCCTCTTGACAGGCGAGATTCAAAGTCACCCTCACAGTATAGATAAAAATTAGCTCAGCATAGATCAAAGACCTAAATGTAAAAGCTAAAATTATAAAGCTCTTAGAAGACAACATTGGGGTAAATCTTCTTGACCTGGATTAGCCAGTAGTTTCTTGGCTGTGCCACAAAAAGCTCAAACAACCAAAGAAAAAATAGTTAAATTAGATTTCATAAAAATTAAAAACTTCTGTGCTTCAAAGGACATTATTAAGAAAGTGAAGAGACAACTCACAGAATGGGAGAGACTATTTGCAAATCATAGATCTGATAAGAGATTCAGAATATATAAAGAATATATTGATATAAAGAATTCTTACAACTAACAGAAATTAAAACATTAAATTAAAAAACAAGTTAAGTTGCCCAATTAAAAAATGTGTAGACCATAATGGAAAAGAATATAAAAAAGAATGTATATATATGTATAGCTGAACCACTTTGCTGTACAGCAGAAATTAACATAACATTGTAAATCTGCAATACTGCAATTTAAAAAACTAAATTAAAAAAAAATGTGTGGGGCTTCCCTGGTGGCGCAGTGGTTGAGAATCCGCCTGCCGATGCAGGGGACATGGGTTCATGCCCCGGTCCAGGAAGATCCCATATGCCGCGGAGCGGCTAGGCTCGTGAGCCATGGCCACTGAGCCTGCGCGTCCGGAGCCTGTGCTCTGCAACAGGAGAGGCCACAACAGTGAGAGGCCCGCGTACTGCAAAAAAAAAAAAAAAAAGAAAGAAAGAAAGAAAAAATGTGTGAGGGATTTGTATACAAAGAAGATATACAAGTGGCCAAAGAAGCACCGAAAAAGATGCTTAGCATCATTAATCATTAGGGAAATGCAAATCAAAACCACAATGAGATGCCACTTCATACCTACTAGGATGGATCACCTATCTGTATCCTTTTATTTATAATGAAAAAAATGGTCAAGAACACGTGTTAGGGCTTCCCTGGTGGTGCAGTGGTTGAGAGTCCGCCTGCTGATGCGGGGGACACGGGTTCGTGCCCCGGTCTGGGAAGATCCCACATGCCATGGAGCACCTAAGCCCGTGAGCCATGGACGCTGAGCCTGCGCGTCCGGAGCCTGTGCTCCACAACGGGAGAGGCCACAACAGTGAGAGGCCCGCGTACCACAAAAAAAAAAAAACCAAACAAAAACACGTGTTAGTAAGGATGTGGAAAAATTGGAACCCTCATACATTGCTGATGGGAATGTAAAATGTAAAATAGTGCAGGCTGTTTGGAAAATAGTTTGACAGTTCCTCAAAAAGTCAAACATAGAGTTACCATGTTACACAACTGTTCCATTACTAGGTATATACCCACAATAATTGAAAATAATGTCCCCACAAAAAACTTGTGTATACATATTTATAGCAGCATTATTTATAATAGAGTGGAAACAACCCAAATATCCATTAACTGATGAATGGATAAACAAAATATAGTATATCTATGGAATGGGATATTATTTAGCGATAAAAAGAAATGAAGTACTGGTACATGCTACAACATGGATGAACCTTAAAAATGTTACACTAAGTGAAAGAAATCAGCAGGAAAGACACATATTGTATGATTCCATTGATATGAAATGTTCAGAATAGATTAGTAGATTAGTGGTTGCCAGGGGCTGAGGGGTATGGCCGGGGAGTAGGAATGGGGAGTGACTGCTAATGGGTGCAGTATTTCTCTTTCAGGTGATGAAAATGTCTGGAATTAGATAGTGGTGATTGTTACACTCCATTACAAAGATTCTAAAAACCACTACATCGGGCTTCCCTGGTGGCGCAGTGGTTAAGAATCTGCCTGCCAATGCAAGAGACACGGGTTCGAGCCCTGGTCTGGCAAGATACCTCATGCTGCGGAGCAGCTAAGCCCGTGCGCCACAACTACTAAGCCTGTGCTCTAGAGCCCACGAGCCACAACTACTGAGCCCGTGTGCTGCAACTACTGAAGCCTGCACACCTAGAGCCCGTGCTCTGCAATAAGGGAAGCCTGCGCACCGCAACGAAGAGTAGCCCTCGCTCGCGCAACCAGAGAAAGCCTGCACGCAGGAACAAAGACCCAATGCAGCCAAAATAAATAAATAAACAAATTTATTAAAAAAGAAAAACAAAAGCCACTAAATTATACACTTTAAAAAGTGTATTTTATGGTATGTGAATTGTATCACAGTAAAAAATATGTCTCCTCATATTATGAATATTACACTAAGGTTACATAGCCGAATGGACACACGCTTAAAAGAGAATAATTTTTTTATTGCAGTATAGTTGATTTACAATATTGTGTTAGTTTTAGGTGTACAGTAAAGTGAATCAGTTATACATAAGAGAATATTTAAGTTAAAAAGCTAAATACAAACTTGTATGAGTATAAAGGCTTTTTTATTTTTATTTTTATTTTTTTTTGTGGTACGCGGGCCTCTCACCGCTGTGGCCTCTCCCGCTGCGGAGCGCAGGCTCCGGACGCGCAGGCCCAGCGGCCATGGCCCACGGGCTCAGCGGCACGTGGGATCCTCCCGGACCGGGGCACGAACCCCTGCACCCCACATCGGCAGGCAGACTCTCAACCACCGCGCCACTAGGGAAGCCCCTAAAGACTTTTTTAAAGGAAAAAAACAGGCAGCATATGAAAATAAAGCAGGAAAGTAATAACTTCAAAATGCTATTGTATCAAGGTATTAGATATAAGATTTTATGTTAATTTTTTTTCTGTATTAGTTAGGAGATGTGCTCTGGTTATCTATTGCTGTATAACAAAACACCCTAAAATTCAATTATTTATTTATTCATTATTATTATCTTTCTTTCTTTATTTTCTTTATTTATTTTGGTTGTGCTGGGTCTTAGTTGCGGCTCGCCGGCTCCTTTAGTTGCAGCATGTGTGCTCCTTAGGTGTGGCATGTGAACTCTTAGTTGTGGCATGCATGTGGGATCTAGTTCCCTGACAAGGGATCAAACCTGCATCCCCTGCATTGGAAGGGGGACCCTCAACCACTGTGCTACCAGGGAAGTTCCTAAAATTCAGTAATTTAAAACAATTACATTTTGTTATATTTCATAATATTTAGAGCAAGGCATGACTAAGTAATTCTATTTCATGTAGCATCATCTAGGATCATTGGGTGGGCACTTGCCTGGTCTGGCAGGTCCAAGATGGCTTCATTCACATGGCTGGCAGAATAAAAGGCTGGGACTTTTATGACACTGTGAAGCCACTTTACCAGCCAGGGGTTGAACCCATGCCCCCTGCAGTGGAAGCAGAGTCTTAACCACTGGACCACCTGGGAATCCCCAGTCCCATGTCAGTGTTATTTTGTCTCTCTTAACTAGCAGTCAAATACATTTCCTAAGTGATGCAAAAAGAAATGCAGATGATTGGGTCAGTCATTTTATATACATTGGAGGACCCACATCGTAAACAGGGTTGAGTTCTAAACTCAGCATGTGTCAGCTGGTTCTCCTCAGAGGTAGATTCTGAGACATAAGTGAAAGCGGTTTATTGGAGGTAATGCCTGTGAAAGATAAAAGGGAGAGGGAAGCAGGATTCAGCAGGTAGAGTTTGCAGATCTGACAAACTCTCAGGCAACCTAACAGGGGGTCCTTGAGCAAAGACTGATCTTTAGAATAGACCCACATCAGGCAGAAACTGTCAGGCCCTGGGATCCTTGCTGTGCTCTGTCATTGGCCTGGGCTACCCAGGAAGAGCAAGGACTTGGATTGAAAGCTGTCCACTAACTGCACTCCTTGCAGTAGCATTGCAAGTAAAAATTAGGTAGAGTCAAGTAAAAATTAGGTAGAGTTAACAATTCCCTAAAGTCTTTTTATGTGATCACATCTCACTTTAGCAAGTGTTAGTGAATTTGATCCCCGATTTAATAAGTTTCTCTTCTATAAAACTTTACATTCATAGAGTAGAGTAGAACCTTTGAGATTTTCTATTTCTTCTTATGTCGACTTCACTGAGTTTTTTTTTTTAAGGAAATTGATCTGGAGATTCAAAGCATCATAAAAAGAAACAAATTACAACGGAACAACTTTTAGAGTTTACATATATATATATATATATATATGTATATATATATATATATATATATATGCCACACTGTCACAGCTTGTGGGATCTTAGTTCCCCAACCAGGGATTGAACCTGGGGCCCCGGCAGTGAAAGCACAGAGTCCTAACCACTGGACAGCCAGGGAATTCCCTAGAGTTTATATTTATAGAAAGTAATTTTAGGACAAAAGTAAAAAAATTGAGCAAAATTATGAAAAGAACAGTAAATTATATAACAATAAATTATGTTACTATATTATAGTAATTATGTAAATCATGTAGCAATAATTCTTAAATTTGGATGTTATTGGCTGCCTTGCCAACAGTATTATATTATTGGAGGTAATATTTACATAATTTGTCTCTAAAAAATATTAAAAGTTAGAGGTACTGGGCTTCCCTGGTGGTGCAGTGGTTGAGAATCCACCTGCCGATGCAGGAGACACGGGTTCGTGCCCTGGTCCGGGAAGATCCCACGTGCCGTGGAGCGGCTGGGCCCGTGAGCCATGGCCACTAGGCCTGCGCGTCCGGAGCCTGTGCTCCGCAATGGGAGAGGCCACAACAGTGAGAGGCCCGCATACCGCAAAAAAAAAAAAAAAAAAAAAAAAAGTTAGAGGTACTTACTGGGGTAACATTTTAAAAAATTGCTCATTTTTCCAGACATACCTTGCTTCTAAGATCTGGGCACCATATTGGTGTTATTTACTTAGTTGGAATTCCAAGGTGTCTTGGACACGAGTGTACACTAGTGTCGGTAAGATGTAACCCCCTACAATATCTTTTGGCTTTGGAGAGTTCTGGGTAAGAGAAATGTGCCTTAAGGCCCTGTGCCGACCAGAGGCAGTGGTGGCAGTGTGGATGGTTGTAGCCATGGTGCTGGGGTGGTAACGGTGGCAGTAGTGTGTTCAATGAATGAGAGGGAGACACAGAAACCTCCAGAGGTCTTAAGTCCGTCATAGGGGATTTTGTTGGTCAAATATCAAGTGGTTCAAAGAAATTAGACAAATTAGAAAGAAAAGACATTCCAGAGGTAGAGGGTAGAAAGAATGAGGAAATGGCCAGTTTGGGGTCTGCCCTGAATTTTTTAAAAAATATTTATTTATTTTGGCTGTCCCAGTTGCAGCATGAAGACTCTTAGTTGTGGTATGCCAACTCCCAGCGGTGGCACACATGTGGGATCTAGTTCCCCGACCAGGGACTGAACCTGGGCCCCCCCATTGGGAGTATGGAGTCTTAGCCACTGGACCACCAGGGAAGTCCCTGCTCTGTATTGTTGGAAGGCTGAGCACTAAGCTTGGGGCTTGTTGCCAAGCTGAGTGCCTGCAGGCAAGGGAGGCTGGGAGGCATTGCCACAGACTGCTCCTGATTCTCCCAGGGACAATAGGAGCCAGCCTGCAGATTCCCTTCGCAGGTGAATACCTGTAGGGACCAGTTCACCCAGAGACTGTTCTGAGAAGTGTTTGTGGTTTTTACCCAGGCTGCCTCTTGCATTATGGAGCAGGGGCAAATGACAAATGAAGACCACGTACCATATGTCTAAATGTTTAAAAATTATAATTCAAGTACTTCCCTGGTGGTCCAGCGGTTGAGGCTCCACACTTCCAGTTCAGGAGGCACGGGTTCGTTCGATTCCTGGTTGGGCAAGTTCCACACACTGTGCAGTATGGCCAAAAAAAAAAAAAAAAAAAATTATAATTCAAGCAATAAACAGTTACATAAGATATGTTATTTCCTTTTTCTCTGGATAAACTGTACCTTCAAACCGACCAGGAAGGCCAGGTCAAATGCAGACTTCTCAGACTCCTTGGAGTTCCATGTCAGAACATGGTGAATGGGGAGACCCAGCCCCAACTGTGGCCTGGTCCCCCTTCTCTTCTCACTCTCAGCTCTTTCCAACAGTATAAAGACCCCATCTGTGTCGTTAAATCTGTCTACATTCCTCCAAACAGCCACCTGAGGTCACACTCAAGCCTAGGGAAGTGGACACCCTACGTGGCAATGTGCCATGCCTTGGGATGGTAGACATGGGAAGAGAGGCCCATGGAGGCCCACCTAGAAATGGGCTCGAGGCTGTTTGGGCATGGAATTCTGGAGTCCTGGGCCAGTGGGACCTATGGAAATTTTCATAGGTCTGTTAATTAGGTAATAGCATTGTATTAATGCTAATTCCCAATTTGAGAATTATACTGTAATTATGTACATAGATGTTTTATTTTTAGGAAGTACACAATAAAGTATTTAAGGGATATGATGGCTGCAACTTATACTCAAATAATAATGATAATAAAAATACATATATATGTAGAGAGAGAAAAAATAACATAAAGCAAATGTGGCAAAATGTTAACAATTGGTCGATCTTCTGTGAAGTCTTTCTAGGAGCTCTTTATATTCTTTTGGCAACTTTTATATATGTTCGAAATTATTTCATAATAAAAAGTGAAACAATAAAATGTGGGGACAGGGCATTCCCTCTCCCCTTTTCACCCCTGCACCCCTCTCCCTCCCTTCACCATTATGCTCACTGTAATTCAATGAATTATAACAACAAATGAAAAGGAAATGAGCATAGTTATGGAAAACAAAAGTCATTTTTGGCAGCTGATATAATTACCTATGCAAGGCCCACTAGTGGTCTTATTCAGACTCACAAGATGACCATAGGTCACACTCAGCCTCTTTAGAAGGAGACAGGGCAGGGGAGCTTCAGACTTTCCCTGCAGCTACAGCCAGTGTCCTTGCTATAGTTCACTCGGTAAGTGCAAAGATGCTAGATACACATTGGGCCTTAATGAGAGCTACTTTGATTTAAAAGTCCCATGCCTCACAAGAGACAATCTCACAATTCCATAGGCATAGTTTCCAGGGTTTCTGCAAGGAATGTGCCTAGTTATGAGTTCTATACTCATAAAGCCCCAAACAATGGTTTCTCCACCAGGTAGTTAGTCTGTCAGTCCAGATGCAAGTTACCAATGATCTTTTTTTTTTTTTTTTTTCGTGGTACGCGGGCCTCTCACTGTTGTGGCCTTTCCCGTTGCGGAGCACAGGCTCCGGACGCGCAGGCTCAGCGGCCGTGGCTCACGGGCCCAGCCGCTCCGCGGCACGTGGGATCCTCCCGGACCGGGGCACGAACCCGCGTCCCCTGCATCGGCAGGCGGACTCTCAACCACTGCGCCACCAGGGAAGCCCACAAATGATCATTTTTAAAAAATTAAAAATAAATTTTTGGCCGCACCACACAGCATGTGGGATCTTAGTTTCCCAAACAAGGATTGAACCCATACCCGCTGTGTTGGAAGTGCAGAGTCTTAACCACTGGACCATCAGGGAAGTCCCACCAATGATCATTTTTACCATAATGTAGCCTAGCAACATACTTAACATACATTCAGGGAAATAAACCTAAGGTTAGATTGTCATGCAGAAGTGTTCTGTTAAATCTTTGTCTATAGTCCATCCCCATGGCTTTGGCCATCTGTCTTTTTTTTTTTTTTTTTTGGCTGTATTGGGTCTTCGTTGCTGCATGTGGGCTTTCTCTAGTTGCAGAGAGCAGGGGCTACTCTTCATTGCGGTGTGAAGGCTTCTTATTTCAGTGGCTTCTCTTGCTGTGGAGCATGGGCTCTAGGCGAGCGGGCTTCAGTAGTTGCAGCGGCATGCAGGCTCAGTAGTTGTGGTGCACAGGCTTAGTTGCTCTGTGGCATGTGGGATCTTCCCGAACCAGGGCTCGAACCCGTGTCCCCTGCACTGGCAGGCGGATTCTTAACCACTGCACCACCAGGGAAGTCCCAAGGCCATCTGTCTTTACAGTGCCCACAACACCTCCTTTATTCTGGGATTTCTAGGCATTTTACATCTAACAATATTACATGATAGTTTTTAGCAAACGGAACCTACTACACTGAAATTTATTTAACTTTTTTAGAAGAAGAATCTGTTCCCTCTATATACCATTTGTAAATCAAAGTTTTTATCCAGTCTGAAAGTACAGCTTAGGCCTTTAAAACAACCAATTATTGCTTTAACAATCCCTTGTCACTTTAGAAAATGTTTGCATTCCCATCAAGTTTTCACTAGATGGCAGCAGAGGACACTGGTCAGGCTCCCGCGTAGCCTTAAATGATTTCAAGCATTCTCAGTCCACAGCTTTTACCAGACCCATGGATGATGTTCAGGTTGACCTGGGATTATCCCTTACCACTTTCTTTAACCTTTTATTGGTGACCCCAAATGCTATTACACTGTTGTTTCATGTAGCCCTGCTCAGACCTGATGGCCACCACTCAGCCAGCTGTCTGCTTTTGCCCTCTACTGTCTTGGGTACTCTCAAACATCGCTCTGTAGATTAAAGTCTGCATGGAGTCAGTCTACTTGGCAGTTCCACCTGCTTTATCAGGTGGCAGCCCCATCACAAGCATGGTGTCTTCTGGTTCATTCTCTTGTCTTTGCCACCCCTGTCTAACACCCAACCAGCCAATGTCTATTAATCAGTTCCTGTGGCCCAGCTGCAGTGAGTCCCTTTAAGGACAGTGAGCAATTTCTTCTCAGTGTGAATTTGGTTTTACTCTAGCCCACATCTGCCCCCACAAGGGGATGATTTATCTCCTGTTATATACGGCAGGGTTTTCAACATCAGAGAATGGGTAGATGGCTTCTCCCACACAGGCTTTTAGCACTTTGTCAGAATTTCCTTCTTCCTTCCTTTATCTCACAGCCCACTGGTCAAGTTGAATTGATGGTCTGAAAGTCTAGCCTACTGCTGCCACCACTCTGCAATGCCCATGCGGGGGGGATCTTCTTAGATTTGACTAAATATTCAGACTCACAAGACTATTGCAGGCCACACATGACATTGGCCTAGTCAGGGACATAGGACAGGAACCACACGTGCCAGCAAACACGGTCCGATATTCCTAGCAGTGGGAATCTTTGTAGCAGTTCACTCAACAAGATGGCTCTGGGTCCCCACCAGGGACCTTCAGATTAAAAAAGGAACCCAAGGGCTTCCCTGGTGGCGCAGTGGTTGAGAATCCGCCTGCCGATGCAGGAGACACGGGTTCGTGCCCTGGTCCGGGAAGATCCCACATGCCGCGGAGCAACTAAGCCCGTGAGCCATGGCCGCTAGGCCTGCGCGTCTGGAGCCTGCGCGTCTGGAGCCTGTGCTCCGCGACGGGAGAGGCCACAACAGTGAGAGGCCCGCATACCGAAAAAAATAAATAAATAAATAAAAAAGGAACCCAAGGCTAGGTGATTCCCAGTCCAGGTAAAAAGGGGTCATTGTAATTATAAACAATGTTGCCTAGTTGACACATGCCATCTTCATCTGTTTCCAGGAAAACATTGTTAGAAAATTAACCAAAAGTCAGATTCTCATACAAAGGAGAAAAAGTTTTAACACTTTACCACAACCTAGAAATGGAAAGAATCAAACGAAAAACTACAAAAATGAATGAAGGAGTTCAATAAGGTGGCCAGATATTTAAAAAAGAAAAAAGCCGGGCTTCCCTGGTGGCGCAGTGGCTGAGAATCCGCCTGCGGATGCAGAGGACACGGGTTCGTGCCCCTGTCCGGGAAGATTCCAAATGCCACGGAGCAGCTGGGCCCATGAGCCA
This sequence comes from Kogia breviceps, assembly GCF_026419965.1. Taxonomy (NCBI): domain Eukaryota; kingdom Metazoa; phylum Chordata; class Mammalia; order Artiodactyla; family Physeteridae; genus Kogia; species Kogia breviceps. The sequence continues at coordinate 15,713,652 of NC_081327.1, forward strand.
TGGACGCTGGGCCTGTGCGTCCGCAGCCTGTGCTCTGCAACGGGAGAGGCCACAGCAGTGAGATGCTCGCGTACCACCAAAAAAAAAAAAAAAAAGCCTTTTTATATACCAACGATAGAGAATATAATGGGATAAATATTTCCTTTATAATAGCAACAGAAACCATAATTGTGCAATTACATCATATACATAATATATCAAAAAAATGGAGCTTCCCTGGTGGTGCAGTGGTTGGGAGTCCGCCTGCCAATGCAGGGGACACGGGTTCGTGCCCCTGTCCGGGAGGATCCCACATGCCGCAGAGAGGCTGGGCCCGTGAGCCATGGCCGCTGAGCCTGTGCATCCGGAGCCTGTGCTCCGCAACAGGAGAGGCCACAACAGTGAGAGGCCCGCGTACCACACACACACACACAAAAAAAGGTTCAAGCCCTACATAAGAACACTTGATTGAAAATTCCTCAATAAATGAGCCATGTTAATTGAATAGAAAGACTCACTATTGTAGTTGCTTTACAAATAAACTAAATATATGGCATAATCCCAATAAAAATCACGATAGAAATTTTCTAAGGAATTTGAAAAGTTGATCCTAAAATTCACCTGGAAGCATACTTGTGCAAGAAATTTTTGAAAGAAAAGAGGTGGCCTTATTTTGTAGATTTCAAACCTACTAGAAAGCTATAGTGATCAAAAGAGTACAGTTTTGGCCCAGAAATAGGAACATGTATCAGTGGAATTGAATAATTATGTTCATAAACAGACACTTTAGTTTTCTTTTATGTTGATATAACTTACATACATGAAATATATATTTTTTTACATGCAGAGAATAGTGAATTTTTACATCTATCTATCTGTCTATCTATCTATCTCAGCTTAGCCACCACTCAGATCAAGATGTAGAGCATTTCTGGTACCCCAATAGGTTTTCTTGTATTCTCTCCCAGTCATTATCACTCCCTCCACCAAAAGTAACTGTGGGTTAGTTTTGCCTGTTTCTGAACTTCATATAGATAGAATCATACAGGTGTAATCTTTTGTACCCTGCTTATTTTGGTCAACTTTATATTTGTGATATTCATTTGTGTGCTTGCATGTAGCAGTGATTTGTTCTTTTTCACTGTTGTAGTATTCCATTCCATACAATAGCATTCCATGATATGAATATAACACAATATAGTTAGTTACCCATTCTATTGTTGATGGACATTTGGGTTGTTTCCAGGTTTTTGTCATTATGAATAAAACTGCTATGAACATTCTTGTACATGTCTTTTGGTGGACATAAGCATTGATTTGTCAGGTATACCCTGAAATGGAACTGCTGGGTCACAGGATGGAATATGTATATTTAGCTTTTGTAGATACTGCCAGTTTTCCAAAGTGGTTGCTCCATGGTAGGGGTTAGGTTGTTGGTTTGTAGTGATATCTCAAGTGGGCCTTTAATTTGCATTTTCTTCGATGACTAATGATGCTGAATGCTTTTTTCATCTGCTTATTGGCCATTTGGATATCCTCTTTTGTGAAGGTCCGTGCAAGTCTTCTGCCCCTCTGCTCCCCTAAAGTTGATTCAGATGTTTCCTTAGAAATTTATAGGAGTCCTCTGTCAGATATATGTTTTGCAAATCTCTTCTCCTGGGCAGTCACTTACCTTTCCACTTTCTTCATGGCATCTTTTGATGATTAGAAATTTTAGTAATTAAACTAATATGTAAATTAAACTTATTTAATTCATACATTAAGTTGGATTAATTTATTAATCATTTATGGTTACTGCTACTTGTGTCCCATTTAAGAAATTTTTGCCTGCTCTTACCCATTAACATAGTGTCTTATGTTTTCTTTAATAGTATTATTGTCTTGTCTTTCACATTTAGGTCTACTTCTCAAATTAATTTTTGTGTATGGTATGAGGTAGGGGTCAAGGTTCATGTTTTCTTATATGAATATCCAGTTGATCCAGTCTCACCTATTGAAAAGACCATCCATACCTTACTGAATTGTATTGGAGGTTACAGCTAGTGCAATAGGTAAGAATAAGAAATAAAAGTCATCTAGATTAAAAAGGAAGAAGAAATTCACCTTTATTCACTGATGACTGATAACATGATTGTATCTACAGAAAATCCTATACAATTTATAAAAAGCTATTCAAACTCAAGCGAGTTTAGCAAGTTTTCAGGATATAAGATCTACATACAAAAAACCAGTTGTATTTCTATATATTAGCAATAAGCTATTAAAAATTTAGAAACAATACTATTTAAAATAGCATAAAAAGTATGAAATACTTCAGCATAAATCTGACAAAAGATGTGCAAGGCTTGTACACTGAAAATTACAAAACAATTCTGAAAGAAATTATAGAATACCTATGTAACTGGAGATATATAACATATTCATAGATCAGAAGACTCATTATTTTCAAGGTGTCAGTGTGCCATAGATTGATCTACAGATTTACTGAAATACTAATCAAAATCCCAGCCGGCTCTTTTTCTGTTGTTGAAATTGATAAACTGATTCTAACATTCATTTGGAAATGCAAAGGATATAGAATAGCCAGGACAACTTTGAGACCAAAGAACAAAGTTGGAAGATTTAAATCACCTGATCTTGGGACTTCCCTGGTGGCACAGTGGATAAGACTCGGAGCTCCCAATGCAGGGGGCCTGGGTTCGATCCTTGGTCAGGGAACTAGATCCTACATGCATGCCACAACTAAGCAGCCTGCGAGCCACAACTAAGGAGCCTGTGAGCAGCAACTAAGGAGTTGGCAAGCTGCAACTAAGGGAGACCATGTGCTACAACAAAGAACCGGTGCAACCAAATAAAAAAAATAAATAAATGACCTGATCTCAAGATTTATTATAAAGTTTTGGTAATCAAGACCGTGTAGTATCAATGTCAAGGCAGAAAAATAATTCAATGAACAGAATAGATTCCATAAATAAACCCACATTTATACAATCAATTGATTCTCAACAAAGTGGCAAAGACAATTCAGTGGAGAAAGGATAATCTTTTAAACAAATGGTTGAAACAATTGGATTTCTATATGCAAAAAATTAACTTCAATCCATATCTTGAACTGTATATAAAAATTAATATAGCATAGATTATGGTCCTAAATTTATAATTTAGGACTATAAACTTCTAGGGAAAAAAATAGACAAAATCTTTGGGGCCCTGGGTTAGGCAAAGTCTTTTTAGATATGACACCAAAAAAAAAATCTATAAATACAAATTAATAAGTTAAACTTTATCAAAATTTAAAATGTCTGCTTCTGCAACATGCTTTTAAGAGAATGAAAGGACAAACCAGAAGATTGGGAGAAAATATTCACAAATCACATTATCTGAAAAGATATATCCAGATTATGTAAAGAACTTTCAAAACTGAATAGTAAGAGAATGAAGAACCTAATTTTAAAAAATGGGCGAAAGATCTGAATTGCCACTTCATTAAAAAAAAGATATACTGATGGCAAATAAGCTCATGAAAGGATGCTCAACATCACTAGTCATTAGATAAATGTCAATTAAACTTACAATGAGATATCACTATGCACGTTTTAGAATGTCTAACAAGCGTTGGTGAGAATATGGAAGATCTAGAACTCTCATCCATTGCTGGTGGGAATATAAAACCACTTTGAAAAATAATTTGGCAGTTTCTTAAAAAGTCAAATGTAAACCTACCATATGATAGCCATTTCACTTCTAGGTTTTAATCCAAATAAAAGCACACTTGCATACAAAGACTTGTACATCAACGTTGATAGCTTTGTTTGTAATAGCCAGAAACTGGAAACAACATAAAAGTCCAACAATGTGTGAATGGATAAACAATTTGTGGATATCCATATGATGGACTATTAGTAATAAAAAAGACTGAACTGTTGATATACTCAGCAACATGGATTAATCTCCAAATAATTAAGCCTGACTCACCCCAGCCTCCCCCAAAGCACATAGTATGTGATTCCATTTATATTCAATTCTATAAAATGCAAACTAATCTATAGTGATCAAAAGCAGAGCTATGGTTCTCTGAGGAGTAAGTATAGTAGGTTGTGACTGGGAGGAGGGACTACAAATGGGCAGAGGAAACTTTTGGGGGTGATGGGTATGTTCATTCTATTGGTTGTGATGGTTTCAGAGATGTATACATATATACGTAAAAATCAAATTGTACAATTCAAATATGTGCAGGTTTTGAGTATATCACCTCAAAAAAGCCGTTTAAAAAAGTGTGGAGAAACACAGACGCCACGTGTGACCCAGGTATTGCGACCAAAGTTGGGCTGGTGTCCTTGGGCAAGTCACTGAAGAATCCTCGGCTGTGGAGATAATACTGCCCTCGCAGGACTTAAGAGACAGTGAAAACTTATGTATAGCATATGACACTTGGCTAGGCATTCTGTAGTTCCGCCATTTGAGGTGTAAGTGTGGTAGGCAGCCTGCAATAAACTTCAAGCTCCAGCACATTTTTGGGTATGTGACTTTAAGCAAGTTCTTGACCTTCTCTGTTTCACTGTCAGTTGCAGAGGGTATTAAAGTGACACAATACATGGAACTAGCGCAGTGCCAGGTACATAGGAGGAGAGGAGGCATCAGTAGCGTTAGACTGGTTGCTAACTGGCTGGTTGCTGGAATCGGGCGGAGGGCCGCGGCAGGAATGTTCTGGGTTGGGGGACGGTAATGCTGGGAGGCTCAAGACGGGTGGAACATGAGCCGTGGCAAAAGCGACATCCAGAAGCCGCAGCGAACACCTGAAGAGCGCAACAAGTAACCCAGCCTCCGATCCAACGAACAAGCCACCGACACCTCCCAACCTGCCCCGCGGCTTCGGGCGCAGGCGCAGTGAAGTGGGCGGCGGGGAGGGCGCAGTGAGGTTCGGCCCCGAGGGTAGGTAGGCGTGGACTGAGTCATCTTCCTACCTCCCGACCAGGGCAGCCGCAGGAGGCGCAGGTGCTGGGTTCTGAGCGACAGTCCGCCCGCGGGTGAGTGTGGCGGAGCTGTTGCGGGCTCCCGGGGTTGTTCACACCAACTGGTTTGCTGAAGGGAAAGCAGGGTGTTGCTGGTGCTGAGTGGGATGATCTTCTCCGGTTCCCTCAGCTCAGTTAGGACCGAGCCTCTGAGTCCCGCCGCGAGTGGGACAACTACGCGGGAGGTGCTCTCCGTCTCCTCTCGCCAGCTTCAGGAGCACTGTTGACAAAGAAGTGCAGCGCTTGGGTGGTTTGCTTCTTCCTGGGTGGGGAGTTTTCGGTTTAAGTACAGTTGTTCCTTCCCGGTCTAATATAGTATATGAGTGCGTGAGGAAACTGAGGCACAGAGAAGAAAGGTTGCCTCCCAAAGATTTCACACCTGTTAGTGGCAGAGTCAGTCAAGGTAGGAATCTCCACAGCCTGGCTTCAGAGCTTCTGCTTTTCTTGACTATTCAGTATTGCCTCCAGGCTAGTTCCTTGTCAAAGTGTAGTTAGACATTTACTTCACTTGTTTAAAAAAAAAATGTCTGGATCCTGGATACTAATTTGCTTCACTCATAGATGAAGCAAAGGTTACTCAGGACAACCTGATGTGTTCATTCATACTTGAATTTAAAAAGACATGGATTACAGGGAGATCAGCTCGGTGCTTTGTGACCACCTAGAGGGGTGGGATAGGGATGGTGGGAGGGAGACGCAAGAGGGAGGAGATATGGGGATATATGTATATGTATAGCTGATTCACTTTGTTATAAAGCAGAAACTAACACACTATTGTAAGGCAATTATACTCCAGTAAAGATGTTAAAAAAAAAAAAGGTTTCCAGGGCTTCCCTGGTGGCGCAGTGGTTGTGAGTCCGCCTGCCGATGTAGGGAATACGAGTTCGTGTCCCGGTCCGGGAAGATCCCACATGCCGTGCGCGGAGCGGCTGGGCCCGTGAGCCATGGCCGCTGAGCCTCCGTGTCCGGAGCCTGTGCTCCGCAACGGGAGAGGCCACAACAGTGAGAGGCCCGCGTACCGCAAAGAAAAAAAAAAAAAAAAGCTTCCATTTCCAAAGAAAGGGAGAAAAAATCATATTCACACTAATATAGGAGGAGGGAGAGAAGATGGCGGAAGAGTAAGACGCGGAGATGACCTTCCTCTCCACAGATACACCAGAAATACATCTACACGTGGAACAACTCCTACAGAACACCCACTGAACGCTGGCAGAAGACCTCAGACCTCCCAAAAGGCAAGAAACTCCCCATGTACCTGGATAGGGCAAAAGAAAAAAGAAAAAACAGAGACAAAAGAATAGGGACGGGACCTGCACCAGTGGGAGGGAGCGGTGAAGGACGAAAGGTTTCCACACAATAATATAAAAAACCATAAACTTCTCAGCAATAAACTTAATGAAAAATGTGAAAGACTCTTACATGTAAATCTATAAATGTCATTGACTGAATAGAAGAAGACCTGAATAAATGGAACATCAAACTTTTAATGACAAAAAAAAAAGACATGGATTAGGAAATTGCTATTTTATTTGCCATCAAGCTGTGAAAAACGTAGTGGTCCAAAACACTCCTCATTTCATTTTTGTCTTAAAGGAGTCAAATCTGTATGTGAGAATACCTGCAATTTTATGGTAATTTTTATCCATTCCTTAGAGTTACAGCACCTGCCCTTAAAGAGGAGACCCATCTTCACTTCCGGCTGGCCCCATGGTCCTCTCCAGGGCTGCACTGTAGCTGCTGGCCTGCTGAGTAGCCATGACCATCAGACATCTCCTGATGCTTGGCAGGCTGCTGAGTTTTGTTTCTCCACTGTAGTATTTGTTGAACATTTTAGGAACAAGAATAAAAACTCTCAATAGATGACAAACCAAAGCATAAACTTCCATTACAAAATAGCATACTACTACTTTTCTTCTACATAGGCCAAGCATTGTAGATGGACTTTGGAGGTTCTGGTTATGTTCATTTTCAGTGGTATATGTTGTCAGGAGTAGATATACAGTTTTATGGATGTGTTTTCTATTTCCTTCCTGCCTAGTGGTTTTATGGACGCATAGTTGCCATCACATGTTTTTCCCTGCCCACCCCCAGCCCAGAACCAGATCTTCTGATGATATTTTGCTGTTCTTCTTTTCTGATCATATTTGGGAATCTCAGATCCATCTTGTCTTGGATTCTCTGTTCCTCACTTCCCCAGGCCCATGGCTACCTGTGACATTAGGACACCTAGCCCCAGTTGGCAGCTGTCTTTTTCAGCTTCTTTTTAAGAGGAAGGGCCTCAAGCCTCGAGTTTGGCTTGGGACTCTATTCTTGCAGTGAGCATGACTTCTTTCCCCCAGTGGGATTGAGTGCCTGGCTGCCAGTGCTGGGCTCCATCCCTAGGCCCCAATAGCCCTGGGGCTGCCCTCCTGCCACCACTGTGTACCTATATCTGTACCTTGTCTACTGAGATACTTTTCTTATTCTTGAGCCCAAATGTGGCTTATTGATTTTCTCTTTTTATATTTTATCACTCATTGTAAGCTCCCAGAAGACAGGAACTGTCAGTTTTGTTCATCACTTTATCTCTGGCATTCAGAATGGAACCTGACACATAGTAGGTATCCAATAAATAGTCATTGGATAAATAAGTGAATGAAATGCTTTGTCTTGAAAAAGCATGAACTTAGGAGTCATCCAGAAGTGGAATTTGACATGTTCTCCCAGATGTGCATTCTGAAGAGCAAAATAATGGTAGAATTCCAATATTAACCTCTAATTCTCTCTTTTTTAAAACAGGCTTCCCACTTTTATCTTTATTTCATATCTTTTAGATTTACTCTATGATTTCATAAAGATATCTGAAAAGTATAATGAGATTCTTTTCACTACCAGTATATTTCTGTAGAATGGAGAATTCTGTTTAAAACTTATAATGCTATCAGGTTTTTATTGTACCAGCTATCAATTTCTGGGTAACAAACTACCCCCCACAAGTGAGTTAAAACAACAATCATTTTGTAATTTTTTTTGTAGTTTTGTGGGCCAGGAATTCAGACAGAATACAGTGAGGAAGATTCCTGTATATGTACTCCATGATGTCTGAGACCTCGGCTGGGAGCTGGCTGGGCATCTCTCTCTACTGATGTAGTCTCACAGCCTCTTTACATGTGTCTGTAGCACATTGACCTTAGGATAGTTGGAATTTTTACATGGTGGCTGAGGACTCCAAGAGCCACTGTTTCAAGACACAAGAAATGGAAATGGAAGCTGCTTGTCCTTAAGGGCTGGGCCCAGAAACTGGCATGGCATCACTCCTGCAGTATTCTATTGGTCAAAGCAGTTATAGAACTTGCCCAAATTTAAAGAGAGGTAACAAACATCCCACCTTTAATGGGAGGAATGTCAATTTATGACCATCGTTTTTAAAAAAATTAATTAATTAATTAATTAATTTTTGGCTGCGTTGGGTCTTCATTGCTGTGCATGGGCTTTCTTTTTAGTTGCAGCTAGTGGGGGGCTACTCTTTGTTGTGGTGCACAGGCCTCTCATTAAGGTGGCTTCTCTTGTTGCGGAGCATGGGCTCTAGATGCGCGGGCTTCAGTAGTTGTGGCTCGAGGGCTCTAGAGCACAGGCTCAGTAGTTGTGGCGCATGGGCTTAGTTGCTCCACGGTGTGCGGGATCTTCCCAGACCAGGGCTCGAACCTGTGTCCCCTACATTGGCAGGTGGCTTTTTTTTTTTTTTTGAGAGGTGGGCATTTTTAGTTCTGTTTTACTGATGAAGCCAAGTGAGACTCACGCATTAAGCAACTTACCCAAAGACACTCAGCTAAGAAACACTCAGATCCAGTCTGCCAAACACCCATGCCTCTGCTCACTGGCCCCTCCAGGTTTGCAGCTGCCATGTCTTCTTTTAGGACCACTCTCGTCCCGCCAGGTGGATTCTTAACCACTGCTCCACCAGGGAAGACCTATGACCATCTTTAATCCACCACGTTGAATATTAGAAAAATATTTTAGGAAGAAGGCATCCCAGAGGTAGTATCTTCTAATCTGCCATGCTCTGGACATTTCTTTTATAAATAGCATCCCCCCAAAAAACAGTTCAATTTATGCTTGAACATTTTCAATGAGGTGAAAGTAAGCCTTTGTTTTGGTGTTAGATCAGCCTCTGATGTTAACTTTGAGATAAAGGGAATACTAAAAAAAAGGACAGTTAATTTATTTACTAAGAGTCCTCATTTTTTAGCTAATCTTTCTGAAGTTTGTAATACAAAACTCCAATTAAAGCAACAGGTATATGGTGATATCCAGGGAATGTGGGAATTTCTGAGATGCTGAAAATCTGAAACATGCAGGGTGTTAATGTGTTGGATGTGAGTCCTCCAAGTTGCATTTAAAGTGGAGAAAACCTGTTAAGAGGCAACAGCTGTAATCTTAAAGAAAGGTGACACAGTCCTGACAGTCGAAGAAGGCAGCCAGTGTGGACCTTGTCACCTCTCTTTAAGATTACAGCTATTGAGGCTGAATGGGCAGGACTTTGTGCCTGGGTGTAAGAGAGGAGGGGAAGGAAGAGCTGGTACCTCCAGGCTCTGAGTCCTGCTGGCTGGAAATGGAGACTCCTTTCAATGAGACAAATAGGGAAGAGGAAGAGCATTTGTTACTGGACTGAGGTGATTATGAAATCCAGGTTATCACAGGTGAAGCTGAGACATGAACACATAGTTCAACAGATAGAAAATGAGGACTGCCAGGCCTCTGATTGGGGATTAGATGACTTTGGACATCAAATCCCTTGGGCATATTCATCGACTAGACCAGGTAACTCTTGGCTTGTTGTTCTCCCAGGGGTTTAGATATTCTTTTACAGGTAGTGTAAATCTATTGAAGAAGTTTTAGTGAGGGAGTGACATAAAAAATTAAGAATATTAGGAAGATCACTCTGTTGGCATTGGAGAGAGTTAATGAGGAAAGGCTAAGTCCAGTTGTAGGTCTACTTCATTAGTCCAAAAGTATGAACTAAGCCTGGGTCTTCAGTGATGGAAATGAGGGGACAAATTTGAGAGTTATTTACAAGATGGACTCTGAAGAGTTTGGATATAGAGTAGATGAAGGTGACAGGAACAGGGAGAGAGAAATCTAGGATGAGTTGGGCTTGAAGAATACTAGATAGATGGTGATGTGTTAACTAAGATAAAAAGTAGGAGGAAAAGGTTTGGAAAGAAGAATGATGAGTTTGACTCTTTAACTTAATCAGGGTATAATTTATATATAGTGAAATGTATAGATCTTAAGAGTACAGTTCAATCAAATTTGTTTTTTTTGTCTGTACCATGTGGCTTGTGGGATCTTAGTTCCCTGACCAGGGATTGAACCCAGGCCTGTGGCAGTGAAAGCACTGAGTCCTAACCACTGGGTCACCAGTTTTGACAAATGCATATACCCATGTAACTCACAGCCCTATCAAGATACAGAGCATTTCCATCACTCTCAGAGTTCTCTTGTGCCCCTTTTCAGTCAGTCCCACCTCCAGAAACAACCATTACTGGTTTCTATCACCATAGATTAGTTTTGCCTGTGTTAGACTATCTGTGGAAACATGTGCTATATACTATTCTGTGTCTGGCTTTTCTTACTCAGCATAGCGTTGTTGAGATTAATCTATGCTGTTATGTGTATCAATTCATTCCATTTTACTCCAGCGTAGTTTTCTACTACTGCCTAACAGTTTTTCAAAGTGTTTGTACCATTTTACACTCTACCAGCAAAATATGAGCATTCCAGGTGTTTCTTATCTTTACCAACACTTGGTATTGTCAGTCTTTTCCATTTTAACTATTCTAATGGGTGTGCAGAGGTATTTCATTGTGGTTAATTTGCATTTTTCTGATGATTTGTGAAGTTGAGACCTTTTTCATGTGCTCACTGACCATTTGTTAACTATCTACTAAAGCCCTTTTGAAAAAATTAGATTGTTTATCATTGAGTTGTAAGAGTTCTTTATATATTCTAGATACAGATCTGTGTCAGATACATACATGTATTGAGAATATTTCCCCCAATCTGTAGCTTGCCTATTTGTATTCATAATGAAGTGGGTGTTAAGTCCTGTATCCTGGGAAAGTGCTAGCAAATGGATAAACTCTCCCTTCTTCAACTTTTGTTCCAGTCCTCTTGATTAAGCACTCTAGAATCCAATCTCACACGTGCTCTCCTGGTCTTTGCTGGTACATGCTGGGTAGGTTTTATGGCTCCTTTGGGGTATAGTTTCTTTCCTCCCTTATCAGGCTCAGTGGGTTCTAATGTGACTTAATCTTAAATTTAAGATTAAATCACAGGTTTGGGATTAAAATCCTGGTAGCTAGGAAGGGCAGATCCTGAGGATCCACAACCCCACTGAGATGGGGTTGGCTGGGTGACCATTGTCTTGTGGGGGAGCAGCTTCTGCATCATCTCCAAGCAAGCAGGGGGACAAGAGGTTAGCTATTTTTTAAAAAAATTATTACTTTATTAATTTTCTTTATTATTTTGGCTGCATCGTGTCTTAGTTGTGGCATGCGGGATCTTTGTTGAGGTGTGTGGGACCTTTCGTTGTGGTGCGCAGGCTTCTCTCTAGTTGTGGCGTGGGCTTCTGTCTAGTTGTGGCATGTGGGTTTTCTCTCTCTAGCTGTAGCACGCAGGCTCCAGGGCCTGTGGGCTCTGTAGTTGTGGTACGTGGGCTCCAGAGCACATGGGCTCTGTACTTTGCAGCTTGCGGGCTCTCTCGTTGAGGTGCATGAGCTCAGCAGTTGTGGCATGTGGGCTTAGTTGCCCCGTGGCATGTGGGATCTTAGTTCCCTGACCAGGGATTGAACCCGCGTTCCCTGCATGGGAAGGTGGATCCTTTACCACTGGACCACCAGGGAAGTCCCAAGAGGCTAGCTTTTAATGGGTTCAGAGGGTTCATAGAAATCTAGGAATTCAAGATTTTCAGGGACTTCAATCCAGATAACTCCATCTAATTTTTTCCAACTGGGCCCTGACCTTGGTGCAGAAGACCTACCTTCACTGGGAATTTATCCTTCTTTAGGGTTTGGTTGTTTTGACAGTTAAGTCTTGAGCCTGGTCCCCCATTTCTCTGCCTTCCCACAGAGGAGATTTGAGAGCCTATTTGTATACTACCAAGGAGGCTGTGGTGGTTCTAAGATATGTCCACAAATCCTTTGATACTCCTCCCTTTAAGAGATGGAGCCTAATTCCTCTCTTGTGGAGTGTGGGCAAGACTTGGCTACTTACTTCTAACAAATAAGATAAAGTGGAAGTAATGTTGTATATTTCAGAAACTAGGTCGTAAAAGGCACAGAGCTTCTTCCTTGCTGGTTTTCTCGATTTGCTTGCTCTGGAGGAAGTCAGCTAACAAGCCATGAGGAAACTGAGGTGACATGGAGAAATCCTTGAGTTGAGGAACTGAGGCCTCATACCAACAGCCACATGAGTGAGTTGGAAGCAGATCCTTCAGCCCCAATCAAGTCTTCAGATGAGTGTAGCCCCATCTGATATCTTTTATTGTTGTTGTTGTTGTTGTGTGTGTGTGTGTTTTGGTTGTGAGGTATTGGGTTGGAAGTATGCTCATTTTACTAACACAGGCAACTCTAACTTTAAAGAAAATTGTTTTGATGTACAGATAAAAGGAGGGCATGTTGGAAGAGTAAGAAAAAAATAGTAAATTAAAGGTAAACTTTGAAATACTGGGCATCAAAGATGTTCTAGAATGAGAAATTCAAAGATAATAGTAAAACGGGTCAGTAAACCATGGTCTGTGGGTTGGCAACCTGTTTTTTTTTTCTTTAAGTAAATTCAGATATTATATTACTACAGTGGTACAGTTTTTAATTTACAACTTTTTTGAGATATATTTCACATACCATACAATTCACCCATTAAAAGTATAAAGCCATGATTTTTTAGTATACCTACAGAGTTGTACAACCATTACCACAATCTAATTTTTAGAGTATTTCCAACACCCCAAAATGAAACCCCATACACGTTAGCAGTCACTCTCCACTCCTGCTCCACCACTTGACCTGTTTCTAAGGGTTTACCTATTCCAAATCTCTGCTCATTGAGTTCTGCAGATCTTCCAAATGTTAACATGTTTCATTATACAAAAATAAAACAAAAAAGCCCTACAATGATTACTCCTACCACTGACCTATCAGAAGAGTCTTAAGTAGTGGGAAACTGTGAAGCTCTTTGTGTCAGGTTTAAGTTTTCCAGCATAATTTTTGTTGAAAGCTTGAATTTTTTATTGCCATTGAACACTGTCAGTTGGCTACATTGACTTACAACTCAGATTTTTACACAAGTACTTTTCCTCAAGCCTCAAGACAACCATTGTACTTTAGTGTGTAATAGGAGTGCCTCATGAGTACTTCCTATTTCATCACACATTACATATTATATTAAAATATTAAAAAGATGTATGTTCGGGCTTCCCTGGTGGCGCAGTGGTTGAGAATCTGCCTGCCAATGCAGGGGACATGGGTTTGAGCCCTGGTCTGGGAAGATCCCACATGCTGCAGAGCAGCTAGGCCTGTGAGCCACAACTACTGAGCCTGTGCATCTGGAGCCTGTGCTCCGCAACAAGAGAGGCCGCGATAGTGAGAGGCCTGCGCACCGCGATGAAGAGTGGCCCCCGCTTGCTGCAACTAGAGAAAGCCCTCACACAGAAACGAAGACCCAACACAGCCAAAAATAAATAAATTAATTAATAAAGAAAATATGTATGTTCAAGGGCAAGATTTAATAAAGTTAATAATAGGGAATTCCCTGGGGGTCCAGTGGTTAGGACTCTGCACTTTCATTGCTAAGGGCGTGGGTTCGATCCCTGGTTGGGGAACTAGGATCCCACAAGGTCTGACACGTGGCAAAAAAAAAAAAAAAGTTAATATTTACTGTTCATCAAGAACATTCTTTCGTGGGGCTTCCCTGGTGGCGCAGCGGTTGAGAATCTGCCTGCCAATGAAGGGGACACGGGTTGGAGACCTGGTCTGGGAAGATCCCACATGCCACGGGGCAACTGGACCCGTGAGCCACAACTACTGAGCCTGTGCGTCTGGAGCCTGTGCTCCGCAACGAGAGGCCGAGACAGCGAGAGGCCTGCGCATCGCGATGAAGAGTGGCCCCTGCTCGCCGCAACTGCAGGAAGCCCTTGCACAGAAACAAAGACTCAACACAGGCAAAAATAAATAAATAAATAAATTTAAAAAAAAAAAAAAGGAGTACTCTAAGAAACTTTGTTCAAATTCCAGTCATGTACTACCTTACTTAACAAAATCCATTTACTTAAAAAAAAAAAAGAACATTCTTTCGTGAAGCTGTTTTTTGTTTTTGTTTTTTTCAACGCGAGGGCGTGGCTGTGAAGAATACAATGACTCTAATACCTTGGTGCCACTGCCTTGATTTGTGCTAAGGCTCAACTCCCTTCCATTCACATCTGTTCCCCCTCACCTGGGGGTAGATAACCTCTATCCTAATTTCTAATGGGATAGATAAGTTTTGCCTGTTTTTGAACTTTATATAAATGGAATAAGAGTAAGTACAGTGAAGATGGAGCTAGGTTGACTCTTGCGTCCACTACTTATATTCTTTGTTACCTTTGCCAAGTCACTTCAAATTCTTTAACCTTAGTTTCCTCATCTATAAAATGGGGATAGTACTCATCTAGAAGGGTTCATCGATTATTTATTTTGAAGATTAAATAAATAATGGGTGAGTACTGCTTAGAAGACAACCTGGGACCTAAGACACTCGCCCCAATATGAATTTCTTTCAAAGGATTTTATATGGAGATTTTAGGAGATACTGATAATATTTGAGCAGGAAGATATATTGTTAACTGTTATGTACTTTTATTTATTTATTTATTTATTTATTTATTTTGCGGTATGCGGGCCTCTCACTGTTGTGGCCTCTCCCATTGCGGAGCACAGGCTCCGGACGCGCAGGCTCCGCGGCCATGGCTCACGGGCTTAGTTGCTCCGCGGCATGTGGGATCTTCCCGGACCAGGGCACGAACCCGTGTCCCCTGCATCGGCAGGCGGATTCTCAACCACTGCGCCACCAGGGAAGCCCAGCAGTAATCTTTTGATGTTCTTTTTATTTTTATTTTTTTTTTCAGCAAAAACTCTTTTACTTCCTGGCTCCTCCCTTACCTCTTTGGAACAGTTTCGTGGAGCTATCTGAGAGGCTGATTCCTGAGCTATGGTCCTCAGTAATGTTCCTGAATAAAATACAATTCTCAACTTTTAGGTTGTATGTTTTTTTCAGTTGACAGTGATATGCCCTTTTCAATATCCAGACTTTTTTTCTAATTCAGGGAAATTATCTTGTGTTTCATCTTTGAAAATTTCTGTTCCATTTGTTGGGTTTTTCACCGCACAAACACCAGTCATCCTAATATAGGATCATCTCCACCTGACCTCCATAGCCATGTTTCCCTCCAATTGCTTTAATTTTTTTTTTTTTTTTTTTTTTTTTTTTTTTTTACTTTTGAATCTTTGTTCTTTGCCATTTCTGTAAGCCCATTATCCCCATATGTCTTTAATTTGATCATCAGCTATGGTGGAGTCTGTTTCTTGCCATTTCTAATGTGTTGATTTGTTCTGTAATGTTTTGGTCCTCAGTTTCACTGTCTGCACTCTTCCTTTTCATACCATTTTGTTGTTTTGCATCTTGTCCTTGAGTTTTATTGAATTCATGTTCTCTTTGACTTGCTATCATGAGAAGTCATTGTAGGGAAGTGTTCTTCTCTTTTTTGAGTTAATCATCTTCAGGGTTAATTTTGTGTGCTAAGTTCCTGGGGGGTGTTTGCATAGTGCATTCTGTTTCCTATGAACCTGCTTATGCTTGGGCAGCTGTGCATGTGTGTAGGCCTCCCTCTCTGCTCAGTGAGGTGACTCAGTGGGGTGACTTCTTGACAGTCTTTCTACAGTACCCGGGTAATTTGTTTTCCTTCAGGAGCCACAGAGTGAGGGCTGGATATTTCCTGTGCTATCCATTTTTCTGTGCCCTGAAGTGGTGGCAGATGAGGGCAGCATGGAGGTGTGAGTTGGAGGGATTACTCAGTTGAGGGCTTGACCTGTAAACAGGTTAACTACATAATTTCTGGGGCCCAGTGCAAAATGAAGATGTGACACGTAGGTCAATGGAACAGAATAGATAACCCAGAAATAGAATCCCACACACATACCCAACTTATTTTTGACAAAAGTGCAAAGGCAATTCAATGGAGGAGGTATAGCTTTGCAACAAACAGTGTTGGAGCAATTGGACAGACATAGGCAAAAAATAAATCTTGACCTATAACTCAAAATGTAAAATACAAAACTATAAATTTTTTAGGAAAAAACCCAAGGAGAAAATCTTTAGGATCTAGAACCGTGCAAAGAGTTCTTATCCTTGATATCAAAAACATGATCCATAGAAGGAAAAATTGATAAACTGGATTTTATTAGAGTTAAAAACAGTTGCTCTCCTAAAGCCCATGTGAAGAGGATGAAAAGACAAATTATAGACTTGGAAAAAATATTTGCAAACTACATATCCAACAAAAAACTAGTATTTATAATATATAAATAACCCTCTAAACTGAATGTTAAAAGAGAGATCTTTATTATTTTTTATAACTGCATATAAATCTACAATTATTTCAAAATAAAATGTTTAAATAACATCTTCAGAGCATCCTTTTTTCTGGCCCTCCAGACTAACATTCTTGTTGAACTCTGAGCTTTTCCTTTGGAACATCTGTCAGATTTAAATCCATGCCTCCCCCACTTTCTTCTTTTTGAAAAAATGAACACCTTATCCTCTTCCCAGGATGCTCTCATCCTTTGATCCTCTTGGCTGGGCCTTGAATCATCATCAGCCTCTGTACAACATCTGCCATTTCTCCAGACTCTCCAAGTTGGACAGCTGCCGAGAATATCTGTCCCCTTGGCCTCCTCAGGGCTGAGTTTACCCAGTAATTAGTCTCATTAATCTGTGTTGGAACTTTAGAAAGACAGCATGATGTTGTTATTATTCAATGAATAGCAGCATCTAAATTGATCCAGTGCTCAGTGAAAATGACATCTCTAGGTCTGTTTATAACAACCTAGTCAGACATTTTGACTTATCACTAAAAACAATTCAAGTGCCTTCGACTTCTCAAACGACAAGTTCTTTTCGGAAAATATATTGAGGGGAATCTCTCTGACGGGTCAGACCTTGTAACAAGTGACTTATTTGACAGGAAAAGTTAGTTTTAGAATTCTGTTTTAATTCCAAGCAGTGTTTGCCTGAGAAAGAAGGGACAGTTTGGGAGGTCACAGGAGGGCAGGATTCCTGTTTGCTGTTTTGAACCAGTCTGGTTGTTGAAGAAGTCAGCAGGATTTTCTTATGCAGTCTGACTTTGCACAGCATTATTGAAGCATGTCTATATTCTCAAGACAACAGAGAAATCCTGCTTTATGACCGAAGAAATATATTATCAATGCAGGAGACTTAGAAAATAGTAAAAAACCAAATCTCCCCCCCACCAAAATATCAACACCAAGAGATAATCACTCTTAAATTTAAAATGTTGAACTAATTTTAGTCTTTGAGAACAGTTGCAAATATAGTTGTGGTAGGAAAATTGTCCCTAAAAGATATCCATGCTCTAATCTCAGAAGCCTCTGAATATATTATGTTAGATGGCAAAGGAGACTTTGCGGATGTATTTAAGTTTATAAACCTTAAAATAGGGAGACTGGCCTGGAATATCCAGGTGGGTTCAGTTTAATCACATGAGCGCTTAAGAGCAGAAAACTTTTTCTGGCTGAAGTCAGAGAGATTCAAAGCATGAGGACTCAACACACTTTTGCTAGCTGTGGGATGGAGGAGGCCATGGGCAGAGACCAGAAAGAACCCTCTAGGAGGCAAGGGAGGCCCCTGGCTGACAGCCAGCTAGGAAGTGGAACACTCTTCCTATAACTTCGAGGAACTAAATCTTTCCAACAACCTGAGTGAGCTTGCAAGAGGACCCTGAGTCCCAGATGGGAACTACAGCCTCTGTGGATAACTTGATTTTAACCTGGTGAGACCCTGAGCAGAGAATCTAGCCATACATGCCAGCTTCTGACCTATGGAACTGTGAGATAATGACTGGGTGTTTTAAGCTGCTAAATTTGTGGTAATTTGTTATGCAGCAATAGAAAACGAATACAACAGTACAAAGAATTCCTGTATATTCTTCACCCAGTTTCCCCTGATGTTAACATTTTACATGCCATAGTACAGTGATCAAAACCAGGGCATTTAGGGCTTCCCTGGTGACGCAGTGGTTGAGAGTCCACTTGCCGATGCAGGGGACACGGGTTCGTGCCCCGGTCCGGGAAGATCCCACATGCCACGGAGCGGCTGGGCCCGTGAGCCATGGCCGCTGAGCCTGCGCATCCGGAGCCTGTGCTCCGCAACGGGAGAGGCCACAAAAGTGAGAGGCCCCCGTACCGCAAAAAAAAAAAAAAAAAAAAAAAAACCAAACCAAAACCCAGGGCATTTCATTGACAGATGAATGGATGAAGAAGATGTGGTACATATATACAATGGAATACTACTCAGCCATAAGAAAGAATGAAATAGTGCCATTTGCAGCAACGTGGATGGAGCTATAGATTATCAGACTAAGTGAAGTAAGTCAGAAAGGAAAGACAGATACCATATGATATCACTTATATGTGGAATCTAAAATAGGACACAAATGAACTTATCTGTGAGACAGAAACAGACTCACAGACATAGAGAAGAGACTTGTGGTTGCCAAGGGGGAGGGATGGAGTGGGGGAGGGATGGAGTGGGAGTTTGGGGTTAGCAGATGCAAACTATTATATATAGGATGGATGAACAACAAGGTCCTACTGTGTAGCACAGGGAACTATATTCAATATCCTGTGATAAACCATAATGGAAAAGAATATGAAAAAGAATATATGTGTGTGTGTATAACTGAATCACTTTGCTGTACAGCAGAAATTAACACAACATTGTAAATCAACTATACTTTAATAAAAATACTATAAAACTCAACATATAAGAAAGTAAGCATGAAGTTAAAGTAAAAACAAACAAAAAACCAAAAACAACAACCTCCCCACCCCTAGGACATTGATGTTGGTACAATACTACTAACTAAACTACAGGCTTTATTTGAATTTTACCAGTGTTTCCACTAATGTTCTTTTGCTGTTCCAGGATCCAATCTAGAATTAAGCAGTGCATTTAATCAGCATGTCTCCTTAATCACTTCCAATCTGTGACAGTTCTCTAGTCTTTCATGACCTTGACACTTCTAAAGAGTACTGACTAGTTATTTTGTAGAATATAATTTGATTTGAGTTTGTTAGCTATTGCTACTTGGTTGGAATGAAGTTAGGTACTGTTGGCAGCAGTACCTCAGAAGAGTGATTTTCTCATATCCAAGGGTTCATGGTCTCGATATATCTTATTAATGGCTTTATTAACCTTGATCACTTGGTTATGGTGGTATCTGCTGGGTTTCTGCACTATGAAGTTACTATCTTTCCTTTTGTATTAATAAATAACTTCGAATCTATGCAAATCTTGTTCCTCTTTAAACATTTGCTCACTAGTTTTAGAATCCATTGATGGATTTTGTCAGTAATAAGAGGGGGAATGGGAGGACTATTAATAGTTTAATCAGTATACTTCCATCTCCCTCCTGTGTTTGGTGAATATGTGTTTGTATAATTTATATTAGTATACATATATATATATATAAAATAAATAGGATACACTGGAGAGGGTGTGGAGAAGAAGGATTCCTCCTACAGTGTTGGTGGAATGTGAATTGGTTCAGCCACTAGGGAGAACAGTATGGAGGTTCCTTAAAAAACTAAAAGAGTTACCATATGATCCTGCAATCCCACTCCTGGGCATATATCCAGAGAAAACTCTAATTCGAAGAGATACATGCACCCCAGTGATTACTCAGCCATAAAAAAGAATGAAATAATGTCATCTGCAGCAGCATGGATGGACCTAGAGATTATCATATTAAGTGAAGTCAGAGAAAGACAAATATCATATGATATCACTTATACAAATGAACTTATTTACAAAACAGAAATACACTCACAGACAAAAAAAACCCCCCAAACTTATGGTTACCAAAGGGGATAGAGGGAGTGTGGAGTAGGGAGAGATAAATTAGGAATTTGGGATTAACATATACACTCTACTATATATAAAATAGGTAAACAGCAAAGACCTACTGTATAGCACAGGGAACTGTACTCAATATATTGTAATAACTTATAATGGAAAAGAATCTGAAAAAGAATATATATATTCTCTTTGCTGTACACTTGAAACTAACATTGTAAATTATACTTCAATAAATAAATAGGATATATTTGTTACATATAATAATAATAATGCTATTTTGTAACTAGCTATTTACCTAGCAATGTATCATGAACATTTTCCTTATCATTAAATATTTTTTAGAACACCAGTTCTAAAAGTAGTTAATAGTAGTAGTTAATAACATTTTATTTTATGGTTCCATTATTTTTCTAGCCAGTTTACAATTTTTGGATGATTGGTTTAAATTATTTTCTGTTATATTTAGGGTGCAGTGAATATCTCTATACACACATCTTTGCACTCGTCTCTGTATTTCCTAAGGATAGTTTTCTGGAAGTTAAATTTCTGGCTCAAAAGGTTTGTACATTTAAAAAACTTTTGATACACACTGTAAACTTCCCTCTCTCTGACCAAAAATGCAGATGTGTGGCAGATTCTCCCATTCATCCTACTTTTAGCAGAGTTTTATGTCAGGATTTTCAGCATTCTTGCTCATGGTGTAATCATTTAATAATAATTATATTCCCACAAAGCCAGCTCTCCATTTTCAGAACCAATGACTGTGGGTGGAGACACAGGCCACTGTAGACACCAGCCTATGGAGTGCTGGGGGTGAGCTGGGCGGGCTCAGCTCACTCTGAAGTTAGTATTAGGAGTCTTCCCTGAGTAAGCCCGAGCTTACAGTCAGTGGGCTGCCCACTGGGACAGGCTGCTTTGGTGGTCCTCAGTGTCTGGTGGTATCAGAATCACCTGGGAGGCTTATTAAAATGTAGATTTCTGGGTTCAAATCCAGATCTAAAGGTCAGAATTCTCTGGGGGAGTGCCCCAGGCATCTGTATTTTAAACAATCTCATCAGCGATGTCAAAAGAAGGGGGTGCTTGGGGCCATACTTTGAGAAACACCACTTTTGGCTGTAAGCAACCTTAAGAGATTATTCTTTGGAGACTCTTAAGAAAAATAAACTGGATATGTGAATTTATGCCTTCATTTTCACCACGTGCTAGGGCAGGCTTTCTCTAGCCTTCCTCTCATAAATATCCACTTTTCAGTTAGTCCTCCTTTTTTTT
Organism: Kogia breviceps; assembly: GCF_026419965.1. Lineage (NCBI taxonomy): Eukaryota > Metazoa > Chordata > Mammalia > Artiodactyla > Physeteridae > Kogia > Kogia breviceps. The sequence continues at coordinate 15,735,080 of NC_081327.1, forward strand.
TTGGTCCAGACTCTTTTTTGAGAAGGTGTACTTTTCCCACATAGAAACCTTTTCTTCCTTTCAGATAAATAATCATATCACTCCCACCATTTCATTTCTCCTTTGGCCTCTCGTGCTTTGATGCTCATGTTTCTTATATATGATTCCATGGGATGCTCACAGCAAGCCCTTCAGGGTAAGGGGAGCTGGTATTAGTAGCCATTGCATTTGCAAAGATTAGGAAATAGGCTTAGGCGGATGAAGGAATAATAATAATTACATTCGCTGAGTCTCTGTTGTATCCCAGCACTCCTGCAGAGTGGAAATTAATATCCTCAGGCACCAACAGGTCATGAGACGGACTTCAGTGGGCTGGTTAGAAACAGAGCTGAAGTTCATGTCATAGCTTGGTCCAGACCAGATTCTCCTTGTCGTTTACCAAGCCCACTGCTCCTTGATGGCAGAACTGGGATGAGAGCTCAAGGGTGCTGCTCCTGGTCCAGGATAGTTGGCCCTGAAGCACAACATCTTCAGGTATATCTAACACAACCCTAGGCTATGAGTGTGTGTGGGGGGGTGGGGATCAGGATCCTCTGAGCTCTGGGTTCTGGGTTCCGGGTTCTGGGTCTAGTGTAGTCTCTGTCTGCTGTATATGCTTACAGTCTTAGTGTACGTATACGGCAGGGGAGGGGGAGCAGGATACATTTAGTTCCTTGGCTTTTTTTTTTTTTTTTTTTTTGCGGTACGCGGGCCTCTCACTGTTGTGGCCTCTCCGGTTGCGGAGCACAGGCTCCGGACGCGCAGGCTCAGCGGCCATGGCTCACGGGCCCAGCCGCTCCGCGGCATGTGGGATCTTCCCGGACCGGGGCACGAACCCGTGTCCCCTGCATCGCCAGGCGGACTCTCAACCACTGCGCCACCAGGGAAGCCCAGTTCCTTGGCTTTTAGAATGCCTTGGTTCCCTAACCCCAACACCAAACAGGGTAGAGAAAATCCACTCAGAAGCATCATATTTATGGAAGCTGTTCATACATCCTACATAAGTGGGCTCCAGAGACGGGGCTGGTGTGGAGGAAATGAACCTTCATGATTGATGATCAAAGGCATTACCTGCTCCTGAATCTCCAGGCTGTTATATAGTTTTTTTTATGTGAACATGAAGCATTTAAAGGTATAATATCTAAAACGTACTTGGCACTAAATCATAGCTCTGCTCTTAAAATACTTTATAGAGAACATGGGACATGCTTTCATTCATACAGATTATTAGGTTCAATTCCTTAAAAGAGCTTTGTAAAGTAATGGGTTTGATGTGTACGAGGATAATTTTAGTGTAAGTACCTCCTAACTTATGCGGTTGAGAGCAGAGAGAGTGGGGAGTACAGTGTAATTATGTAAAGCGTGTTCATCACTTCTTTTATCTCAAGGTAGAGATTAGGTATCTCCATTAAGTGTAATGTATAAACACATAAGAACCCTTTTCATTAGATAGTGTACTGAGAGCAGCTGGTCCTTAAAATGGCTCAATTTCTCTGAATACAGAGTTGAGGAAAGAATGCAAGTGATTTCTCCTAGATGACTCTTGAACAATTTCTCCCTTTTCCTGAAACTTCATATACTTTCTCATTCTCACTTTCAACAATCAAAGAGAACCTGTGTACTTCCCATCATCCCATCTATAAAATGACCATGTCCCTCTGTGTTTACTTTGCCTTCCCTCCTGTTACTTTGGGTACCACCTTCCTTTGCCTTCTCAAGCACTTCGCTCCAGCCGTGTTCCCCTTTGCTCTATCATCAAGTTTTTCCCTATTTACTGGATCGTTCCCATCAGCATATACATTTGCTATAAAATCACCCATTTTAAGGTTAAAAAAGAAGCTTCTTTACTCCTTCCCTAGTGATGACTTATTTCTCTCCTCCCTTTTAGCAAAGCTCCTTTGAGAAAGTTGTTATATTTTTTCTTGACCAGTAGCCAAATCAGGTCACTCTTGTATTCAGAACTCACCAGTGATTTCCTGTCTTGAGTAAAGCCAAGTCTTCACAGTGGTCTACAAGACCCTACGTGATTAGGCTCCCTCCTCATCCTCTTCTCCCTTTTTCTTACATCAGAACTGATCATGGACTTAATAAAATGAACATGGTCCTACTGTGCATTGCCACAGCGGGGGGGCTGGGGGGTGGGGGAGTGAGGTGGGGCTGAAGATTTCTAACCAGATTGCTAATGTGTTTGCTTCATCACTGCTTATCCCTGTGAGTGCCAGCATTGCATGGTGTGCAGTGTTAAAAGAACATCATTGTTTGTTTTTCCCCCTCAATCATAATTTCTAGGCATTATCTTGTAGAAACCTAGGGTCCCACAAATCCCCAGTTGAGAAACTTGATTTACTCCTCCTTTCTAGCTCTCTGGATTAATCAATTTCTTAATTATTCTCTCCTTTATTATCTTTATAGATAAACATTCTTGTAATAATCCTTTCATGGTTACTCTAGAAACTACCGTATACGTGCTTACTTATTATAGTTACTGTAGATTTCTTTAAATTAGTGCATTTACCACTTTCCAAATAATATAAGAAACTTACCTCAATTTTGTATACCCTCTTGCCTTTTTTTTTGCTATTGTTGTCATATGTTTTACTTCTGCATGTATTACACATTTTATAAAACATTATCATTATTGTTTTTAAAGTAAGAAATGTTCCTTTATACTTATCCCATATTTATTCTGTCTGGTGCTCTTCATTCTTTCCTGCAGTGTTGCTTCCATCTGAGGCCATTTTCCTTTAGCCTGAGGAACTCCCTTTATTTCAGTTCTGTTTTTGAAGGAATTCTTTACTGGATGAATAATGTGTTTTCTTCCCAGCACGTTAAAGATGTTATCCATTGTCTCTGGCTTCCTTAGTTTCTGTTGAAAAACAAGCAGTCATCCCATGGACTTCTGTGCTCATTGGCCTGACCTGTGTCAAATGGTCACCCTTGGCTTCAAGGCTGGGAATTCTAGGGATTCCCTGGTGGTCCAGTGGTTAGGACTCTGTGCTTCTACTGCAAGGGGCATGGATTTGATCCTGGATCAGGGAACTAAGATCCCACAAGCTGTGCAGGGCGGCCAAAAAAAAAAAAAAAAAAAGCTGGGAATTCTAGGATGTTGGTATATCCAGCCTGTACTGTAGAGCAAGATAAGGGAGAAAGGAGTTGGACTTGGTGTTGTTGACATAAATGACAATATGTGAGTGTTGTACTAGGTGGTAGCAGAAGGGATGTGGTCAAGAGGCAATGTCTGGGAATAATCCATAAAATACATTGGCTGTTTGGATGTGGAAGGAAAATTACAGGATAACTCTAAGGTGTGTGGACTGAGTAACTAAGCAAGTAATGATCAAATTCACAGAAATAAGAATATCTAGAATACTGCCTTCTTTTGGGAGAAAGATGAGTTTGGTTAAAACCTAATGATTTTGTGAGATTGGCAGGTATAGAATAGGTACTGATTTTTTATTGTATCCAGACAGCTTACTAGTTCTGATGGTTAGTTTTTCAGTTAATTGTCATGGATTTTTTAGGTAAGAAAATCATAGTATCTGCAAATAATGGTCATTTTTTTTGCTTTCATGTCAATATTTTTGTATTAAAATTTTTAAAAGGCATTGCTTTTTCTACTTTACAGTATTGTGGTAAGAAGTCATTTTGATCCTTAATCCTTTTGTATGTTATTTTTGCCTCTCTGCAACCTATTATGATTTTCTCTTTATCCTTGGAGTTCTAAAATTTCATGACAGTGTGAATTTTAAATTATTCATTGAGATGAGGACTCAGATGGGTCATTTCAATTTAGAGATTTGTGTTTCCTGAACTAATTATTTCCTTCCTCAGCTTTCTCTGAATTCACTTTCTGGAACTCTTCTTATTTGAATGTTAAACCCCATGAACTGATTTTTCAACCTTTCTCTGATTCTCAATGTCTGTCTGTCTTCCTGTCTGTTTCTCTTCTCTTCTTGACTTACCTTTTAAAAAATCTCTTCTATTGAATTCGAAGTGTTGATTTTCAGAAGCTTTTCTTATTTTTTTGAGTGTCTTTTCTCTATAATTCCTAATCTTTTTAAAAAAAGATTATTTATTTATTTATTTAATTTATTTTTGGCTGTGTCGGGTCTTAGTTGCAGGAAGCGGGATCTTTGTTGAGGCATGTGGGATCTTTAGTTGCAGTGTGTGGGCTCTTTGTTACTGTGAGTGGGCTTCTCTCTAGTTGTGGTGTGTGGGTTTTCTCTTCTCTAGTTGTGGCGTACGAGCTCCAGGGCGTGTGGGCTCTACAATTGTGTCACGCGGCTTCCAGAGTGCGTGGGCTCTGTAGTTTGCGGCATGCAGGCTCTCTAGTTGAGACGTGCAAGCTCAGTAGTTGCAGTACATGGGCTTAGTTGCCCCGCATCATGTGGGATCTTAGTTCCCTGACCAGGGATTGAACCCATGTCCCCTGTATTGTAAGGCGGATTCTTTACCATTGGACCACCAGGGAGGTCCCTGTAATTCCTAATCTTGTTTCATGGATTAAATATCTTTTCTCTCAGAGGACATTAATTCCAATAAAAAATTTTTTTCTGCTCCATGGGTTATCTCTTTTTTTCTGGGTTCCTTTCTTTCCTGGGTTTCAGTTTTTACAATTTTCATTCAAAGTTAATAATTCCTCCCTAAATGTAAGACCAGATACTATAAAACTCATAGAGGAAAAAATAGCCAGACACTCTCTGACATAAATCACAGCAATATTTTTTTTGATCCACCTCCTAGAGTAATGAAAATAAAAACAAAAGTCAACAAATGGACCTAATTAAACTTAAAAGCTTTTGCACAACAAAGGAAACCATAAACAAGATGAAAAGACAACCCACAGAATGGGAGAAAATATTTGCAAATGAAGCGACCGACAAGAGATTAATCTCCAAAATATATACCTCATGCAGCTCAATATCAAAAAAACAAACAAGCCAATCAAAAAAATGGGTGGAAAATCTAAATAGACATTTCTCCAGGGAAGACATACACATGGCCAACAAACACATGGAAAGATGCTCAACATCACTAATTATTAAAGAAATGCAAATCAAAACTACAATGAGGTATCACCTCACACCTGTCAGAATGGCCATCATTTAAAAAATCTACAAATGGGACCTTCCTGGTGGTCCAGTGGCTAAGACTCCGCACTCCCAATGCAGGGGGCCCAGGTTCGATCCTTGTTCAGGGAACTAGATCCCACATGCCATGACTAAGAGTTCATATGCCACAACTAAAGATCCCGCATGCCGCAACTAAAGATTTCGCATGCTGCAACAAAGATCCTGCGTGCTGCAACTAAATCTGGCATAGCCAAATAAATAAATATTTTAAAAATCTACAAACAATAAATGCTGGAGAGGGTGTGGAGAAAAAGGAACCCTCCTACACTGTTGGTGGGAATGTAAGTTGGTATAGCCACTATGGAGAACAGTATGGAGGTTCCTTAAAAAACTAAAAATAGAACTACCATATGATCCAGCAGTCCTACTCCTGGGCATATATCTGAGAAAACCATAATTCAGAAAGATACATGCACCCCAATGTTCATTGCAGCACTATTTACGATAGCCAGGACATGGAAGTAGCCTAAATGTTCATTGACGGAGGAATGGATAAAGAAGGTGTGATACATATATACAATGGAATATTACTCAGCCATAAAAAAGGTGTGAAATAATGCCATTTGCAATGACATGGTTGGACCTAGAGATTGTCATATTGAGTGAAGTAAGTCAGAAGGAGAAAGACAAATATCATGATGTCACTTGTATGTAGAATCTAAAAAAAATGGTACAAATGAACTTATTTGCAAAACAGAAATAGAGTCACAGATGTAGAAAACAAATTTATGGTTACCAAGAGGGAAAGGAAGGGAAGGGATAAATTGGCAGATTGGGATTGACATATACACACTACTCTATATAAAATAGATAGGGGCTTCCCTGGTGGCACAGTGGATAGGAGTCTGCCTGCCAGTGCAGGGGACACAGGTTCGATCCTTGGTCCGGGAAGATCCCACATGCCATGGAGCAACTAAGCCCGTGTGCCACAACTACTGAGCCTGTGCTCTAGAGCCCGCGAGCCACAACTACTGAAGCCTGTGTGCCTAGAGCCGTGCTCTGCAGCAAGAGAGGCCGCTGCAATGAGAAGCCCGTGCACCGCAATGAGGAGTAGCCCCCGCTCACTGCAATTAGAGAAAGCCCGCGTGCAGCAACAAAGACCCAATACAGCCATAAATTTTTTTAAAAATAAAAAAAATAAAAAAAATAAAATAGATAAGTAATAAGAACCTACTGTATAGCACAGGGAACTCTAATCAGTACTCTGTAATGACCTATATGGGAAAAGAATCTAAAAAAGAGTAGCTGTATGTATTAATATATGTAAAACTGATTCACTTTGCTGTACACCTGAGACTAATACAACATTCTAAATCAACTATATTCCAAAAAAATCAATTAAAAAATACTAAAGTTAATAATTCCTCAGTGTTCATTGTAGACAACAGCATCATCTGACACTTTTCCTTTTTTCTCTGTCTCATTTCTCTTCTTCCCCTATCTCAGGCACTTTGAATTCTTTTAGTTGATATTTCTAAATACCATACTTGCATCACTACTTCTTGGTTTTTCAGTGTTAGGCACTATCATTGTTTTATTGAAAAATGAGAATTCAACCCTCCTTCCTATCTCTGCTGCCATACACATCCTCTCTTGTCATCCCTGTATACTTCCAATGTTACTAGGCTGTTATTGAGTGTGGACATCATTACTCTTTGCCGATTGCAAACTGGGTTCTTTGTCTTTTCTTATTGATGTGTTAAGAGTTTTTTATAGAGCTGGGATATTTTTCCTTTTTAGTGGTATGTGTTACAGAAAGCTCCCATTCTGAGCCTCTCTTTTCACTTTGTTTATGGTGCCTCTGTTATACAGAGGTTTAAATTCTAATGTAATCACGCTCAGCAGTCTTTTCCTTTATCGTATGTAGTTTCCCCCCATCTTATTAAAGAAATTTACCTTGAGGTCATGAAACTATTTTCCCATATTTCCTTCTTAAAGTTCAAAGTCATGTTTTTCTCATTTAGAACTATGATTCACCTGCAAACTTAATTTTCTGTGTGATATGAGGTAGGGATTCATTTTTTTAAACTGTACATCACTTTTATTTTTTGTTTTAAAAAATTTTTATTGGAGTATAGTTGATTTACAATGTTGTGTTAGTTTCAGGTGTACAGCAGGGTGAATCAGTTACACATATACACATATTCACTTTTTTTAAGATTCTTTTCCCATATAGGTCATTACAGAATATTGAGTAGAGTTCCCTGTGCTATACAGTGGGTCCTTATTAGTTATCTATTATATATATATAATAGTGTATATGTCAATCCCAATCTCCCAATTTATCCCTCCCACCCTTACCCCTAGTAACCATCAGTTGGCTTTCTACATCTGTAACTCTATTTCTATTTTGTAGATAAGTTCATTTGTACACTTTTTCTAGATTCTGCAGGATTCATTTTTTATTGTTTTCCACCTGCTTATCCGTAGTCCCAATGCCATTTATTAAATATTGCATATTTTCTCCACTGATTTTTAAAAAACAATTTAAAAATATTTATTTATTCTTTGGTTGTATCAGGTCTTAGTTGTGGCATGTGGGATCTTCGCGGCAGCGTGTGGGCTTCTCTCTAGTTATGGTGCACGGGCTCTAGTTGCCTCGCGGCATGTGGGATCTTAGTTCCCTGACCAGGGATTGAACCCTCATGCCCTGCATTGGAAGGCAGATTCTTAACCACTGGACCACCAGGGAAGTCCTGTCTGCACTGATTTTTAATGCCCTCTCTATCATTTGTCAAGTTCACAATGTGTTTAAGTCATGCTCTTTTTATCATATTCCTTTGGTCTACTGCTTCATTAGCACAATGTCTTAATTATTATAGTTTAGACATAAGTCTTGATATCTGGGTATTCTTGTTCTTCTTCAGTAATTTCTTGGCTATTCTTGACCTTTGCTGTTACATATGAATTTGCGGATCAGCTTATCAAGTTCCATGAAGATTTCTTTTGGGATTTTTTTTTTTTTTTTTTTTTTTTTGTGGTATGCGGGCCTCTCACTGTTGTGGCCTCTCCCGTTGTGGAGCCCAGGCTCCGGACGCGCAGGCTCAGCGGCCATGGCTCATGGGCCCAGCCTCTCCGCGGCACGTGGGATCTTCCCGGACCGGGGCACAAACCCGTGTCCCCTGCATCGGCAGGCGGATTCTCAACCACTGCGCCACCAGGGAAGCCCTCTTTTGGGATTTTGATTTAGGATTTTATTGCATTTATATATTAGAATGGGGACTTCTCTTATTTTGGTTATGGCATTAAGTGTTCCCATCCATGAACGTGGCATATATTTTCCACTTATTCAGGTTTTCATTCAATAACGTCTTATATTTTTCTCCATAAAAGCCTTGCACATATTTTGTTAGATTTATTTATTTATATTTTAATTGCTATTATAAAATGATATTTTTAAGTGAAAATTTCTGATTGTTATGGACACACAGGGATGAAATTGATTTTTGTATATTGATTTTATATATAACATAACTGCTGAATTGTTATTCTGATAATTTATTAATAGATATTTTTGGATTTACTGTAGACAATTTTACCATGTATGATTAATGACATATTGATTCTTCTTTTTCAGTCTTTATTCCTCTTATTTATCTTCCATGTTTTACTCTGATGACTACCCTCTTCAGTACAGTGTTGAACTGAAATCAGGATGCATGTATCTTTGTTGCTGATTATTAAGGGAATTCTAATATTTCAATATAGTATTTCGTTTGCAGTGGGATTTTGACAAATTTCTTTTGTGTTCCCAGCTTGCTAAAGAGTTTATAAGAAGGTCTTGAATTTTACCAAGTGCTTTTGTGTGTGCGTGTGTGTGTGTGTGTGTGTGTGTGTTCCACACACCCATAGAATCTTTGAATCATGCTTTTTATTCTTCAATCTGTTATGTGGTAAAATACTTGACTTTAGTTAGTTTTTATCTTTAAGACTATATTCCTGGATTTGGTTTGCTAGTATTTTATGAGGTTGACCTATAATTTTCCCTTCTCTTATTGCCTTCTCTTGTGTTGAAATTATTCTAGTTTCATAAAATGGGGTAAGTAGTGATTCCTTTTTTTTTTTAACAGAAGAGGTTTATAATGTTGAAGTAATTAATTTCTTGACTGGCAGAATTTACCTTCAAAACTGTTTTGGACATTTTTTTTCTTTCTTCTATGTGGGTTTGATTTTTTTAAAAAAATAAATTTATTTATTTATTTTTGGCTGACTTGGGTCTTCATTGCTGTGCACGGGCTTTCTCTAGTTGTGGTGAGTGGGGGCTACCCTTTTGTTGTGGTGTGTGGGCTTCTCATTGTGGTAGCTTGTCTTTGTTGAGGAGCACGGGCTCTAGGTGCGCAAGCTTCAGTAGTTGTAGCACGCAGGCTCAGTAGTTGTGGCTCGCGGGCTCTAGAGCACAGGCTCAGCAGTTGTGGCGCATGGGCTTAGTTGCTCCGCGGCATGTGGGATCTTCCCGGACCAGGACTCGAACCTGTGTCCCTGGCATTGGCTGGCGGATTCTTAACCACTGCACCCCAGGGAAGTCCTGTGGGTTTTATTTTATTTTATTTTTGTAATGTATTTTTTTAACATCTTTATTGGAGTATAATTGCTTTACAATGGTGTGTTAGCTTCTGCTGTATAACAAGGTGAATCAGCTATACATATACATATATCCCCATATCTACTCCCTCTGCGTCTCCCTCCAATCCTCCCTATCCCACCCCTCTAGGTGGACACAAAGCACCTACCTGATCTCCCTGTGCTGTGCAGCTGCTTCCCACTAGCTATCTGTTTTACATTTGGTAGTGTATATATGTCCATGCCACTCTCTCACTTTGTCCCAACTTACTGTGGGTTTGATTTTAATGACAGATTAAATTTCTGCAATAGTTGTAGGACTGTATAAATTTCTTTTTCTTTCTGGTTAAGTTATATTTCCCTGTGAAATTATCTATTTTGTATAATTTCCAGATATATTGGTATTAAATTGTAGGTAATAGTCTCTTTGAAGTTTTTGAATCTCTACTTTTTTCCAAATATTATTTGTGCCCCCTTTTTTTTTTTTTGGTTAGTTGTCAGAGTTTTACCCATTTTATCAGTACATGACAGAACCCAGTTAAGGCCTCCATATAAACTTTTAAGATCCTGATGGATGGGTGTGGAAATCTACTCATCAAGACAAGCCTCATATGTAAGTTCCCTTGCTTGTTGAACCTGCCACCTACCAATCTGGAGTGGCCTACCTTTTTCCACTCTCTCCTTGCCCTCCGTGTACAGAGGCCAGTTTGCAAACCACCACTGTTTAAGTCATTTGCCCATTTTTAATAATTGGGTTTTGCCTTTTTATTATTGATTTATAGTTCTTTCATATGTTTTCTGGATATGAGTCCTTTGTCAGGTATTATGTGCTACGAATTTTTTCTTCCAGTCTGTGGCTTGCTTTTTCTTTCTTTTAATGGTAACTTTTGAAGAGCAGAAGTTATTCATTTTAATGATACCCAGTTTATCAATTTTTTTATGTTTAGTGTTTTCTGTGTCCTTTTAAGAAATCTTTGCCTACCCCAAGTTTGCCAAGATATTCTCCTATTTCTCCTAGAAGCTATATAGTTATAACTTAAATTTTGTTCTATAGTCAACCCATTTTACCTGAAAATATCTTTATTTCAACTTTATTCTTTAAGGATATTTTCCCTGGATATTAAATTCTGGGTTGGCAGGGTTTTTTCCCTTTCTTTTAGCACTTTAAAGATGTTATCTCTCTGTCTTCTGACCTCTGTAGTTTCTGATGAGAAGTGAGTGTTAATTCGAATTATTGTTCCACTCTTTTTCTGGCTGCTTTCAAGATTCTTTGTTTATTACTGGTTTCACCAGTTTGACCATGATATGTGTAGGGGTGTTTTTTGTTTTGTTTTGTATTTATTCTACTTGTGAACTTCTTGAATATGTGAATTTATCTCTTTTACCAAATTTGGGAAATTTTCAACCATTATTTCTTCAAATATTTATTTTGACTCTTTTTCTTTCTCTTTGCCTCTGGTACTCCAATTACACATACACTAGACATTTTAAAAATTGTTCCATAGGCCCTGAGGCCCCACACATATGCCTCAGAGAGTGTATCTGGCAATTCTCCTGTCCTATCTCCAATTTTTCTCACATATACTTAGTAAATGCCCAAGGAGCAAAGGTGGCCATAGGTGCAGACTCTGCGCATGGTTGCTGTTAAGGATTCTAAACCATCATGCTGACTTTTATTTAATCTCTAGAAATTCATTAAAAGTTCAGTGCTTTTCTTATCCATCTGTGGCAGACTCCTCTGCCTTCCTCTGCTGTACCGAAGATGAAGGCAGCCATGCTTGTCTGTTTTGGATTTTATTTCATTAGGTTTCATTGCATCCGCAGCTCTCTGATGTACCTGGAAACACTATGATTTTGTGGCGAACCACCTTTCTCTCGCTTTTAGGGTGGGAGAAGCATTCTCTTGCAACTTTCTTCTTTTTTTTTTTATTATTATTTTTTCTTGCAACTTTCTACATCCTAAGTGGAAGTAGAAGTATCCTACTCGTTTTGACATGCTATATTTAAATTTAAAAAATTATCTTTCCATTCTGAACATGTTCTAATTTCCATGATGGTTTTTTTCCTGACTTCTGTGTATTTCTGGTATCTTTAAATTTGAAAATATACAGTTATAAAAAATTGTTATTTTTATTATTGATTCCTAACTCAGTTATATTTGATGAGATTAAGCCAGGTATGCTTTGGAGTGTTTAATATTTATTATGATTTGCCTTATATCTTTGAGTGGTCAGTTTTTATAAATGTTGCATGTGAATGAAAAGAGTATATATTCCTTAGTTATTGGTTCATTAGACCAAGCTGTTGTTCAAATGTTCTTTCTAAACTTTATTAATTTTTGTCCTCTTGATTATAAATTGCTGAGAAAGGCATGTTAAAAATCTCCTACTATGACTGTGGATTCACCAGTTGCCTCTAGTAATTCTTCAATTTTTGCCTTAGATATTGTAAGCCACATGATTAGGTGTGTATAAGTTTAACCTTTTATTATTGTGTGGTGACCCACTTTAATCTCATAAAGTGTTTTTTGCCTTCAAGTTTATTCACCTTTAGTTTATGCTCCTCATTCTGGTTTCCTCTGTCTCTGGAATGCAGGAATTTCCCTTTTTTTTTCTGTTGAACTTGATTATATGTTAAATTTCCCTCCTCCCATTTTGTCTAGCATGTCAGTGTGTGTTTGTGTGTGCGTGTGTGGTTGCAGTTGCTACACTAAGTCTGTTTACTCTCTAGCCCTGCTGTCCATCAGGGCCTCTCTCTTCATCATGACCTTTAACCTTCTTCTGTCATCACGAACTGCTTTTTTTTCATTCACATTCCCCAACAACAGACTCTGATTGGCCTAGCTTATCCTTTTCCTCCAGATCCACTGTAGGAGACCTGGCCCACTTATAAGTTAGCTGCCCTTGGCACACATGCCCATCCCAATTCAACTGGGTCTGTGAGCTGGACAGCTTCATGTACAGAGGACTGTGGAATGGCATACTGGCCAGTTTGGCCCTTCTGTCTATGGGCTCTTAGTGAACTGGGCTTTGTTTGGTTGTCAGCCTTGGTTTCTTTTTTTTTCTTTTAAATTTAATTTATTTATTTATCTATTTATTTTTGGCCTTACTGCATGGCATGCAGGATCTTAGTTCCCTGACCAGGGATCAAACCCATGCCACCTGCAGTGGAAGCACAGAGTCCTTACCACTGGAGTGCCAGGGAATTCCCCCAGCCTCAGCTTCTGTAGCAAGGAGTGTTCTGTCCATGATCTGCTGCCACCCTGCAGTGCTGCATGGTGCCTCATTGAATTACACAGCCCCTTCTGGAAGCCAGGGCCTTTTGCAAGGCTCTGAGGAAGGCTGGAGATTCACATCTAGGGATATAATCAGTGTCCTTGTCTCTCAAGCCAGCTCAAAGTTCATTATCAGGCCTTCCCCCCATCACTCCAGTCATCTGCCCCAAAGTCCCTTTTATCAGAGATAAAGGTCATGTTGGGAAAATGGTTCCGAAATTGGCTGCTGGGCAAAGTCTTATAAAGCAGAGCATGGAAAACAGGCTCTTATGATTTTTTTATGGAAGAGTAGTCTAGCCTGTCTGGGATCAGTGAGGTCTTTAGTCAGAGCTATTCTGATCTTGAGGACCTGTACAAGTGTGTGAAATCTTCCCCATTGAAGTAATAGAATCTAGTATTTACTTCAACTTTAAGACCCTCTGGGAACAAGTCTTGGATATTCATCTTCTTGACCTGTTCATCAGCATCTTTGGTGAGTGATACGGGAGATTCACTAACCTCAACTGACAGAGTGATAGGTTATCAGAGCTCAAAGGAATCTCAAGAATCTCCTCCAACCCTCTCACTTCACCATGACATAACTGAGCTCCAGAGAGAAGAGGGGGCTGGTCCAAATTCTCACGTCCCACGGTGGTAGAGATGGGACAAGGACCCTTGTACCTTGACATTCCCAATCCAAGGCCTTCTTCCTCTTATCTCACTCTCCTCAAAGGCAGAGCACTAAATCATGCTTGAAGTTTTGACAGAGTTGACTTAGAATCTGCAGTGACAGGAATGTCTAGAAATTAAAACATAGGAAGACCTGTGGTCCCTTGATGTGTAATTGTGGACAGGGGTAAATGACTTGATTGGGTAGCCAGGGGTGAGATCTGCGCACAGGGCCTTTGAGGTGTGTGGAAAATTATAAATGCTGCTGTAAGCCTTGTGTTGTGTCACCCTGCTCAGAGGAGGGACAGTGGTACTCCCATCTTGTTTTCAGTGTTCTGTGTTTCCCTTTTTCCTTCTTTTTTCAGTCCATTCCTGCCTTCCTCTCTTCTCCCACCGCTTTCTTATATACCATTAACCCCTCGTTTCTGCAATCTTTGTTTCTTTCCCTACTAACCTCTGACATAAAGTATTAATTTTTGGCATTTTTTCCCTTTCTTTGAAGTGCTCCTGCTGGCTACAAAAACTTCCAATTAAGTTTTTTAAATAAAAGATAGAAGTTAAAAGCAACTGCTGCCTGGGGTTAGCAGGATGGAAACTTGTATTTGCTTGAAGCTGTACTTCAAAAAGAGAAAACTCAATTTTAAAAGTGTAGAATTTTATTCATATAATACATTGTGTTCAAAAAATGACTCTGTGGATGCTGTAGGCTGTAGAGGAGTCAGACGACAGGTCACTTGTTCTATTGTATTTATTTACAGAATATTCTTTTTCTGTGTAATGTTTTCCTTCTAAATAAAAGTAAAAGGAGGGCTTCCCTGGTGGCACAGTGGTTAAGAATCTGCCTGCCAACGCAGGGGACACTGGTTCGAGCCTTGGTCTGGGAAGATCCCACATGCCACGGAGCAACTAAGCCCGTGTACCACAACTATTAAGCCCACATGCCACAACTACCGAAGCCCACGTGCCTAGAGCCCGTGCTCCGCAACAAGAGAAGCCACCACAATGAGAAGCCCACGCACCGCAACGAAGAAGAGCCCCCGCTCACAACAACTAGAGAAAGCCCACGTGCAGCAACAGACTCAATGCAGCCATAAATAAATAAATAAATTTTAAAAAAAGGAAAAAGAAATTTTTGGCATCTGGATCCTTGTGTATTCTGTTCTCAGTAACATTAATTTAATATTGAGATTCTCATCTTTATTAACTGAAGAACTTTTACAAAGTTCTTACATAAAGTTCCTTTTATGTGCTATCGCATACATAGAAAAGAATGTATGAATGTATCTTAAACCTCGTCCTTAGCAATTTCTCTTATTTCTAAATTCCATTTACAATAGACTCCCCAGAAAGTGCGGGTGTATTCTGAGAGAAATCACAGGGGTGAGGAGTCAATTTTTCAGTTTTACATGGGCAGCTTCCTTTATGGGCACGTGTCCAGGGTGCTGTGCACACTCTTGGTTGCCAGGAGGAGACACCCGCCCAGGCCTCTCTTTCCCTCTGCCTCAGGGCTATTCTAGCCAGAAAGTTCTAGCCATGCCTTTAATTCAGCATTCAGAGGCCCCAGCAAATCAAAGTGCAGCTTGCTAGAAAAACTGGAGCTGACTAGCAACATGGACAAAAGAGGGGAAACTTCTGAAAAATCATTTTTTTTCTCATCTTCATCCTAAATCCAAGGAAGGTCAAGGAGGAGAAAAATAAGCAATCATCATTAAATGCAGTGTTTTTCAAACTGCAGGCTGTTTCCTGTTGGTGGACCATGAAATCAATTGAAAGGCTCAGGACCTGCATTTAAAAAAAAAAAAAGGCATGAAACTAAAAATATGTGGCACAGTGAAGGTAAGTACTGTTTCAGTGAATCTTTATATATGTCTTTGTAGCCACAGACACACAGACAGACAGACACAGAGGAAAAAGATACAAAATTTCTTACCAGGGGTTGATATGAAAGAAGATGGAGAAGCAGACTGGCTTATTAAAGAGTGTGGAGCTTCTCCTGTTTGTCAGGCCCTCTCTCTGGGCAGGAGTCCCTGGTACCATTTTTCAACCTGTGATCTACCATCCTACTGACATTGTGCTTTTTGAGGGATACTGTCATCTTTTCCTAATTTCCTTGCCTGTGTGCTACCATTACCATTCTTTCCTAGATCTTGCCTCTGGAGCTCCACGCACACCCACATTTCTCTACATCCATATCCTCCCTCTCTAGTCTAGCCTTTGTCATCTATCATCTGGGAGACTGCCTCCTGTAGGGTGTTGGGGGTTTTGGGGGACTAGTCAAGGAAAACGATATGACCGTGAGGTGACAGTAGCACACACAAGCTTTATTGGGCAATGCTTTGACAGTTCCCAGGTGAGGAAGTCCCTCTCAGTGGGGGTCTATCCAGAGGCCAGAGCATGGGGTTTGCTGTTCAGAAGGGGAGGTGACAAGGGAACTCTCAGTGGGGAGAGAGCATTTATGTGTCTAGGTGGAGTCCCTCAGCGGCACAGCGGGGAGACTCTGGGTCAGGGCACTCTGAAGGACAGTGGCAGCTTGAAGTCTTGTAACCACAAGCCTCTGCCTTATCAATGGACTTCAGATGCTGGGTGTAGTTTTGTGGACTATGCAAGACAGGGAGGCAATAAATGGCTAAAAATCTGCTTGTTTGGGCTATTTTCTTTTTTTTTTTTTTTTTTTTTTTTTTTTGCGGTATGCGGGCCTCTCACTGCTGTGGCCTCTCCCGCTGCGGAGCACAGGCTCCGGACACGCAGGCCCAGCGGCCATGGCTCACGGGCCCAGTCGCTCCGCGGCACGTGGGATCCTCCCGGACCAGGGCACGAACCCGTGTCTCCTGCATCGGCAGGCGGATTCTCAACCACTGCGCCACCAGGGAAGCCCTGGGCTATTTTCAAACAATTCATATGTAAATTTTGAGCTTGGTGTCCGTGGGCTCTTGAGCTAACCATCTCAGCCTGCAGTGAAGAAATAACTAACCGAGGGGCCAGTATAGAGAGGTCATTTCAGGCGTGTTTACGAAATACCCCTTCAATCCATTCTCCACACAGAATCCAGAGCCATCTTTTAAAATTGCAAATCAGGCCTTGTCACTCCACTGCTTTCTCATTGTTTCCATTTGCCTGTTAACCTTTGCTGATCCCTTTATTTTCAGCCTTTCTCAGTCATTTCCGTTCATGTGTGTCTCTTGTATACAGCATCTAGGTGAGTCTTGCTTTGGGAGCCAAATTGGAAATCTTGTTTTAATAAACCAGTTAATCCTCTCAAGGGCTTAATGCTAGTCACATTAATTAACGGTCTCTGCTCTGTCATATTATAATTACTGTGTATTATATTTGCTGTATTTCCTTCTCTACTTGATATTTTCTTTTTTTACATTAATTTGGGTATTTAGGGAGGTTGATATTTTTGTTCTAGTAATTACCTCTGTACTTAATCTTATCTAACCTTCAAATATCAGGTTTGTTAGTTTTTAATTTTAAAGCCTTATTGACATCCAGTTTACATATCATATGATTCAGTCATTTAAAGTATGTCCATTGGTTCTTAGTCTATTCACAGATATGTGCAACCATCACCGCAGTCCATTTTAAAACATTTTCATCATCTCAAAAAGAAATCCTGTATCCTTTACCTATCACCCCTATCCCTCCTCCCCCAGCCATAGGCAACCCCCAATCAACTTTCTGTCTCTGTAGATTTTTCTGCTCTGGACATTTCATATGAATGGAATCATATAATTTGTAGTCCTTTGTGACTGGCTTCTTTCATTTAGCATAGTGTTTCAAGGCTTATCCATGCTATAGCATGTTTCCATTTTTCCTTCCCTTTTATGGTCGAATAATATTCCATTGTATGGATACGCTATATTTTATTTATTCATTTATCAGTTGATGGACATTTGGGTTGTTCCAACCTTTTGACTATTATGAATAATGCTGTTATAAGCATTCATGCACAAGTTTTTGTGATATATAGTTTCATTTCTCTTGAGTGTATGCCTAGGAATTGCTAGTTCATTTGGTGGGTGGGTGGTCTACATGAAACATTTTGAGAAACTACCACTGTTTTCCAAGGTGGCTGTGCCATTTTACATTCCCACCAGCAGAGTACGAAGGTCCTGATTTCCCCACAACTTCACAAATGTTTGTTATTTTTGAATGTCTTTTTGATTATAGCCATCCTAGTGGGTGTGAAGTGGTATTTCACTGTGGTTTTGATTTGCATTTTCCTGACTGCTAATGATGAGCAACTTTTCATGTGCTTATTGGTCATTTATATATCTTCTTTGAACAAATGACAGTTCAAGTCTGCCCATTTTAAAATTTGGTTGTCTACTTAACTGTTGTGTTGTAAGAGTTCTTTATATGTTCTGGATGCAAGTCCCTTATCAAATTTGCAAGTATTTTTTCCTGTTTCATGGGTTGTCTTTTCACTTTCCTGACAGTGTTCTTTGAAGCATAAAAGTTTAAAATTTTTATGAAATTCAATTTATTTATTTCCCCCACTTGTTTGCTTGCACTTTTAGTGTCATATCTAAGTAGGATTTGCCTAACCCTAAATCATGAAGATTTATGCTTATGGTTTCTTCTAGGAGTTTTATAGTTTTAGCTTTTATATTTAGGTCAATGATGGATTTTAAATGAATTTTTCTGTATGATGTAAGGAAGGGTCCCATTCTTATCCATTTGTGTGTGTATATATATATTCAGTTGTTTCAGCACCATTTATTAAAAGTACTATTTTTTCCTTTTTCACCGAATGGCATCTTTGTCAAATATCAATTGACTATACATATGAGTATTTACTTCTGGACTCTCAATTAATCTATATTTCTGTCCTTACATCAGTACCCCACTGTCCTCATTACTCTAGATTATAGTAAATTTTGAAATTGGTAAGTGTGAGTCCTATACCTTTGATCTTTTTCAAGCTTGTTTTGGGTATTCTAGGTCTTTCCACATTCATATGTGGATATTTTAGAATAGCTGGACAATTTCTGAAAAAAGAAAGCACCTGGAGTTTTGATATGGATTGCATTGAATCTGTAGACCAATTTGGGAAGTATTGCCATCTTAACAATATTAAATCTTCTGATCCATGAACATGGGGTATCTTTCCATTTATTTAAGTCTTCTTCAATTTCTTTCAATGTGTTTTATATTTATATTTTTTGTATTTATATTTTCAGAGTAAGAATATTATACATCTTTTGTTAAACTTATTCCTAAGTATTTTATTATTTTTGATGGATTTATAAATGTAATTATTTTCTTAATTTCAATTTTGGATTATCAGTTAATAATGCAGAAAAATACAATTGATTTTCTATATTGATCTTGTATCCTGCGACCTTGCTAAATTTGTTTATTAGTTCTAGTAGTTTTTAGTGGATTTTAAAGGATTTTTCTATATGCAGTATCATGTCATCTACAATATATATATAGAGACAGTTCTACTTCTTCCTTTCCAGTCTGGTTACACTTTATTTCTTTTTCTTTTCTAATTGCCCTGGCTAGACCCTCCAGTATAATGTTGAATAGTAGTGGTAAGAATAGACATCCTTGTCTTGGTCTTGATTTTAGGGGGAAAGCATTCCATTTTTCACCATGTTAGCTATGGGTTTTTCATAGATACCCTTTATCATTTTGAGGAAGTTACTTTCTATTCCTAGTTTCTTGATGTTTTTAATCATGAAAGGGTATTGTATTTTGTCAAATAAAGTTTATGCATTCATCAGGATGATCATGTGTGTGTCCTTTGTTCAGCTGATATGGTGTATTACATTGATTGATTTTTGGATGTTAAACCAAACTTGTGTTCCTGGGATACATCCCACTTGGTCATGGGATGTATAAATTGTTGTATAAATTGCTGGATTTTGTTTGCTAGTATTTTTCGAGTATTTTTGTATCTATCTATCTATCTATCTATTTTTTTTGGTGGTACGTGGGCCTCTCAGTGTTGTGGCCTCTCCCGTTGCGGAGCACAGGCTCCGGACGCGCAGGCTCAGCGGCCACGGCTCACGGGCCCAGCCGCTCCGCGGCACGTGGGATCCTCCCGGACCGGGGCACGAACCCGCGTCCCCTGCATCGGCAGGCGGACTCCCAACCACTGCGCCACCAGGGAAGCCCTGTATCTATATTTTTAAGAGACTTTTTTTTTTTTTTTTCTTTTCTTGTGATGTCTTTCCCTGGTTTTGGTATTAGTGTAATACTAGCATCATAAAATGAGCAGGAAAGGATTTTCCTTTCTGCTATTTTTTTTGAATAGTTATGAAGAATTGATATTAATTCTTGTTTAGATCTTGGGTAGAATTCATCAGTGAAACCATCTGATTCTGAGCTTTCCTTTTTGGGAAGTTTAAAATGACATTCAGCCTCTTTTTTCAATAATTAGGTTTAATGTATATGCTATATGCACCCTAATTAAAAGGCAGAGATTGCCAGATTAGGTAAAAAGTAAGACTGAACTATATACTGCCTACAAGAAACACATTTGAAATTTAAGGACGTAAATAGGTTAAAAGTAAAATGATGGAGAAAGATATTCTATGCAACACCAATCAAAGGAAAGCTAAAATGGCTATATCACATGCTGCCATGGAGGCCTCCCGACTTTCACACCATGCTGTGAGTAGATAAGTGGCTGACCTGAACTTGTCATTGAACTCTTTGTTTCAAAATACCCCTTGTTCATTGAGTGGACATTTTTCCTTTCCTAGAGCTGTTTTAATGGATATTGACTCTCAGTCACTGATATATGATTTTCAAGTTTATTCTGAAAGTATGAATCAGGATCACATGGTAGCAGAACTGGATTTTTTAAATATCTGAAGTTAAGGGTGTACATGAGTGTATTATTAGCAAATATTTTTCTCTTTAGACATAACTGGATTCTTAGGGGTTATTTGGTAGTCTTGGTTCACAAAATTTCAAAATTAAGGCTTTTAAACATTTGTTCTTCAAACATTAACTGGGTGCGTGTTACATTCTGGGCAGTGTATACAGGCTTTGGAGTCAGGGAGAGGTGAATTCAAGTTCTGGTTCTTCGTTTGCAGCTACTGTGCCTTTGGGCAAATCACCTAACCGTCTGAGTCATGATGTATAAAATAGGCTTCATAATGTGTAGCTTATGTGATGTTGTAAGGGTTAAATAAGACTATAAAACAGTGCTGGATTTTAGACGCTTAATAAATGTTAGTTTTTCCTTTCACTGAAGGATTTCAAACTTTAAAAATTACTCTTTTTAGAAATTGAAAAATCGGACTACTTACCAGAAAAAAAAATTAGTTACGTGAAATGAGTTTGCTCTTGGGAATTCCCTGGTGGTCCAGTGGTTAGGACTCTGTGTTTTCACTGCTGAGGGCCTGGGTTCAATCCCTGGTCGGGGAACTAAGATCCCGCAAGCTGCGTGGCGTGGCCAAAAAAAAATGTTTGCTCTCAGTAATTTTTAATTTTTAGAAACATCCCTACCCATGCACATGCACACACTTGTGGTGCATTACATAACTGAGTTCTTCTAATCGATTGAGTTAGAAAACCCCTTTGATATGAAAAAATATGATTTCAGATACTCATTTTTCCAAATATATGTTGTGTTTGTGACTATTGTGTAAGTATAATGTAAAATGCAGATTAATCTAGCCAATATTTGCTTAGCATGTGAAAGAAAAAACTGTGTTCCTTTGACTTTAGAAATAACTGAGAATAAGACTACAAGGTGGGGCTTCCCTGGTGGCGCAGTGGTTGAGAGCCCGCCTGCCGATTCAGGGGACACGGGTTTGTGCCCCAGTCCGGGAGGATCCCACATGCCGCAGAGCGGCTGGGCCCGTGAGCCATGGCCGCTGAGCCTGCGCGTCCAGAGCCTGTGCTCCGCAACGGGAGAGGCCGCAACAGTGAGAGGCCCGCGTACCGCAAAAAAAAAAAAAAAAAAAAAAAAGAAAAAAAAAAAAAAAAGACTACAAGGTGCAAGGTTTAACCTTCTAGTAAACTTAATACAGGCCTCACTAGGAATTTGCTCACTAGTATTTGCTTGTCATTTGCAACTGGCAGCACAGGGGAGATCTTAAAGGAATAACGGCAGGCTTCACGGGTATTACAATTCCCTGTTGCCTGGGAATACAGAGTTTTTCCTACCTTTATCACCATTTTATACTTTCTGATTTTCCAAACTTGCCCTCTTTTTGTAAATCCACATAAATGTCATATGACATATTCCTGATAAATGCTATAAATATGTTTGCTTACTTGTTAATTGACCCACCTGAGTCCCTCTTTTCTTTCTGTAGTCTTAAAAAAAATCCCTCTCTTTTCCATGTTTATCTCTTACCTTCATTCTGTGGATGACCTCTCCAGATGCTGAAGTCTGGACACTCTCCAAGGGGTTGATCCCTGCTGTGCTGCAAGTCTCCAGGAAGTTTTTTGAGACCTCGAAGCACTGTGTGCTGTGCAATTCCTGATAAAATGGAAGTCTAATTCGGGCAGTGTCTTTGAGTCTGTAGAGGGAGAAAATAGTAAGCAAGCGAACCACTGAGTTCGGAGTTTTTACTTCAGGCTAATGCTAAATGAGAAACTCAACAGTTCGGGTCTAAACATGGAATATCCTTGATAATTCTGTATATGAATTGCCTTTGAGATATTTTGCTTTTGCCCAAAGGAAGGACTACAATTTCATAATTTCACTTAAAGTTACATAAAGTAAAACTTGGAATATTTTTCAGTATGTCACAGTTCAGGATAGGAAGCAGGTAAATAATGGAAAAATGAAAACATTGTGAGCTTTATTTGGGAACCTACTTCAGAATTAAACCTTTTGGGGAAAAAAGTATACAAATCACATATTTTGAAGCTATGTTGACAGGTGTTGATAAGATCAGGATGTTTTTCTGGCGAATTGTTAAGTAATGACTATCTTTACTGTTAATAATGCTTTTTGCCTTAAGCATTTTTTTTGGCCTCCCATTTTATCTTATGTTATACTAGTTTTAAGTGGGTGAGTATTTGCTTGGCATTTGTTTTCCTGTCTCTACTTTCATTGTCTCTTTATCTCTCTCCTTCTTGAAAAATAAGCTTTATTTTTTAGTGCAGCTTTAGATTTACAGAACAAAGAGAGTTCCCAAATACTTGACACCCAGTTTCCCCTATTAACATCTTACATTAGTATGCTGCATTTGTTACAATTAGTGAATGGATATTGATACATTGTTATTAACCAAAGTCCATACTTCATTTAGCTGTCCTCAGTTTTTACCGCATGCCCTTTTTCTGTCTCAGAATCCAGTCCAGGATACCACATTAGACTTAGTTGTCATGTCATCTTGCTCTTCTTGGTTGTGACAGTTTCTCAGACTTTCCTTTTTTTTTTTTTGTGGTACGCGGGCCTCCCACCGCCGCGGCCTCTCCCGCTGCGGAGCACGGCTCCGGACGCGCAGGCTCAGCAGCCATGGCTCACGGGCCCAGCCGCTCCGCGGCACGTGGGATCTTCCCGGACCGGGGCACGAACCCGCGTCCCCTGCACCGGCAGGCGGACTCCCAACCACTACGCCACCAGGGAAGCCCTAATATCCATTAATTGGGATTTTTCGGATGTTTTTCTCATTATTAGACTGGGATTGTGGGGTTTAGGGAGGAAGATCACAGCGGTAAAGTGCCATTTTCATCACCTCATATCAAGGGTCTATACTACCAATATGACTTATCACTGTTGGTGCTGACCTTGATCACCTGGCTTAGGTAGTGTTTGTCAGGATTCTTCACTGCCCCCCCCCCATCCTTTCCATACTGTACTCTTTGGAAGTAAGTCCCGATGTTCAGTCCACACCTAATGATTGGGGAGTTATGTTCCACCTCTTTGAGGGTGGAGTTATCTGCATAAGTTATTTTAACTTCTTCTGCGTGGAGATTTGTTTCTTCTCCCCCATCTATTTATTTCATCATTTATTTATTTATTTTTATATTTTGGCTGTATTGGGTCTTCATTGCTGTGCGCGGGCTTTCTCTAGTTGTGGTGAGTGGGGGCTACCCTTTGTTGCATTGCGTGGGCTTCTCATTGTTGTGGCTTCTCTTGTTGCGGAGCACAGGCTCTAAGCACGCCATGGGCTTCAGTAGTTGCGGTGCATGGGCTCAGTAGCTGTGGCTCATGGGCTGTAAGAGCACAGGCTTAGTAGTTTTGGCGCATGGGCTTAGTTGCTCCGGCGGCATGTGGGATTTTCCCGGACCAGGGATCGAACTCGTGTCCCCTGCACTGGCAGGCGGATTCTTAACCACTGCACTACCAGGGAAGTCCCTAATCATTTATTTATATCAGTGTAGACTCCTGGATATTTATTTTATACTTTGAGTTATAATCCAATCTACTTTATTTTATTGCTCAAATTGTTCCAGATTTGGCCACTGGGAGTCCTTTCAGTTGTCTCCTGTGTCCCTTTGACATGCTTTCTTTGATTTGGGATTTTTTTTTTCCTGCCCAGTCCTAGAATCAGTCATTCCTCCAAGGAACCCATGGTACCTATGTTGGAGGATAGTATTAGAAACCAAGATTTGGGTGCTAAGTGTGCTCATTACTACTGTGATGTCATTGCTTCTAGGCCCTCTCAGCTATCAGAGCAAGGAAATGTGTGTATATTTAGGTATGTCTCTTTTTAAACAACATGTAAATGGAATTTTCTTCTTTAAAAAAACCCAATCTGAGGACTCTGTTTTTATAGGCAATTTAAATCTATTTACATTTATTATGAATACTGATTACATAGGAAGGTCTGGGATGCCCTGTCTCATCATAGCTATCCATGGCAGCATCTGTCTCTTTGCCTGAAGTTTTCTCTAACTGCTGGAGTCTACTCAGCCACAAGCAGTCTAGGGTGAAAGTGTCTGAGAGTTAATACCCAGCAGTATCTCTCAACCATTGACTGATAAATATGCATCCCAGTCTCTTTACTCTTTTTTCACTCTGGGCTCCATTTCTGCATTGGACTTTATGCAGGTCTCAGAAATCTCCAACAGGACTAAGCTACAGTTATCCACAATGGGAACTTGCTTCACAACATACCTTTTTGTGACTGCCTTCCCTTTCCTGTCTCACTTTTCCATTCCCCAGCCAGTGTTTCCTGGGATCACTTCCCAAATAAACTACTTGCACTTGAATCTTTGTTTCCGGTTATGCTCCCAGGGGAACCCAAACTAATACACTGACATATGTAGATGTATTTCTATCAGGTAATGCTTTCTCTATATAACTGTGCTTCTCCCTCCACTGCTCCTTTCCTGTCTTCTATTTGTCTAGTTTTCTTTAATTTTTCCTTACCCTGCCAATAGTTTAGAAGTTTTACACTCTATTTCTCTTCTTTTTGAGGTTACTTTTATCTTTTTAACATGCTTAGTGAGCAATATGTCCAATTCCCTGTAGAATAATAGAAGAAGGACTTTAGAAAACTTTTAAGCTGATCCATCCTATCATTCATACCATCATTGAGTAGTTTTAAATTCTACCTTCTTTTTTTTTTTCTTCCCCAGCTATGAGATCTTAGTCCCCCAACCAGGGACTGAACCCAGGCCCTTGGCAGTGAGAGCACAGAGTCCCAACCACTGGACTGCCAGGGAATTTCCAAATACTGACTTCTTTTAATTAATTCTTACCCGAAGTTGGACATTACTTTTAATAATATGTTTTAGATTTAATACTTACTTAAATACATTTATGAATTTCTTTGCTAACTGTTCTTCTTGCTTGCATCTGCTTTTGGAGTGTACTTTTCTTCCCAAAGTACAGCCATTTGTAATTCTTCAGCAATGGTCTGTCTGTCTGTCAGTAATACACTCTCTCAATCTTTTTTTGAAAATGTCTTTAGTTCACTCTTAACTCTTGATCATTTCACAATTATCTCACTGATTATTTAGTGGAGTATAGAATTCTAGATGGACAATTATTTTCCCTCAATACTTTTTTACTACCATCCACTGATTTTTATATCCACTGTTCTGATAAGAAATGTGCTGCAAGCCAATATATATGGCAATCTGACTTTTCTTTTTGGTAGCTTTTAAAGATTATATTCTTACATTTCATATGTTCTCCAGTTTTACTAGGGTTTTTGATGGGTTTGTTTTTACTTATCCTATTCAGCAGTGAGGACCCATAACTTCATAATTTCAGCTATTATATCTTAAAATATTGCCTTCTTCTATCTCTCTGAATTCTTAATTTGTCATCTTCTTATTATATATAATATCATGTCATCTGCAAATAGTAATAGTTTTACTTCTTCCTTTCCAATTCAGATGCCTTTTATTTCTTTTTCTTGCCTAATTGCTCTGACTAGGATTTCCAATACTGTGTTTAATACAAGTGGTGAGAGTGGTCATCTTTGTCTTGTTCCTGATCTTAGAGGAAAAGCTTTCAGCTTTTAACTATTGAATATGATATTAGCTCTGGGTTTGTCACATGTGGCCTTTATTATGTTGAGATACGTTCCTTCTATACCCACTTTGTTGAGAGCTTTCACCATAAATGAATGTTGAATTTTGTCAAATGATCTTTCTGCATCTATTGAGAAGGTCATATGATTTTTATCCTTCATTTTGTTAATGAGATGTATCACATTGATTGATTTGTGGATGTTGAATTTTCCTTGCATCCATGGAATAAATCCCACTTGATTATGGTGTGTGATTCTTTTAGTGTACTGTTGAATTTGGTTTGCTAATATTTTGTTAAGGATTTTTGCATCTATGTTCGTTAGGGATGTTAGACTGTAATCTTCTTTTCTTGTGATGTCCTTGTCTGGTTTTGGAATCAGTAATACTGGCCTTATAAAATGAGTTTGGAAGTGTTCCCTCCTCTTCTATTTTTTGTAAGACTTTGAGAAAGATTGATATTAAGTTTTTGAATGTTTGGTAGAATTCACCAGTAAAGCCATCTGGTCCTGGACTTCTATTTGTTGGGTAGTTTTTAATTACTGATTCAATCTCCTTACTAGTAATTGATCTGTTCAGATTTCCTTTTTTGTTGTTGTTGTTGTTTTTGGCCATACCAGCATGTGGGATCTCAGTTCCCTGACCAGGGATTGAACCTGTGCCCCTGTATTGGAAGTGCGGAGTCTTAGCCACTGGACCACCAGCGAAGTCCCCAGATTTTCTGTTTCTTTGTGATTCAGTCTTGGTAGGTTTTACGTTTCTAGAAATTTATCCGTTTCTTCTAGGTTGTCCAATTTGTTGATGTGTAATGGTTCCTAGTAGTCTCTTATGATCCTTTGCATTTCTGTGGTATCAGTTATAACCTTTTCTCTTTCTTTTCTGATTTTATTTGTGTCCTCTCTCTCTTTTTTCCATGATGAGTCTATCTAAAAGTTTGTCAGTTTTGTTTATCTTTTCAAAGAATGAGCTCTTAGTTTCATTGACCTTTTCTATTGTTTTTGTTTGTTTGTTTGTTTTTTTAGTCTCTAATTTATTTCCGCTCTGATTTTTGTTATTTCATTCCTTCTACTAACTTTGGACCTCATTTGTTCTTCTTTTTATAGTTCCTTGAGATGTAAAGAAAGGTTGTTTATTTGAGATTTTTCTTGTTTATTGATGTAGGCATTTATTGCTATGAACTTCTCTCTCAGAACTGCTTTTGCTGCATCCCATAAGTTTTGGTTTCTATTTTCACTTATCTCAGGGCATTTTTTGATTTCTCTTTTGATTTATTCTTTGACCCACTGGTTGTTCATGTGTTCACAGTTAGATAAATGTTGGATCTTATTTTATTTTTTATGTATACTAATTACTTTTCACACTCTGTCTTTATCCCCATTTACCATATTCTACGTGAATTTTCTGTATGTTTTCCGTTTGTTTATTCTTTCTTCAGCTTTGTCTAATCTATTTAATCTAATTATCAACTTAAAAATTTATTCATTTTTATTTTTGGCTGCATTGGGTCTTCATTGCTGAGCATGGGCTTTCTCTAGTTGCAGCGAGTGGGGGCTACTCTTTGTTGCAGTGTGCAGGCTTCTCACTGCAGTGGTTTCTCTTGTTGTGGAGCACGGGCTCTAGGCACGTGGGCTTCAGTAGTAGTTGTGGCTCACGGGCTCTAGAGTACAGGCTCAGTAGTTGTGGTGCATGGGCTTAGTTGCTCTGTGGCATGTGGGATCTTCCCAGTCCAGGGAATGAACCTGTGTCCCCTGCATTGGCAGGCGGATTCTTAACCACTGCACCACCCAGGAGGTCCCTAAATTAGTTTTTTAAGAAAGGTTTTCTTTTATGCATGGATAAAATAACATTAATATTTGTATAATATTTAAGTATTCTAGAACCTTTATAGAAATTATCCCCTTTTGTATAAATCTGTTGGTTTATTTTTTAAAATTTATTTATTTTTTGTTTATTTTTTGTTTTTTTGAATCTGTTGGTTTATATGTGTATATTTGTAGATGTATACCTATGTGTTACATGTATGCAAATATATTTAAATTTATATGTTTGAAATACACACACATACAGAGCCCATTGCTGGGAGTGAGAAACTCTCAGTAATTTGAAATGTCACTGTACTGGATTGAATTGTGTCCTCCCAAAAGATACGGTTAAGTCCTAACCCCTGATACCTGTGAATGTGACTTTATTTGAAAATAGGGTCTTTGCAGATGTAATTAAATTAAGATGAAGTCATACTGGATTAAGGTGGGCTAATCAATGGCTAGTGTCCTTATGAGAGGGAAATTTGGACTCAGACAGACAGAGAGAGGGAAGAAAGCCATGTATGGATGGAAGCAGAGACTGGAATTATGCTGCCCCAGCCAAGGACCACCAAGGATTGCCAGCAACCACCAGAAGCTAGAAGAAGCAAAGAAGGACTCTTCTTGAGACTTTGGCAGGAGCGTTGGCCTGCTGACACCTTGAATTTGAACTTCTCTCCCCCACAACTATGAGAGAATAAAACTTCTGTTGGTTTAAGCTACCCAGTTTGTGGTACTTTGTTATGGCAGCCCTCAGAAATTAGTATAGACACCTTACATAAGTTGTTGGCAGCTGTGCTAAAGCCATTCAAGTGGAGAAAGCCAGTAGGCAAGTGAATGTAGACCCTTGGAATTTAGGGGACAGGTGAAGACAAGTGATACATGTATTTCCTTATTTTTCTGTTGGATTGTGTTTCCTATTTATTTGTAGTAACTCTATAAATTCTGGATATTAGTCTTTTGTTATAAATAAGTGTAGACAATTACCTCATTTTGTTTTGTACTAAACTTGGGTAACCAGTTTGTTCAAATACATTCCTTAGTGATCAGTATAGCAGAGAATTCCTTAGTGATCAGTACAGCAGAGAATTAAGAACATGGCTTCTGGAGTTAGAATCCCTGTGTTTCAATGTCACTTTTTAGCTGTATGATCTTGGAAAAGTTATTAACCTTTGTAAGTGTTGCTTTCCTCCTCTATAAAATAGGGATATACCTACCTTATGGACTTATGGGTGATTAAATGGGATAATTCTGGCAAAGTACTTGTTAGTATCTGTTAAAAATTATATATTAGAGAAATATTAGCTATAATATTACTATAATTTCTCCTACAAATTTATGTCAGAAATTCCTTTGGTAAATATTATTTTTATTAATTTCAGTAAGCGTTTTGTTTGTTAAACATTTATTAAGAAGTTCTAAATTTAAAAAATGAGTAGAATTCAGGAACAATTTGTGAAATAGCTCCTTCAAAAATGATGAAATTTAGGTAAATTCTTTTCTAATAAGTATTACAATACCTACAAATTCTAAGTCTCAGATCTGACAAATTAAAAATGATAGCTATTTGAGCTTATTATGTGTATATATATATATATATATGTATATTCAGACTGAGAAGTATGCAGTGTAAACTCTATTTATGTGAGAAAATATTATTTCCCTGTCTTTAAAAATAACCTCTTTCGGGCTTCCCTGGTGGCGCAGTGGTTGAGAATCCGCCTGCCGATGCAGGGGACACGGGTTCGTGCCCCGGTCTGGGAAGATCCCACATGCCGCGGAGCGGCTGGGCCCGTGAGCCATGGCCGCTGAGCCTGCGCATCCAGAGCCTGTGCTCCACAACGGGAGAGGCCACAACAGTGAGAGGCCCGGGTACCGCAAAATAAAAAAACAACCTCTTTCAGATTTTGTTTTCAGCCCAATGGTAATGCAGTGTTACTTATATTTAATTACTCTTTTGAATTTTTCTGCTGACTTTGCACATGTAATTCCTATATGTGTAACCATCAGAACTTCCTTCCCAAATTATTTTCTTGAAGTACCTGTATGCGTGGATAAGATGATCAATATATAGGTAGATGTCACCAGCTTCTTAGTCAGTGTTGCTATTTCTCATTCATAAAAATTGTCTCCCATTTTTAAAGACTTCTATAATAGCATATGTAGTATCACTCCTATTTTTATTCTTCATACCAAAACTAATAGAAATTTTCTTGTGAAAAAAAATCTTTGCTTTATTTTTCCAGAAACCCCTTCCCAGCAAAGCTCTTTAAAATCCTTAAAAAAATTTTTTTTTTATTTCCCAAAGAGACAGAATCTCTCCAGTTGATAGTTCCTGGAAAGATACTATGACATGAATTGGCTAAGACAGCTTGTAATAACATTACTTAGTATTTTTCTGGCACAGTAGGGAAGGTGTCCACAACATATTCCTGTAAAATCCTGTGGGATTTTGTGTTCAGATTTTTGCAAGCCAGAAGCACAAGTCTGTGAAGGTAGTCGTTTTTATTCTCAACAAAGGCTTTTCGGTTTTTGTTATGTTAATAAATATGGAATGACCTCAACACCAGAGGGCAGTATTTTATAGTAGTTGCCAAAATGTCCTCATAGTCTTTGTAATTATCTGATGGATTAAAAAAAGATGTCCTGTGTATATTTAGTGTTTTTCCCCGTGTTGCTGTAAAATGCACCTGGTTCTGAGAGTCATAATGAATCTAGAATTTCATAAACCGCAGGCTTTTAAAAAAATCCAATCTGTCTCTTGGAGTTAAACCTCCTTGAATTAATTTTCACACTAAGCTGTGCCGTTTCCAGTGGTTAGTCTGGTTGGCAGGGATGAATGGCTTTTACACTGCACCATGTGCCCTAAGCCCAGGCCCAAAGGAGGTCTTGCCCTGTTAGGGAGTAAAAGTCAGATTCATTTGCAGCCAGCAGACTTGGTTTGGCTTCAGGGGTGGTCAGAATTTGTGAATTTTGTTCCAGAGTATCCTGATCTTACCAAGAAAAGAATGGGCTTTAACTCCTGAAGCTTTAATAAAATTTATTTCATTAAAGATAAAATTTATTTAATGCACATTTATACTTTTTGCAGTTTAAAAACAAAAAATAGTGAGGATATTTCAGTATATTACATTTGGTTCCCCATTTCTTTTTGTTTGCTAGTTTCAATTCAATATAACCAAGATATTTGAATCTTTTAAAATACTCTTCTAGTCTTCTGATATCTTTGTTAAAACAGGGAAGCATATTTTTATTGACCAGGTAATTCCTATTTTCTCTCTTTAAAAAAGGTTTTCCGGGAATTCCCTGGTGGTCCAGTGGTTAGGACTCCACACTCTCACTGCCAAGGGTCTGGGTTCTATCCCTGGTCAGGGAACTAACATCCTACAAACCACGTGGTGTGGCCAAAAAAATAAAAAAGGTTTTCTTGCTACACATTATTATAGAAAATAAATATGACAAAAGAAGAAAGTAAAAAACACTTTGTAATCTCATCTGATAAACAAGATTTCATTATATATACTCTGCTTTTTTCAAAATTTTTCTTTCTTAAAAATACAGTGGAGGGCTTCCCTGGTGGCGCAGTGGTTGAGAATCCGCCTGCCGATGCAGGAGACACGGGTTCGTGCCCTGGTCCGGGAAGATCCCACATGCCGCGGAGCAACTAAGCCCGTGAGCCATGGCCGCTAGGCCTGCGCGTCCGGAGCCTGTGCTCTGCAACGGGAGAGGCCACAACAGTGAGAGGCCCGCATACCGCAAAAAAAAAAAAAAAAAAAGAAATACAGTGGAAACATCTGTACATGCTATTTTATAATTTGTATTTTTCACATAACAATGTAATAAGTATCATCACTTCTCATGATTATTTAGTATTTTATACTGTGAATATGTATGATTCATTAAATCAGTTTACCCTTCTATCAGCAGTACATGAGAGAGTCTGGGTTATTCACATGCTCACCTACTGTGGGTATTACTATTATTTAAAAATCTCCCAATTTTGTTAATCTGCTACATTCATTCAACAGGTATATACTGATGGCTGACCATGTACCAGGGATTATTCTCAGTGCTTGGGATAGATTAGTGACAAAGGACAATCCGTGACCTCACGAAACTTATATTCTAGTGGAGGAGACAAACATATAATAAATGTAGTAAATGAGTAAATCATTTAGTATTTTAGAAAGCAATAAATGCTACAGAAAAAAGAATCAGAGTAGGTGAAGGGGGTAGGAGTGAGGAGGGTGCAGTTTCAGTAGGAGAAGTCGGGGTAAGCCTAACTGAGACAGTGACGTTGCAATTCTTCTGATTGAAGTGACAGATATTTTAATTTGCATTTTTATTATTACTAAGGCTAAACATCCTTTCATATGTTTATTCTTATGCATGGTCTGTTCATGTCCTGTGCCCATTTTTCTGATTGGGATGTTAGTTTTTTTGTTGTGATTTCTTTTAAGCAAAATTTTTTTTTTTTTTTTTTTTGCCACTGTACACGGGCCTCTCTCACTGTTGTGGCCTCTCCCATTGCGGAGCACAGGCTCTGGACGCACAGGCTCAGCAGCCATGGCTCACAGACTCAGCCGCTCCACGGCATGTGGGATCTTCCCGGACCGGGGTACGAACCCGTGTCCCCTGCACCGGCAGGCGGACTCACAACCACTGCGCCACCAAGGAAGCCCAAAACTTTTCTTTTGGAAATAATTTCACACTTACAGAAAGGTTGCAAAAGCGAATACGAAGAACACCTGTATACACTTTACTCAAATTCCCATATTATTAACATTTTGCCCATTTTTCTTTATTATCAATTCTCCATATATCTAGTTTTTTTCTTGAACCATTTGAGAGTAAAGTTGCATACATCATGACCTTTTACCTCTAAATACTTTTATGTATATTTCCTAAGAATAAGAATGTTCTTTTACATTACCATAGTGCAATGATCAACTTTAGTACATTTGCATAATGCTTTAACCTACTGTCAGCATTCCACTTTTGTCAAATGACCCAATAACCTCGTTTCCCTCCAAAACAAGATCCAGTTTAGATCAGATCTTGCATTTAATTGTCATGTCTCCTTAAGCTCCCCTATCTGGAAAGTTCAGAGTTTTTGTCTTTTATGATATTGACATTTTAAAAAGAATATTATTGTCTTAGCCCATTAGGGCTGCTATAACAAAATACCACAGACTGGGTGGCTTAAAAACAGCAGAAATTTATCTCTGACAGTTCTGGAGGTTGCAAATCCAAGACCAGGCTGCCAGCATGGTTGGATTCTGGTGAAGGCCCTCTTCCACATTGCAGAGTGAAGACTTCTTTGCTAGGTCCTCACCTGGTGGAAGGGGGCAGGAAAATGTCAGCTCTCTTTTATAAGGACACTGATGAGAGCTCTGCCCTCATGACCTAATCACCTCCCAAAGGCCCCACCTCCTCATTCCTAACATAGGAATTTGGGGGGGACACAAACATTCAGACCACAGCAAATATGATCCCTCGTTTTTAAAATGAGAATGTTCTTCATTTTGGTTGTCTCTGGTGTTTTCTTCATGACTGGATTTAGGAAACTCATTCTTGGCTGGAATACCATTTATATATAATAGTATGTGTCCTTAGCACATCCACCTTGAGGCATTCCATTCCATCTGCCCTACAATGGTGATGTTCATTTTGATCATATAATCAAGTTGTTCTATTTCTCCACTGGATAGTAACTCTTTTCCCCTTTAAAATTAGTAACCCATCTATAAGGAGTCACTTTAAGTCTATGCAGATATCCTGCTCCGCATCAGAATTTCCCCCGTAGATTTTGCACCCATTGGTGATCCTTGCCTAACCAGTGTTCACTGCAGTTGCTATAGGGAAGGAAAAAGTTTCCCTTGATCCTCTTAGGGTCCGTACCTGGATCTGAAAATTAAACTGACAAAGACAGAGGAGAAAAGCATACAAATTGTATTGAATTTTTTTCTCCAGTTCTCCTCCCCTTTCCTCAGGAAGCCATTCCAGTCAGCCGTTCATCTTTACCACTCCACCAGTACCTCTCAGGCCAAGGTCACCAATGTCTAGGCACCTCTGTGTTGCTAAATCCATTGGTCAATTCACATCCTGATATTACTTGACCAGCCAACAGCATCTGACACAGCTCATTACTTTCCTGATACACTTTCTTCATTGGCTTCTGGAACACCACTCACTTGGTTTTCCTTCTGCCTTATAGGCTACTTCTCAGAGTCCTTCGCTGTTTTCTCTTTATTTTCCCATCTCTAAATGCTCGAGACCCCAGGACTTAAACCTTGGTCTGTTCTTTCTCTATCTTTTTACTCCTTTGGTGATCACATCATCCAATCTCAAGATATAAATATTATCTCTTTAATGGAAACTCTGAATTTATATGCCCTGTTCAGATTTCTCCTCTGAGCTCCAAACTTGTGTATCCAGCTGCTTCCTTACATCTAATTCATTTCCAGCTAACATACCTCTTATTATTATTTTTTAACCTATTTATGTATTTGCTTTTTTACCAGTAGCCTGCAAGTTTCATAAATGCAGAGATTTTTTTTTTTTATTGTAGTCAAGGTTGTTTATACAGCTCCTGGAACAGTGCCTACTGCATAGCAATTGCATCATAAATATTTGTTGAATGAATGAATGAATGTCCTAAGTATACAAATCGATATTTTTTGATGTTTCTCCATTTTCTTACAATGAGTTTATTTCAATGGGGGTAATCTCCCTTATTTTAAACTATTGAATTTTTTATTCTCTGATAATTTTTTGGCTCATTCCTACAGAGGGAACTATGTTTGGCTAATGCTTAACTAATAATAGGTTTGATCAGTTATTATATTATGGGTTCCTGTTTCAGTTATTTCAGGTCACGGTGAGAGGAGAAGAGAATAGTTTGGATTTTCTGGGGGTTTATTTTTCCAGACAGAGTTACAGTTGCCTGTGTAGAGTAGAAAGAGAGCTCACCTAGAAGCAGCCAAGGGCAGGGAACTTCCCTGTGGTGCTGAAAAGTTTTTTTTTTTTTTTTTTTTTTAACCACTTTTGTTACCGTTAAGGAAGTAGCAGCAGTAGGAATAACAACAATGAAACAATGAGGTTGGGGCTTCCCTGGTGGCGCAGGGGTTGAGAGTCCGCCTGCCGATGCAGGGCACACGGGTTCGTGCCCCGGTCCGGGAAGATCCCACATACCGTGGTGCGGCTGGGCCCGTGAGCCATGGCTGCTGAGCCTGCGCGTCCGGAGCCTGTGCTCCGCAACGGGAGAGGCCACAGCAGTGGAGAGATCCGCGTACCGCAAAAAAAAAAAAAAAAGAAACAATGAGGTTGATAACAATTGCTAGCATTCACTGAGTGCCAAGCACTGTGATAGGGGTTTACACACACTTTCTCACTTAAACCTTATAATTACCTTATGAGCGAAGTACTATTATTATTCCAACTTTATAGATGATAGATCTGAAGCTTGCATAAATTAGGTAATGCAATAGCCAGCCTCCAAGGTGGTTCCCAATGATCCTCACCTCCTGGTTTTTACATACTTGTGTGTCCTCTCCCACATTATACCAGGGCTGGCTGGTCTGTGGGGCCAATAGTGTACAGCAGTAGTGAGGATATGTTTCTTTTGAGATGAGGTTAAAAAGACTGTGGCTCCCTTCTTGGACGTTGTCTTGTTCTCTTTCTCTCTCTCTCTCTGATCACTTGTTCTAGGGAAGTTGTTAGAAGGATACTCAGGCAGCCTATGGAGAGGCCTGTGGGGTAAGGAACACAGCCCAACAGCCAGCAAGGAATTCAGACCTGGCAACAACCACAGGAATGAGCTTGAAAGTGGATTCTCCATCCCCGTTAGAGCTTTCAGGTAGCTGTAGCCCTGGCTTGGCAGCTTGCCTGCAACCTTGGGAGAGATAAGGCGTCCAAATCACCCAGCTAAGCTGCTTCTGGATTCCTGATCTTTAGAACCTGTTTGAGATAATGAATGATAATTATTATTATTATTATTATTATTATTATTATTATTTTTTTTTGCGGTATGCGGGCCTCTCACTGCTGTGGCCTCTCCCGTTGCGGAGCACAGGCTCCGGACGCGCAGGCCCAGCGGCCATGGCTCACGGGCTTAGTTGCTCCGCGGCATGTGGGATCTTCCCGGACCAGGGCACGAACCCGTGACCCCTGCATCGGCAGGCGGATTCTCAACCACTGCGCCACCAGGGAAGCCCTGAATGATAATTATTTTAAGTGGCTAAGTTTTGGCATAATGTGTTACGCAGCAGTAGATAACTAATATAGTTAACTTGATCAAGAACACACTATTGATAAGTAGTAGGACAAAAACTCGAACTTGGGTTTGTCAAACTTCAGAGCCTGAGTTCTTGACTGCTGGGCTCCATTGCCGTGGGGGTAGCTTCAGTGTCTAGCCTTCTTAACCTGGGCCTGTTGTGAACTGCAGCTGACTCTTTGGGTTTGCTGTGGCCTGTGGGACTGAGAACGGACCCTATGACTTCTAAGAGCATCTTTCCCTCATTCCTAGTATGAATTAAGCTTTTTAAGTATTTAAAATTCCTTTAGCGATTTCTATAAGCACTTATGTAGAGCACATTTAAGGTAATCTCCACTTAAACTGGATGTCCAGATTTCCTATTTAGACCAGGAGTCAGCAAACTTTTCTGTAAAGGGCCACATATTGAACATTTTAGATTTTGAGGGAATAGTAGAGTTTTTAAAAATGCTGTCTTGACCGAGTTTTGAGGCTCTGGCTAGGGGCTGGTCAGTTCCTCTTCTTGAGCAGCCTTTTAAATCCATACCCCCATCTACCTCCCTGAAGGGGTTCTCATACTCTGGGCCACTGCATATCCACCCAGGGCCAGATACTTGCCAACCCCGGAAGCCCCTGAAGTGATTCAGCTTAGCCTGTCTTAAACATGCCCACTCTGCATCATCCTTTCCTTTCTGTGGAAACCATAATAAAGATGCTTGACCACAGTTCCCACAAAAACCCCTCTGCCTTGTGATTGACCCTGGACCTTCTCCTGAGCGACTTTGCAAGGTGTGCTGTGTTCCCCCCAGGGAACTATGAGTAACAAAATTATAAAACTCTTTTTAAAAGAAATAAATTTATTTATTTAATTTTTGGCTGCATTGGGTCTTCATTGCTGCATGCGGGTTTTCTCTAATTGTGGTGAGTGGGGGCTACTCTTTGTTGCAGTGCACAGGCTTCTCATTGTGGTGGCTCCTCTTGTTGCAGAGCATGGGCTCTAGGCACACGGGCTTCTATAAAACTCTTCATTTTCTCTCTTGATCTGCCTCCAGTCTCACCATACCTTATCACAGGAAATATGGTTAAAACAGCAGGACATATGGTTTTGGTCCCAGCTACTCAACTCTGTCAATGTGGTGCCAAAACAGCCAGGACAATGTATGAATGATGGGTGTGATTATATTCCAATACAATTTTATTTATTAAAATAGGTTGTGGGTCAGATTTGGCCCACGGGTTATGGTTTGCTGATCCCTTCTTTAAAGCATCCTTCTGGATGTTGATTTTTCTGATCAATGGGTAACACTAAAGAAAGTTGCACATATGTAAGTTCATTAGTAAAACTTTTCAAGCTGTCAGTTAGATGACACTGAACGACTCTTGCAAAATCTTGAAAGGCATTTTGTGCCCTGCGAACTGTTTTAGTTCTGATGCCTGTCTGTGTTGTAGTCTATTGTTGACTTAAAGAAAAACACACAATATAAGAGTTGTGAATTTAAGTTTTATTCTGGGTCTTACTGAGGACTATAGCCCGGGAGACAGCCCTGAGGAACTGCTTTGAAGAGGTAGGGGAGGAGGCAGTATATATATGATTATTTTGGGCTAGGAAATAACATGTAGTCAAGCATACATCTTGGTAAAAGATTACTGCTAATCATGAAGAACAGATATCTCAAGGTAAAGATTTTAGTGCTTTTTTATGTATGGGAAGATGCAAGAATCTGGGGTCATTGAAATTCTTCCTGAGATATTCATCTAACTATCTAGGGGCCCCTTTTTCCAAAGCACAGAGTGCCTCATCCTGTTTTATCATCCTGAATTCTTTTCAGGGTGCACTGTTGCTGGGAGACTGCAGTGAGTTGCGATTTAACCCTTGTATAACTGGATGATGATTGATACTCTGTTCTTTTTTTTGTTCACACCATCATCATAGTATTATACTTCATATGCTTCTAGAATGACAGTAATAAAAATGGAACCACTGCACAGAAAGCTGATTGTATGCCAGCTACTGTGCCAAATGCTTTGATATTCATTCTCCTAAGGACAATTGTGCCTCCCCATTTTACAGATGATAAAACTGAGGCCTAGAGAAGCCCAAGAGAATGCTTCTACTAAATGGCAGAGGCAGCAGTCAATTCAGGTAGTCTGACTTTAAAAATCATGTTCTTAACCCAGTTATGCAATTACATTTCTGAGATTCCCTTATCTCCTTTAAAACATGTCATAGCCATCCTTTAAAAATGTCTATTCGTTCAATTATGATTATTTAATACAATATTTCTTTCATTAAATAACTTTTAATTTTAGGTATCCCCAAAAGGATAGACATACTTTTTTCATAATTGGATGTTGTACAAAGTGGCAGGATTGATTCTTGCATTCATTTTAATTCATAATAGAATATATTAGTTTAGTTGGAACTGTTAATTTTCCCTCAGGGAGAATCAAGTGCTCAAGGCACCAATCAATTTATCACTGATTGATAAATCAATAAATCTTTAGTGAGTCTGGTAACCAATCAACTGTCACACATATGTCAACCTTTTCTCCAGAGTGTAGATTTTATCCAGGACAAGTGTGTTTGTTCCTTTCTATTGTTTTCTCCTCAAAATTGTATTATACTAAGGTATTTAAACAAATCCCTAAGACTGTAAGCTTTTTTCCCCCTTTTTTCCTTTAAAAAAAAAAAAAAAAAGCAATAGGGATCATGCTTTTTCCAGCTATCTTAGAGAAAGAACTCAGTTGTTTGCATATTTGCATTTCAGCCCCTAACCTCTCCTGAGGACAAATGGCTGTCTGACTATTACGCCCACAGGCACAGCACTGGGACTGTGGATTAAGCCTCTGAATGCTGACTAGTTTTCCGCAACATTCCCAGCATGTGTGAAGAATGTGTTTGTAGCTGGGAGGCAAACAGAACATCCAAAGCTGAGCAAGAATTTTGAAAAATAGTTGTCTTATGTATAAATTTATTTTGCTCTTAGTGTTTTATTCTTGCCAGTTTCATTATTCCTTGTTTTTACTTGCTTTTAAAATAGCTTAGTTTTGTTTGATATCCTCATGACCGAAGTTGTGGTCACTTGTTGTTGAATGCTGCGGTCTTGATTTTTAAATGTTCTTTGTTTCTTTATCATTTAAATACCAAGGCATGGATGGGTGGCTCAGATATTTTTCCTCCTGGTAGAGAAGGCCTGGTGATTTCCAACAAGATGTCTGTGTGGCCTTCCCTCTAAACAAATAAGGACCCAGTTGGAAGTGTTGACAGGTACTGGAAGGCAACAGCTTAGGTTTGTACCGCATGTAATAGGAACAGCACGTCTTTGAGCTGTGGATTTATTTCTCTAAGTTTAAGTTATTATTGTACCTGCTTTCAGGTGAAAAACCTAAATGTGTTCTCTCAACTGGCTCTTTACTCTTTAGCATCCATAGAAGAAGTATGAATTATATTTGGGTAGAAAAACCAAACTAAATGAATGAATTGGCACATTAACTTAAAGGGTCACCAATAGTAATTTATTGAGAATCTTTTTGCAAGCCATCGGGGGTGGAGAAGGTGAGGCATCATCCAAAGTGAAGTAAAATTCAGCCTCTGCCTGCAGGAGCTCAAAATACAGGATGGAATAAAGAGAATGCCAGAGAATTTACCCATCAGGGAAAGAATCCTGTTTGAGAGGTTGTGGACAATGGAGCATTGGAGATGAACTTTGAAGGATTGATGGTATTCTAACAATGTAGCTACATTTATCCAGCCTGTAAAAGCACAGGGGAGAGGGGGTGGAGTGGGGAGAGACCCTGTGTGTAATTAGCTATTCCCTTCAGCTTGCACAAGTGTAGGGGAGCAGTGAGAGATGATTTTCTAAAAATAATTTAAATTTAAGTCTCATCATTCATTAGGTCTTTAGGAGAACAGCAATGTATGTTTTTCTTTCATATGCAGTAAAATTACACCCTTGTCTGTAAGGATGATGATTCCATTTATATACTATGTAGTTAATGCCAAATCCATTGTTAGCTGTTTGTAAATCATAGTGTGACTGACACATAATGAGCTCTATGTTGTAATTCTTAAAAACAGTTACTATAATGCTGCCCCCCAGGTTAGGGTCATGGTGTAAATTCCATCACACAACTTGTGCTTTCTAAATCTCTTTATTCATTATCTGCCTGTATGTTTAAACTGGAAATTGATCCCTAGTCTAGGCCAGATGTTAGGATTAGCAGCAAGTAGTTTAACTATATCGTGGTTTTTAAGGGGCAACTTCACTGTACTGTTTGAATGAGCTAAAATATTTCACTGATAGAATAAGAGATAGATAAAATTTAATTGCTTTTCTCCTAGAACTATTCTGCTCATTGGGATTTTTTGCTATGTTATATTATTAGAAAACAATAAATCACGTTGTATACTCTTTATTTTTTGTATGTTTTGAGGTAAGAAACTAGTATTATTTTGAATATATGCTTTGTAGACATACTGCTGTGTTAATATCAGAGGGGCCAGGGAAATTAATTGAACAAGAAAGAAATTTCAAAAATAGATGGATTAAAATATGCTGTTTGCAAATTAAATGGATTAGGATTGGAAGGGAGGACCTTATTGGTTTATAACTGACCAATTATTTTGTAGCATTTCTAAGAAATTTGTAGTAGTAACAGGATTGTAGCACACCTCTGGAATCCATCATAATGGTTTAGTATACAAATGAATCACCTGGAAAATTTAAAGAGTGAAGCTTCACAGGTCTAAACTGTAGATGTTTTGATTCCATAACTCTGGAGTTATGGAGTCTGCTTTTCTCCATAAAAAGCATAAATCTGCTTTTTTAACCACTGTCCCTGGTGGTTGAGAAATGCTTCACTGGAACATAGGTGCTTCAACAAAAACCCATATATAGTACTGAGAACCTGCTCAACAAACATGTATAGAGTTTGAATTAACAATGGTGGCAGGCTGTGCCAAGCGATGGTTTAACCCGCCACAGTGCTGGAAGCTAAAATTCTTGGTGTCAATGCTTTTGGGTTAAGTATAGATCATCTATGATTAATGACAGTTTTGTTTCTTCCTTTCTAATCTTTTTTACTCTTTTCCCCCCTTTTCACGCTTTTCTCTGCTGGCTAGAGTACAGTACTGAGTAGAACTGGTAATGGTGGACACCAGTGATTTACTCTTTTTTCTTCCAGTTTTATTGAGATATAATTGACATACATCACTGTATAAGTTTAAAGTGTACTTACATGTAATGGTTTGACTTACATGTATTGTGAAATATTACCACAATAAGTTTATTTTTTAATTATTTTTGTGTGTGTAATTTTTTTTTTTTTTTTGGCTGTGCCATGTGGCCTGCAGGATCTTAAGTTCCCTGACCAGGGATTGAACCTGTGCCCCCTGCAGTGGAAGCTCAGAGTCCTAACCACTGGACCACCTAGGGAATTCCCCACAATAAATTTAATTAGCATCCATTATCTCAGATAGATACAATAAAAAGTTTTCAGTTTTACACTGTTGAGCATGATGTTAACTGTGGGGTTTTTCACATATGGCCTTTATTCTTTTGAGGAAATTTCCTTTCATTCCTAGTTTATTGAGTATTTTTATCACAAAAGGATGTTGAATTCTGTCAAATGCTTTTCTGCATCAATTAAGATGATCATGTACTTTTTTCCTTCATTCTGTTAATATTGTGTATTACATTGATTGAT
This sequence comes from Kogia breviceps, assembly GCF_026419965.1. Taxonomy (NCBI): domain Eukaryota; kingdom Metazoa; phylum Chordata; class Mammalia; order Artiodactyla; family Physeteridae; genus Kogia; species Kogia breviceps. Next base: position 15,776,879 of record NC_081327.1, read on the forward strand.
TTGCATATATTGAATCATCTGTGCATTCTGGAAATAAACCCCACTTGGTCATAATCCTTTCGTATAATCCACATAATCCACTTGTATAATCTTTTTAATATGCTGCCGATTTCAGTTTGCTCTATGAGAAATACTTCACTGTTTTGCATCAATACTCATAGGGATATTGGTCTGTAGTTTTCTTGTAGTATCTTTGTTTAGAGTTACAAATTTTTTTGAAGAATTTAGAAGGATTGATGTTATTTCCATCAAATTTAAGAGTGCTTTATATATTAAGAATACTGTTCCTTTATCTGTGATATGTTGCAAATGTTTCCCCCCCAACTTGTTTTCTTGACTTTGTTTATGGTAAAACTATGCAGTAGTTTTTAAAAAAATTCCTTATGTCATCAAATTGATCAATTTTTCTTTCATGGATTCTGAATTTGAGGCCATAGTTAGAAAGCCTTTTCCTAAACTCAAGTTCAAAAAATTCACCCATGTTTTCTTCTAGTACTTGTATAGTTTCACTTTTTTTTTAAACATCTTTATTGGAGTATAATTGCTTTACAATGCTGTGTTAGTTTCTGCTTTATAACAAAGTGAATCAGTTATACATATACATATGTCCCCATATCTCTTCCCTCTTGCGTCTCCCTCCCACCCTCCCTATCCCACCCCTCTAGGTGGTCACAAAGCACTGAGCTGATCTCCCTGTGCTATGAGGCTGCTTCCCACTAGCTATCTATTTTACATTTGGTAGTGTATGTATGTCCATGCCACTCTCTCACTTTGTCACAGCTTACCCTTCCCCCTCCCCAATATAGTTTCACTTTTATATATATATATATATATATATATATATATATTTTTTTTTTTTGCGGTATGTGGGCCTCTCACTGTTGTGGCCTCTCCCGTTGCGGAGCACAGGCTCCGGACGCGCAGGCCTAGCGGCCATGGCTCACGGGCTTAGTTGCTCCGCGGCATGTGGGATCTTCCCGGACCAGGGCACGAACCCGTGTCTCCTGCATCGGCAGGCGGATTCTCAACCACTGCGCCACCAGGGAAGCCCCACTTTTATATTTAGATGCCTGATTCTTTCAGAGTTTATTCTTGTGTATTGTGTGGGGCATGGGTTTTTTTCTAAGTGGTTAATCGATTGTCTCAGTACCTTTTATTAAAAACTCCATGAACTCCCCTGTGATTTGAAATACCACTCTTATTATATAATAAAGCTTTATTGTACTTGGGTCTCTTTCTAGACTTTCTATTCTGTTATGCTGGTCTGTCTATTCATCTGTACTGTACTGCTTTTTTTTTTTTTTTTTTTTTGGCCACCCTGTGTGGCTTGTGGGATCTTAGTTTCCCTACCATGGACTCAACCCAGGCCCTTGGCAGTGAAAGCATGGAGTTCTAACCATTGGACAACCAGGGAATTCCCTTTACCATACTGTTTTAAGTGTAGAATCTTTACAGTATATTTTAATATCTGGTAAGACTAGTCCTTCTTGTAGCATTTTGTCCCTTCCTTCCTCCTTCTCTCCCTTCCTTCCTCCTTCTCTCCCTTCCTTTCTTCCTTCCTTTCTTTCTTTCCTTCTGTTTACATATTTTTAAAGACTTCATTTTTTTTAGAGCAGTTTTAGGTTCACAGCAAAATTGAGAGGAAGGTGCAGAGATTTCCCATATATCCACTGGCCTCACACATGTACAGCTTCCCCTATAACCAACATCCCTCACTGGAGCCATACATTTGTTATAATTCATGAATCTACACTGACACATTATAATCAACAAAAGTCCATAGTTGACATTAGGGTTCACTCTATACAAGGTGTTATATAGTGTATGAGTTTGGATACATTGTATACATTGTATCTTTTATTATTGTTATCATACAGAATATTTTCACTGTCCTGAAAATGCCCTGTGCTTTACCTATAGCATTTTTTTTAGTATTTTCCTAATTGTTTTACATTTTAATTTTTTCATATCAAGTTTAGTGTCATCTTGCCTAGTTCCATAAAGAAGTCTTGTTGGAGTTTTTTAATTGAGACTGCATTTAAATTTTAAATTAACTTAGGGAGAACTGACATCTTTATGATATTTATCCATCCTTTCTAAGAACAAGGGATATTGCTAGAAAGGATGATGTCTTTCCATCTGTTCTAGTCTCCTTTTATGTCTTTCAGGGGTGTTTTATAAATTTCCTTATATAGGTTTTACATATTTCTTGTTAAATCTAGTCCTAAGTATTTTATCTTTGTTGTTACTGTAAATGGAGTTTTCTCTACTGCTTACCGTTATTCTTGAAGGTTACTTTTTTGCTGGTTATAAACAGAGGCAATATATGAAGATATCATGGCTTTATCCAGTTGTGGTAAGTTATTTTCTTTTAGCACATTGATGCTATTTTTCTAGCATTTCCTAGCATCCATATTTTCTCTTGAGATATTAGCAGTCAGGCTAGCTGTGGCTCCTTTGAAGATCATGTCTCTTTTTCTCTGGCTCCTTTTCATATTTTTTTCTCTTTGATTTTCTGTAGTTTCACTATGATGTGTCTAGGTGTGGATTAAAAAAATTGTTTATCCTCTTTGGGATATGTTAAGCTTTGTGAAGTTATGGGTTGGTGAATTTTGTAAGTTCTGAGAAATTCTCATTCATTATATCTTCATATATTGCCTCTGTTTATTCTCTTGTCTGGAATTCTGATTAAATGTATATTAGACTTTTTCACTGTGTTCTCTGGGCTTGTTCCTTTTCATCTATATTTTATATATATTCTCTTCATGCTCCATGCTGGATAGTTGCTTCTGACTTTTCTTTTGGTTTGTCAGTGACCTCTTCAGCTGTGTCTAATTTGCTGTTAAATCTTCCCATTGAACTTTTAATATTGTTTATTGTTTTTTAGTTGTACAACTGCTATTTGACACCTTTTCACTTCTGTGATGCCACATTTTAAAGTATACAGTTCCCTGACGACATTTGCAACTTTTTCTTTTATTTCTTTGATCATAGTAAAATAGTGATTTTATAATCTGGGTCTTAAAAACCTAATATCTAAGGTTCATTTTTTTTTTTTGGCACATTGAGTCTTCATTGCTGCACACGGGCTTTCTCTAGTTGCAGCAAGCAAGGGCTACTCTTCATTGCGGTGCGCGGGCTTCTCATTGCAGTGGCTTCTCTTGTTGCGGAGCATAGGCTGTAGGTGCTCAGGCTTCAGTAGTTGTGGCTCATGGGCTCTGTTGCTCCGTGGTATGTGGGATCCCCCTGGACCAAGGCTCAAATCCGTGTCTCCTGCATTAGCAGGCAGATTCTTAACCACTGTGCCACCAGGGAAGACCTATCTAAGGTTCTTGTTTTGAAGTCTTTCTGTTGTCTCTTTTATTCCCTGTTGGTTCTCGATGATAGGGTCTTTTTTTCCCCCTTGAATGCTTAGTACTTTTTGACTGTATTCTGGTTATTGTATTTGAAAACGTGCTTGTGGGAAAATTTTGAGACATAAGACAATTGAATCTTCTTCCAGAAAGAATTTTTGTTTGCTTTACTAGTACTCTGCAGGCCCTACTAGTTTAGGACTACCTTACAGCAATTTCAAGGCTGAGGTTCTCAGAATTATCCAGAAAAAGCAAAGTCTTGTGGTCTTGTCCCAGCTTAAATGGAGGAGTGTTTGTCAGACTTTCTGCTTTGTGTGGATCTTGTGTTTTTACTTTTATCTACCTTATTTCATAACTATAACTCAGTTTTTGTATTTTTGCCTTATGAATTGTTAAATGCCATCCAGATAAAAGGCACATTGAATGCTAGGTTATTTCTCTGGGTTCTAACCTCCTAGATTTTGGTTCAGTAATTCTTCATTCTCTTTTTTAGCTGGCCTCTGCTTTTAAGAAGATTTAAAAAAATCATGTTTAATTCAGTTTTATTAGTTGTCCTTAGAGGATTGTTTTGAATTACCTAACCTGAGAGTACTTCATGGGTCACTTTTGGGGACTATCTTTTGTTGTGAGCATCCAATTTTATTGCATTGTTGTTTTGGAATGTTCTTTATATGATATTACTTCTTTTTCCCCCCAGCCTTTCTTTGTGAAAAGGTGTATGTTCGTCTTTTTGTTATCTGTTTCATGTTGGTAGAAAATAATGTGTATTTCATAATTGTCAGGTGTGGGGTTCTATATTTTTCCATTATTTCAAGCTTGTTATTTATAATGTTTAAGTCTTCTGTCATTACAAAAATTTAAAATACCTTTTTGATCTGTCATTTTCTGAAAGTGGTGATTTAAATCTTTCATTATAATATTTGCTTTATACATTTTATAAATTTGTATATGTATCTTGTTAGAGATAAGCAAGTTAAGGATTGTTATGCCTTCCTAGCGAATTTTCCTTTTATTATTATTTGATGCCCCTTTATCACTTTTTCTTTTAACATCTGTTTTGCCTATCTCTAATACTGTTGTTCTAGGTTTCTTTTGACTTTTCTTTTTTCCTGCTCTTTATTTTCTATCTTTTTATGTTCTTCTGTTACAGATATGTCTCTGGGAAACAGCATATAGCTGGATTTTAATGTCTATTATTGTGGTAAAATACAGATAGCATAAATGTAACATTTTAACCATTTTGAGCATATATTTCAGTGGCATTAAATACATTCACATTGTTTTTCAACCATTGCTACCATCCATCTTCAGAATTTTCTTATCTTTCGGAATTGAAACTCTCTATCCATTAAACAATAACTCTCCATTCTTTCCTCCTTCCAGCTCCTGACAATGACCCTATACTTTCTGCCTCTATAAATTGAGTACTCTAGGTTCCTCATGTAAGTGGAGTCACACAATACTTCTTTTATATTTAGTTTATTTCACTTACCATAATGTCTTCAAGGTTCATCCATGTAGCATGGGTCAGAATTTTGGATTAAAATTTTTTTTTTTTCTGGCACTCTAATGAAACAGAAAAGTCCTATGATCTTTTAAGAAAACCATTAGCTGGGCCCCAGCAAGGAGAAAATGATGTAGCAGACGCCCTACTTTTGTGGGAGAGAGGGACAGGCTAACTGGTCCTTCATTCTGGAGATAGTCTCTCAATTAGCCATCATGATTGGGGCCTCAGTTCATGTCATATCTGCACTGGGAACCACATGGAAGCTCCCAGATGTACCACTTCATCCTCCTACTTGAGTGCCAGACCATCCACTGTTCTACATTAGTTTGCTTTCTTAGTTAATTAATCAATTAATGAATTAAATTTTACCCATTCACTTTATGTGCTCCAAAAAGTTTTCAAATTTTCAAAATTTTCAGATGTCTTCCTTTCTGTTTTAATGTTTTATTCAATTTATTATTTTTCTTCTGTCATAGTCAGAAGAATATAACATTTCTAGATAGAAGAATATATATTTCTTCTGATATATTCATATGGAGTCTAACTCATTATCATGAACCAGAAGTTCCTTTGGGGTATTTATATGACTTTTATTTCTCTTAAAAGTAGTTTGAATTCAGATGTTAATTAATTAATTATATAATTTTTGGGGTATATTTTTGCCACTTAAATAATGTATCCTGAATAAGAATGTTTATTAGTATTATGAATATTATATGAACACTGTTGATAGAAAATATCAATATTTCTGTTGTTCTTCATGAATTTAAAAAAAATTGTGGTAAAATATACATAACATGAAACTGATGATTTTAACCATTTTTAAGCATACAGCTCAGTGGCATTAAGTACATTTACATTGTCCTGCAATCATCACCACCATCCTTCTCCAGAACTTTTTAATCTTTCCAAATTGAACTGTGTACCCATTAACACTAACTCCCCACCTTCATGTTTTTTAAAATTAATTAATTAATTAATTTTTGGCTACATTGGGTCTGTTGCTATGCGTGGGTTTTCTCTAGTTGCAGAGGGGGGGGCCACTCTTCGTTGTGATGCACAGGTTTCTCGTTGGGGTGGCTTCTCTTGTTGTGGAGCACAGGCTCTAGGTGTGTGGGCTTCAGCAGTTGTGGTATGTGGGCTCAGTAGTTGTGGCACACAGGCTTAGTTGCTCCGCAGCCTGTGGGATCTTCCTGGACCAGGGATCGAACTCGTGTGCCCTGCATTGGCAGGTGGATTCTTTTTTTTTTTTTTTCGGTATGCGGGCCTCTCACTGTTGTGGCCTCTCCCGTTGCGGAGCACAGGCTCCGGACGCGCAGGCCTAGCGGCCATGGCTCACGGGCTTAGTTGCTCCGCGGCATGTGGGATCTTCCCGGACCAGGGCACGAACCCGTGACCCCTGCATCGGCAGGCGGATTCTCAACCACTGCGCCACCAGGGAAGCCCGCAGGTGGATTCTTAATGACTGTGCCACCAGGGAAATCCCTCTTCATGGGTTTTTAGGTGTATATTTTGAATGCTTTCTTGAGTGTAACTACAATTTTATATCCTGACAAACTTAGCCTTATAACTATGGCTTTCAATTTTTAACTTCAAACCAAAGCTAGACAACCCTGGACATATACAGCATACAAATATAAATACCTACAGGAAGAACTGAAACAAAATACTAACATTTAATTTTACTATATATAATAAAATCTGATATTTTCAATCTTAATCTGTTTTGTTTTGCTAAAAAATGCTTTTTGAGACCCTTTACATTCATTTTATATTCTATTCATAAGGTTACTTCTTGCAAATTAAAAAACAATGCATTCCATGATGAAGTTGAAAAGGAAACCTGCAGTGGAAATAAAGATTAATCTTAATTGGTGGTGTTAGTCGTATGCTCTAAAAAGAGGAAGCCTGGAGCTGTAGTGTTTGGTGATTTCCATGGGGTAAATATTCCCACCATGGCCAATTTCAAGCTCCCAGGGGTTTAACTTACAAAAGTCCTGATTTTTAACAATCTGCTATTGTGAATTGGTACAAGCTGGCTCCAGCTCACTAATGGTCCTAAAGCTTTCGTTCTGATGTCAGAAAGTTTTCTCCAAAAATCTGAGGAGTGCCCATAAGATATAATAAGATCTGTACAATAAGAAATACAGCTTATAAACCTTAAAAGAGAGTAGACATGAAATAGATTAGCCTGAGTAAAACTCAATTGTCAAGTTATCCTGAATCCTTCAGAATTCAGCATTCACTATGTTCACACACAGCTGTCTGTTAATATGGCAACTTTCTAAGAGAATCCTTTTTTGTTTTATCTTGGAAATTGAAGCATACTAATTTATTAGCAATGACAAAATAATCTTTGAGAAAAGATAATTCTTAGATGATTTGTTTTTACTAAAAAAAACTGCATCAAGACAAACAGTTGTCATGAGATATTTTTGTTTTATTAAAATTAATTTCACTTGTTTCTTGAAAATTTTTAAAATTTGGCTACCAGAACATTTAAAATTACACATGGGCTTGCGTTATATTTCTGTTGTTCAGCACTGGTCTATAGGATGTATTTTAGACAAAAGTAAAGTGGTCCCAGGTGCAAGTCTGAGATACAACAAGAAATGAAGAGCAAAGAAAATAATTAATACGTGGTTTAACCTGGACAAATATGATTGTATACCCAACAATAACAATGGTTTTGGGATCAAAAAACAATACAGAGTAAAAATATATGGCAGCAATAGCTTATAAGTCTGGGGCAGGGGTAATTAGGATTAGAGTGATGTGAATTCCTGAGTTGTTCTGGAGGAAGACTAAGTTGGATAAGTTAATTACACACATTAAAATATCTAGGATTACCTCTAAAAGAATATAGAGTATATAACTGCCTAAGTAGTAGAGGAAAAGAATGGAATAGAAATTAGAAAGCAGCTCCTAAAAAAAAGGCAAGAAGGGAGAGAAAAAACATGAGACAGATAGCATAAACTAAGATTTTGGAATTAAATTTATCTATATATAAAATTATAATAAGTGCAAATTGAGGAGTGTTACATGTTTTACATGTTTACATGTTCCACTTGAAAGACAAAGATTATCTGACTAGATTTTTTAAATTAATTAATTAATTAATTAAATTTTTGGCTGCATTGGGTCTCCACACACAGGCTTTCTCTCTAGTTGTGGGGAGTGGGGGCTACTCTTTTGTGTGCGGGCTTCTCATTGTGGTGGCTTCTTTTGTTGTGGAGCACAGGCTCTAGGCATGCAGGCTTCAGTAGTTGCATCACGAAGGCCCAGTAGTTGTGGCTCGTGGGCCCAGTAGTTGTGGCTCGTGGGCTCTAGAGTGCACGCTCAGTAGTTGTGGTGCATGGGCTTAGTGCTCTGTGGCATGTGGGATCTTCCTGGACCAGGGATCGAACCAGTGTCCCCTGCATTGGCAGGTGGATTCTTAACCACTGCACCACGAGGAAAGTCCCAGATTTTTTTAATTATTAAAAAAAAGTAGCCATTTATAAGAGGCACATCTAAAGCCTAAGCATATAGAAAGACTGAAAACAAAAGGATGGCAAAAGATACATAATGCACATACCAAAAGAAAGATCAATAGCAGATAAGATAGATTTTAAAACAACAAAAAAATTACTGGAAATAGGTCAGATTATTAAATTATATATAAATAAATATATATATATTTTTGCGGTACGTGGGCCTCTCACTGTTGTGGCCTCTCCCGTTGTGGAGCACAGGGTCCGTACGCTCAGGCTCAGCGGCCATGGCTCATGGGCCTAGCTGCTCCGCGGCATGTGGGATCTTCCCGGGCCGGGGCACGAACCCGTGTCCCCTGCATCGGCAGGAGGACTCTCAACCACTGAGCCACCAGGGAAGCCCCATAAATTATATTACACAGTATCAATTCTGTCATATATTCTTCCCTCCCACCCAGTTGACATGCTTTCAAGGTTTATCTAATTGGTATGTGTTTTATATGGATACCAGCATTCCCTGATGGATGCATGGAAGCTCCTTCCTTCTCTGCTCTCAGGGATTTATGGATATGGGGATGCCTACATTGATGTCTAGGTTCTAATGTATATGAAATACTCACATTGTCAGCATCAAAAATATTCCCTGAAAGGAAAAGGCTCGTTGGCATTGGTCTTGGCAGTGGTTTCCTGGATATGACAACAAAAACACAAGGAACAAAAGCAAAAACCAAGTGGGACTGTATCAAACTAAAAACTTATGCACATCAAAATAAACAATTAATGAAATAAAAAGGCAACCTATGGGAAGGGAGGAAATACTTGCAAATCATATCTGATAAGAGGTTAATATCCAAAATATATAAAGAACTCATGCAACTCAATAGCAAAAAACATACATCCGATTAAAAAATGGGCAGAGGAACTGAATGGGCATTTTTCCAAACAAGATATACAAATGACCAATAGGTACATGAAAGGATGCTCAACATCACTAATCATCAGGGAAATGCAAATCAGAACCACAATGAGATACCACCTCATACCTGTTAGAATGACTATCATCAAAAAGATAAGAGTTAACAAATGTTGGTGAGGATCTGGAGAAAAAGAAATATTTTTGCACTATTGGTGGGAATGTAAATTGGTACAGCCACTATGGAAAACAGTATGGAGGTTCCTCAAAAAATTAAAAGTAGAACTAGCATATGATCCAGCAATCCCACTTCTGGGTATATATCCAAAAGAAATGAAAACAGGATCTCAAAGAGATATTTGTACCCCCCTCTTCATTGCAGCATGATTCACAATAGCCAAGATAGGAAACAACTCAAGTCTGTCAACAGATGGATGGATAAAGAACATATAATGTATAAGTGTATATATACATTATACGTATATACACATATATACATAACACACACACACAATGGAATATTATTCAGCCTGAGAAAGAAGGAAATCCTTCCATTTGTGACAGCTTGGATGAACCTTGAAGACAGTATGCTAAGTGAAATTAGTCAGACAGAGAAAGACAAATACTGTATGATATCACTTATATGTGGAATCTAAAAAAGCTGAACTAAGAAAAACAGAGGGTAGAGCCATGGTTCCCAAGGGCTAGGGGGTGGAGGGAAATGGGGAGATATTGAATCAAAGGGTACAAACATTCAGTTATAAGATTAATAAGTTCTGGGGATCTAATGTACAGCATGGTGATTATAGCTGATTATACTGTCTTGTATACTTGAAAGTTGCTAAGAGAGGAGTTCTTAAATGTTTGCACCATTAAAAGGAAATGGTAGTTATGTGACAGGATGGAGGTGTTACGTAAGGCCATGGTGGTAGTCATATTGCAACATATAAATATATCAAATCAACACATTGTACACCTTAAACTTATACAATGTTATATGTCAATTATATCTCAGTAAAGCTGGAAAAAGTAAGTGAAACATTGAAAGGATAAAAAAAAATTCCTGGAAGGACAAGAACTTGGGTTTTATCTGGAGCAAAAAAAGAGTAAAGGTGGGGCGGTGGCTCTGGTTTGTATTGTGGTTAGGAAGTGAGGTGGAGAGAGGATTCCACCAAGGGGCTGGTTTAAACTTTCCTGCTAGCACCACGGGAGGGTGTCTGGGCTTTCTTATAGGTTGGCCTAGATGTGGGGCAAAAGGGAAAGGGAGAGTGCTGGGACTTGAATGCTGTCAGTGGTCAAACATCAATAATAGTCAGACTCTGGGAGTTCCCTGGTGGTCCAGTGGTTAGGACTCAGCACTCTCACTGCCAGGGCCCTGGGTTTGATCCCTCGTCGGGGAACTAAATTCCCATAAGCCTTGCAGCACCACGAAAAAAAAAAAAGTCAGACTCTTTATTACTGTGTCAATAGATCAAATTTATTTATTTTAACTAGTTTATAGTGTTCTATCATATGAAAAGAAAAAAACCAAGTTATTTTTCAACTTATGTATTGAGGGACAATTAGGTGTTTTATACTTTAAAAAAAATTTTTTTTTTTTTACTACTACTAGAAACAGTTCTGCAGTGAACATCTCTGTACAGAATCTTTGCAAGTGTTTTTCTCAGGGAGATGCCTGGATGAGCAGTCGCTGGGTCAGAAGGTGTCCTGATCTTCTGGTGTAACAGACTTTGCCAGATTGTTCTCCAATGTAGTTGTATCAACTTATACTTACGTGTCTTGAATTGGTGAAGTTTACATTTTGTTCCAAGGGTGATGGGAGGTCATTGGAGGGCCTTAGTGGGAGAATGATATGATCTAATTAATAAAAAAGTAACTCTGGCTGCTTTGTAGGGACCTGGGGGTGGTAAGTAAGAGTGGAAGCAAGGGGACAGTTATTATTGTAATAATCTGGATGAGAGACAATAGTACCTTGGATGGGGGTGGTACTGGTGGAGATGGTGATGAATTGTAGAATTCAGGATATACTTTGGAGATAGAGTTCACAGAACTTTTGATGGATTGGTTATGGGCTGTAACAGATGATTCCTAGTTTTTAGTCTCACTGATGAAAGGGAGAAGATGGGGATGGGCTGGGGGAATCCAAGTTGTCTTGACTGTATTAAGTTTGAAATACCTATTAGACTTGCAAGTAGAAATGTGGAATGCACTGTTTGTTATGCATGCTTAGAGCTCAGGGGAGAGGTAGGGGCTGGAGAGCTACATTTAGGGTCCTATTTAAAGCCACAGGCTGGATGAGATTACCTAGGTATGTATAGAGAGATGAGAAGAGGTTTTCAGACCTCTAACAGTTAGAAACTGGGAAGGGAAGAGAATTTAGCAAGGGAAACAGAGGCAGAGGCCAGTGAAAAGTGAAGTAAAACCAGTAGAATATGGTGAGTCAGGAGCCATATGAAGACAGTACTTTAAGAAGAAGGGAGGGGACTTCCCTGGTGGCACAGTGGTTAAGAATCCGCCTGCCAATGCAGGGGAGACGGGTTCAAGCCCTGGTCTGGGAAGATCCCACAAGTGCGGAGCAAATAAGCCTGTGCGCCACGGCTACTGAACCTGCACTCTAGAGCCCACGAGCCGCAACTACTGAAGCCCACATTCCTGGAGCCCATGGTCTGCAACAAGAGAAGCCACTGCAATGAGAAGCCCGCGCACCGCAACAAAAAGTAGCCCCGGATCACCACAACTAGAGAAAGCCCGCGGACAGCATCGAAGACCCAACACAGCCAAAGAAAATATAAATAAACAAATTTATTTTAAAAAGAGAAAAAGAAGAAGGGAAAATCACTGTCAAATGCTGTTGATACGTTAAGATGAGCTCTGCGAATAGACCAAAATCATCTGAGCCCTTTGGTTACCTTTTACCTTTGATTTTCCTGTATTTTGACACCTTAATTGTAGTCCTCAGTATTTGTGAACATTCTTATGGGGATAGCAAAACCCACCCCGCAACCCCAATCGCATTCTGAGTATATCATTAGACATAGAATGAAAAAGATTAAAGAATTAAAAAGTGCTGGAGGCCTTGTATCTGTTGGTAGCCATTTAACCTACCCCATAGTGACAACCTGGTGTCAAGCAGCTGTGTATATTTTTTAAAAGCCCATCTGAATGCTCTGGAGGGCTTTTTATATCATGAGTTAGAACTGCCTGGAAGATCTGATTGGCCCAATTCCACAAAGAGGGTTCCAATAGGTTTTAAAGCCTTCTGTCTCATTTCTTTCTGCATTTGTTATTAGCTCAATAAATAGTAAATAGAGGAATTACCCAGTCACTAATTTTCTTTTTTATCAAGCTGAGTTCATGTTTTAATAAATTGCCATTTTTGTATTATTGAACATGTGCTATAATATGCCTATAATTCAGACATAAAACTTTTTATTACAGTATTTGTTTTTTACCCATACATATTTTCTTCTGTAGTTTTTTTTGTGTGTGTGTGTGTGGTACGCGGGCCTCTCACTGTTGTGGCCTCTCCCCTTGCGGAGCACAGGCTCCGGACGCCCAGGCTCAGCGGCTGTGGCTTACAGGCCCAGCCACTCCGCGGCATGTGGGATCTTCCCGGACTGGGACACGAACCCATGTCCCCTGCATCTGCAGGTGGATTCTCAACCACTGCGCCACCAGGGAAGCCCTCTTCTGTAGTTTTTGCCATGATGTTTGATCATTTATTGTTTCTCTGTGATGTCTTTTAGTAAAAAGTTTGCTTTCTTCCTGAACTATTACATTTTAAAATTAATATTTATTTTTCTCTGATCATAAGAGTGATAAATGATGCCCTTTTAAAGATTCCTAAATTTCCTTTTTTTAAGGCATAATATTCTTTTTGCTACTGTCATGTTTTAGGTTAGTGTTGCCTTTCCTATATTTTCAGGAAATATTGGGTTGAGTTATATGAAATTGCTGATATTTGACCATTTTGACTACAGAAATGGCAATTTCAAATGGTCCAACCTAACAGTTTTGTTTGCTTTAGTAATACTTCTTAACACTCGCTCAGCCTTTTAGTGAAATGTCTGGCTTTTAGTTGTTGCAGATTAATTTGACTAGAGCTTGGAAAGTTTGCTGAAACCTGATCCCATGCGCTCTCTTTTCTCAAAGTATTGCTTCCATGGCAATCCGCCCTCTCCTTTAACTGCTCAGAACCACAGGCCACATATTACACTTTAGCCTTTCTTGCAGCATGTTCTAAAATTGCTAAAACCTGCTCAGAAGTAACAATGAGACTTCATTTTAGAAAAAATTTGTATTTGAATGTGAATGTCAAAGGTGCTTTAGTTTATAGCCTTGTGGATATTCATAGGTTGTTTTCCATTTTATTAAAGCTGCTGCCAGTCTTGGTCTGGGCAAGAGCACCTTGCCCAGCTAGCCTTCCTGCTTCCTTCTCAGGCACCTTCTCTGCCCTCTGGAGTGATGTCCTGTCCATTCCGCCCCTACTTTCCTTCTCCTCGGACTCCCCTGCTGGTCCTTTATTTCAGGCCCCTCACTTTCTTCTTGGGGTGTAATAATAATAATGGTAATAAAAATGGCTTCCCTTTATGGAGGATTTTGTGCCAGACACGGTGCTTGCTACATGTATTTGCGCATTTAATCTTTCCAGTAACCCTACGGTGCCATTGTTATACCCACTTAGAGGTGAGGCAGAACCAGCTACATAATTTGCAGGGCCCAATGCCAAATGAAAATGTGGGCCCCTTGTTTAAAAATTATTAAGGATTTCAAGAGAGGGCCAGCAGGGCATTAAACCAAGTGTAAAGCCTGTCTACGTGTTGTGGGACTTTCTGCAACTACACAGGTCGCAGGCCAGTGAAGCTAGTCCTGGGGTGAGGCATCCAAGGCAGAGGGCCGTCAAGTGAAAGTCTCACCTTATGTTGTGATGTACCTGCATGAAACCCAGGTCTGCAGACTCCCCAGGCTGACTTGCCTAGCTGCTCTGATGTGCTGTCATAATCTCTTCATTAGTCTCTCTTTCTCTGGTCCTGCCCCACTCCATTCAACCAAGGAGTGATCTTTCTGAAACTGAAATCTGACACACATGACTCTTCTGTAGAATGGTCTTCTGTGCCGCTGCCTTTGAATAATGTCCAAACTCCTTGGCACAGAACCTAAGACCATGTAGGATCTGGCCTCTGCCAGTCTCCTGGCCAGTCTTAGTCTCATCCTCTCCCCACATGTACCGTATATGTTTTGGTCGTCCTGCCCTCCTTGGAGATCTGGAACATGCCATGCTTTTTCATGCCATCTTGGCTTTTCATATGCTAATCTCTTCCTCTGACATCCCCCTCAACCCTCAATTGCCCAGAAAATTCATATTCATTCTTGAGCATCCAGTGTAAATATTTCTTTCTGTCTAAAGCTCTTTTGAATCACTCTAGCAGAGTTGGCACCTTCCTCCTCTGTGCCCTCAGTATCTTTAAATCATGTCTGTTTAGGCGCTTATGGAGGTATGTGGTGGTCTTTGTTTTTCATGCCTGTCTCTCTGACTAAACTGACCTCTTCATGGGCAAGGACAATGTGTCTTATTTGGTGTTATGTCGCCTGTGCCTACACCAGGACTTGACATAAGGTGTGGGTTAGATCAATGCTAATTGTGTTGACTTATTCAGGACTGGCCTAAGTAGGGATATGATGATAGTTTAACAGGAACAGGAAAAGAGGGCACTGGCTGTTGGTGACAGGCCCAAAGTGTCACTGGATTACCTGCCTGAAAAGATGAGGTTAGATGGATACCTGTGTAGTCACAGAAAGTCCCACACTCACCTGGGACCAAGGACAGGTATGAGCAGGAAAATCCTGACCTTTTCACTGCTGTGAGGTCACACCAGATCATGGCACGTGAACCCTTCAGCAGCTGGGATGGTCACTTGGAGAGATTGTTAGAAGCTTCTGTCCCTTGAGGTCACCATGGGGAAAGAAAGCATACTTGTTGCTCAAATGTAGAAGGAAATTATTTTCCTTTTATTCCCCCTGCAGTAATTAGTTAAGTACTTCAAAGAGAATTTCAACTTCATGCAATGATTTATATTAGAGCCTAAACAGAAAATATAAAAGCAGCAGATTTGCTAAATAAACCTAAGTAATTAGCAGGCTAACCAGTTATTTTTCAGTTTATTATTTTTTCCTTCTTAGGTATATGATTTGCAACTTCCCATTCTGCCAAGGCTACTATAGTATGTGTGCCCTGGGTGCCTTTGAGTGTATCGCCTGCTGGTGAGGGAAAGGTAACACTATTTCTATTTAAAAACTGTGTAGGGGCTTCCCTGGTGGCGCAGTGGTTGAGAATCCGCCTGCCGATGCAGGGGACACGGGTTCGTGCCCCGGTCCGGGAAGATCCCACGTGCCGCGGAGCGGCTGGGCCCGTGAGCCATGGCCGCTGAGCCTGCGCATCCGGAGCCTGTGCCCCGCAATGGGAGAGGCCACAACAGTGAGAGGCCCGCATACCACACACACACAAAAAAAAACCCTTGTATATGCATCCTTTTGTGATCCTTAACACAGGAATATTCCTTCTCTCTCTATCAGCCTCTTTCACTGAAAGGCATTCTCTTGAAAAAGTGTTTATTCCCCAGACAGATCACGGCTATGGAGATAGTTCTTACCAAAATTTTTTGAAGTTGTGATTCTTCTCTTAGTTTGTTTTCATGTGTATAGTTTCTCTGTAGTCTCTCTTTTGCTCTCTCTCTGTCTTTCTTAGTATTTCCTTTGATATTTAGAAAGACTTGGATTTTTGTCCTGATGGTTATCTTTATGTAATACCTTAAATACCCTCCCACCTTTTTTTCTTTTTTGGTACTGTTTATTGGTTCTTGATCATGAACAATATTTTAAAGTTACAGAAAAGTGAAAGTACTGCACACCAAGAAATTTTTTCCTTCCAAATCTTTTGGGAGTAAGTTCTCACCTGATGCTTTGTCACCCCTGAATACAGACAGGTGTGTATTTCCTACAGCAAAGACATTCATCTACATAACCTCAATATTGTTAGGAAAATTGCACTGATACATCACAAACACAACTCAAGTTTCACTGATTTTTTTCTTTTTTAAAAGTTTTGGCTGCGTCAGGTCTTAGTTGCGGCATGCAGGATCTTTTGTTGTGGTGCGTGGGCTTCTCTCTAGCTGTGACCTGTGGGTTTTCTCTCTTTAGTTGTGGTGCGTGGGCTCCAGGGCGCGTGGGCTCTCCAGTTGAGGCGCGCAAGCTCAGTAGTTGTGGTGTACAGGCTTAGTTGGCCTGCGGCATGTGGAATCTTAGTTCCCTGACCAGGGATCGAACCTGCATCCCCTGTATTGGAAGGCAGATTCTTACAACTGGACCACCAGGGAAGTCCCTCACCGATTGTTTTGATAAAGTCTCTCCTTTTTTTAAGCTTTAAAAAAGTTTGGGGTATAGTTGATTTACAATGTTGTGTTAGGGCTTCCCTGGTGGCGCAGTGGTTGAGAATCCGCATGCCGATGCAGGCGACATGGGTTTGTGCCCCAGTCCGGGAAGATCCCATATGCCACAGAGCGGCTGGGCCCGTGAGCCATGGCCGCTGAGCCTGCGTGTCCGGAGTCTGTGCTCCGCAACGGGAGAAGCCACAACAGTGAGAGGCCCGCGTACCACACACACACACACACACACACACACACACACACACACACACACAAATAGCATCTGACTACAATGTTGTGTTAGTTTCTGCTGTATAGTAAAGTGAATCTGTCATACATATATATATATCCACTCTTTTTAAGGTTCTTTTCCCATATAGGTTATTAAAGAGTATTGAGTGGAGTTCCCTGTGCTATACAGTAGGTCCTCATTAGTTATATATTTTATACATAGTAGTGTGTATATGTCAATCCCAATCTTCCAATTTTTCCTTCCCCCCATAATGTCTTATATGTCATCCAGCCAGGATCATGCATTGTTATTAGTGGTCATGTCTATTTACCTCTTTCCAGTTGGAACAGTTCCAGTCTTTCCTTGACTTGGATGACCTTGATACTTTTGAAGATTTTAGACCAGTTAATTTGTAGAATGTCCCTCAAGCTGGGTTTGTCTGATGCCATCTGATGATTAGAATCAGGTTATACATTTTTGGGAAGAATATCTCAAAAGTGATGCTGTGTTTGCAATGCATCTTATCAGGTGTCACACAATTTTGGTTTGTACCGTTACTGATATGTTCACTGTGATCCCTTGATTAAGGAGATGTTAGCAAGGCTTCTTTGCTGTAAAGTTACTCTTTCTCCCTTTGTAATTAATTAACACTTTGTGGGGAGGTACTTTGAAACTGTATCAATACTCTGTTCCTGATCAAACTTTCAATTTATTCATTCATTCATTCATTTATATCAAACTCAAGTTTTCCTATTTTATTTGGTGGATTAGACTCCATTATTATCATTATTTTGATCTTCAAACTGTCCTAGATTTGGCCAGTGGGAGCCTCTTCAAGCTCATTCCTGTGTCCTTTTGACATGTCCCCATCATTCATTGAGAACTTCCTTACTTTCTGGTACAAGATATTCTAGACACATCTTATACCCATTTCAGCCCTGGACTTTGTCATTTTTCCAAAAAGCCCTGATTTCTTCTATTGTGGACTGATACCTAGAAACTAAGATCTGAGTGCTTATGTGTGCTTATCAATTCTGTGGTATAGTTATTCCCAGGCACACTCAATGGACAAGCTAAGGGATATATGTATGTCATGTACTACACATATACACATTTGCATCTATGTCTGTCATCCATGCATCCATGTATCCATCTGTCAATCAACAACCACATACCTATTTATCTAACTAGGAGTCACATCAATACCTTCAATTCTAATTCAATACCACAAAATTTATTCTGTTTCCCTCCTTTTCCTGGTTGTATCCCTTTTCTTTGACAGTGAGAAACTGGTTTCTGTTTTCTCTAATTTATTAACTTATTTGTTCAACCCTCCTGTGAGTAACAAATCTCCCATACTGACTGCCACCTTCACCCCTTGCACAGATGACTTTCTCACTCTGCTTGGGATCTCACTCCCCATGCCAGGACGCCCCCTATGTAGATGCCCTTCTCACCCCACTTAGGCATTTACCTCCTGTGCCGGGTGGTCTGTTATAGGCCCTCATCGTACTTGGCCTCTGACTCCCTACACTGGGATGCCTCCCCATCCGCTCTCCACACACATGGACACCTTCTTCCCTTGCATGGGCTTTGGCACCCCAAGTCAGACTGTCCTTTTCATTTCACTCAGACTCTGACTTCTATGTCAGGCTTCACCCCCTGACCCCAACACTGTCTCCTCCGTGCTGATGTCTTTCTCTTTACACTCAGACTCTGCTAGGTGCCCTCCTCTGTGAATGCCTTCCTCAACCCACTTAGGCTTTTGCCCCCCACTTTATGCCATCATGGCTGTTCCCTGCCTCCCTGCCACACCCTGTGCAGATGACTGCCTTGTTCTCCTCTACCTACTGTCTGAGTTAGGACTGAACTGTTCAGGAAGAGAAGGGGGAAGAGGAAGAAGGAAGAAATGATATCTGATATCTTTTGTGCTCAGAAGAAATTGGTCCATGACTTTATACTTGAAAGTGATTCAGGATATAATCTTTGCTAGACATTACCTTTCCTTGAGGATCTTAAATATGCTATTGCTAGGTGTTCTGACTTTGAGGTTTGCTATTGATGCCAAGCTGATTTTCTTTTCCTTAAAAGTCACATTGTGTTTTTGCCTGAATCCTGAAAGGTTTGCTTTTTTTTTCTTTTTTCTTTATATTTCCATTGTTTTACTAGACTATGCCTCAATGTTGACCACCTTGTGTTATAAATATGAAGGTTCAAGTCTTCTTTTATTTCAGGGAAGAATTTTTGATTATCATTTAAAAAATTCTTTAATTTTCTTCCTATGCATATGTTGGCTTTTTTTTGGCTTGTCTTCTATGTTTATCATTTTTCTCTTGATGCATTTTATTCCTTTCTTCATTTCTGTTTAATTTCCTCCATTTTTTTTCTCATTTCCACAAATTTATTCTCTTACTGTACTTTCTGTGGGTTCTAGTTATTCCTTCTAGTTTAGTCTTCATTCCTGAAATGTTTTAGAATTGTTTCTGAGCTTGTCAGTTCTTCATATCTGCCTGTTGTCTGACCATCTCATTTCTGAGATGGCTTTGCTAGTTCTGGCTTATGCTGTTCTTACATAGCTTCTCCTACTTTCTTAATTTTGTTTAACTCATTTTGAAATATTAGCTCACTGTTTTCAGATGCTTTGTAGTCATATTTTTCTGGTGAATATTTTCTGTATATATGTTATTTGGATGATTTTTCTCACCTTTTGGTATTTTTGCATGGGGGATTGATCATAATCTTTTACAGTTGCTGAAGTTGTATTTTTAGAAGGAAGTTCACGTGTAGTGGATGGATATATCTTTCTCTATTTTCTGATTTTATCTCAAAGTATTTAATGGTTCTTGTGCATTCATCTCTTCAGTGCTTTGTGATATTTGCTTCCTCCTGTCCCCTCCTCCACTGTTATCTGAACATTTTCTCCCTTTGATGCCCAGGTGTCCTGCCCTGGTCAACTTGCTGTACTCCTGCTGTTTCTCCTCAATGTGGGGTTCTACTTTCCTGGAAAGAAGCCCCACTGGGTGTTCCTGAGTCCTGATAGTCAGCTGCCTCAGCACCTTTCAATCTTCCTGTAGTGACCTTGCTTTTATTGTGAAGCCCCTCCTAGTTTTACCTATTGTGCCTACATTCACATCTGAGTGGGAGCCCTTCCTTTTGGAGCTAACTACTTGCAACAATCTCTCAGTTCCCCAACATTTAGGACCCTGGTTTCCCCCTTGTTTCTGCCTTGCTGTCATTCTCTTGTGGGTCTTATTGTGGTCAGTGGTTTGGCCCCACCCACTTGTATTATAAGGTTATTGGGGATTCTTTGTGAACTAGTTACGTTGATGTTGTCATCCATGGGTTTTGTCTTCTGCTATCCTACTTGATCTTGTTTATGAGGGGATTTGGGGAAATTATAAAACCATGTTGTCATCACTTCTATCTCACCTCTCTCTTCTTTTTGTCCATTTTCACAGTCTGGACTGCATCCATTTTTGTGTACTTTTTGATTGGGGCTTAAAAGAACCCTCTAAGGACCCATTCTATATAGAAATGACTCATTCCATTCTCCAGGGGTAGATTCTTGACTCTTATTCATGTTGGAGGTATAGGCAGAGCATAATCAGATGTGGGAGCAGTGAGCTCTTAGCTTTCTTATAAGGAAAAGGGAAAAGCAAAGAGAAATTTTATAACATGATAAAAACTGCACATTAATTTTTGTGTGTGTTTTGTTTAGAGATGATCGTATTGCAGTGTTTTACTACTAAAAAGCCTGATTCACATACCCATATTTAAAGTAAAGGAAGCGTCCTACTTCTTTATGTTTTTGTCCTTTTTTTCCCCTCTTACACATTGTCTTTATTTTAGTTTTACTTTATTGAGTAACTGATACTTTTAGTAGCATCACGATCTAGAATTTTTTGATACACGTGTTTTGTTCTGGATTTGAGTTCAGAACTTGCTTTAGGGTTAATATTGGTCATAATTTTGTATTTTGCGTAGGACTGTTGTCAGAATCTATTTCAAAAACCTTGGTTTACTTGTCAGCTGCCAATTTCTTGGCTGTAGAAGTAATGAGTGTTGTTCTCAGATATCTTTAAGAAATTGTTAGTATCTTGTAAAGTATGGTTAACATATATTCTTGTACTATTTACTATAAATTATGACTTCTTGTAAAGTATGAACTTGATCTCCAAAATACTTTATCATGTTTATTGCACACTACATAACTCACTAAATTTTGATGTATTTCAATTATGTAGGTGGAAAAAGTGAATCAGAAAAAATAAGTTGAAGAATGAGAGGAAAAAAAGAACATTTAGTCAAATGCATCAGATCAAGTAGAATTTATACCAGGAATGCAAGGTTGGCTTACATTAGGAAAACCAATCAATGTATTTCATCATATTGAGAGACTAAAGGAGAAAAACCATTTAATCACCTCAATAGACACCAAAAGCCATTTGATAAATTTCTAAATAAATTCAAGATTAAAGCTCTCAGCAAACTAGGATTAGGAAGTAACTTTAAGAATCTCTTTTTAACAAAGAGTTAGACAGTATAAAGAATAACCAAAGATGAAGATTACAATAACTGAAATGAAAATACACTAGAAGAAATACAGTAAATCCCCTACATGCGAACCTTCAAGTTGCGAACTTTCAAAGATGTGAACGTGCCCAGAGAAAGGACGAAGAGAGACAAGAGGAAGAAGAAGTCACTGAAGAACTCAAGAGATTCACGCTGCAGGAAATGGCAAGGGGATTTTCTTTATTTGAGGAGGCACTGTTAGTTTTTGAGGTACAGGATTCAAACGTGGAATGGTACATGAAAGTGCAGCAGCCATTCAGAATGCAATCCAGTGCTACTGTGTCATCTATGATGAGAAAAAAAGAGCTACTATCAAGACATCACTGGACCATCTTTTCTAAGAGGGTAGATAGAATTGAATCCAGCAAGGAACCAGAACCAGTGCCATCAACATCAGGTGTGAGTGAAATTGCAGCTTGTTCTCCATCTCCTATTGCTGATGATCCTTCAACACTACATCTCCCTCCTTCAGTCAGTAACTCTTCTTGCCTGTTCACTTGATACCAGCCCCTGTTTGCCAGCTGTTGTACTGTACTACTGTACTTTTCAAGGTACTATACTATAAGATTAAAAATGTTTTCTTTATTTTTTGTTTGTTTTTTATGTATTATTTGTGTGAAAAAGTATTAAAAACCTATTACAGTACAGTACTATATAGCAGATTGTGTTAGTTGGATACCTAGGCTAACTTTGTTGGACTTACGAACAAATTGAACTTATGAACGTGCTCTCGGAATGGAACTTGTTTGTTTGTAGGGGGCTTACTGTAGTAGATTAAATGATACAGAGGAATGGATCAATGTGGACAGAGTAGTGGAAATCACTGAAGCTGAACAGAAAAAAGAAAAAAGAATAAAAAGAAATGAGGACAGATTAAGAGACCTCTGAGACAACATCAAGCATAACGACATTTGCATTATAGAGATCTCAGAAGGAGATGAGAGAGGGAAAGGGGAAGAGAACATACTTGAAGACATAATAGCTGAAAGCTTCCCTAACTTGGGAAGGGAAATAGACATCCTGGTCCAGGAAACACAGAGAGTTCCAAACAGAATCAACCCAAAAAGGACCACACCAAGACACATTGTAATTTAAATGGCAAAAATCAAAGATAAAGAAAGACTATTAAAGGCAACAAGGAAAAAGCAACAAGTTACTACAAGGGAAATTCCATAAGTCTATCAGCTGACTTTTCAGCATAAACTCTGCAGACCAGAGGGAATGGCATGACATATTTAAAGTGATGAAAGGGAAAAACCTGCAACCAAGAATACTCTACCTAGCAAGGCTTTCATTCAGATTTGATGGAAAGATCAAAAGTTTTACAGACAAGAAAAAATAGAATAGTTCAGTACCACCAAACCAGCTTTACAAGAAATGTTAAAGAGACTTCTTTAATCAAAAAAGAAAATACTGCAACTAGAAATATAAAAAATTATGAAAGGAAAAATCTCATTGATAAAGGCAGTTATACAGAAAAGATAGTAAATCAGCCAAGTACAAAGCTAACAGGAAGGTTAAAAGACAAAAGTAGTAAAATCATCTATATCTGCAATAAGTAGTTAAGAGATACGAACAAAAAGTTGAAAAAAAAGATGTCAAAACCAGTAAAAAAGGTGAGGGAGAGAAAAAAAATGAAGGGATATTAAAATGCGTTTGAACTTAAGAGATAAGCAACTTAATCATAGTCATATATATTGCTATGTATAGTATGGGGAATATAGTCAATGACTAGGTAGTATCTTGTGACATATCATAATTAGACTTATCATGGTGATCATTTTGAAATGGAATAGAAAAGTACAATATCTGATATTGAAAATTCACTAGAGGAGCTCAACAGCACATTTGAGGAGGTAGAAAACTCAGTGAACTTGAAGGTAGATAATTGAGATTATTCAGTCTGAGGAACAGAAAGAAAAAAGAATGAATAAATATGAACAGGGTCTTAGACACCTGTGGGGTACCTCACATATATGCATAATGGAATTCTAGAAGAAGAGGAGAGAGAGAGAAAAAAAGAATATCTGAAGAAATAATGGCAGAAAACTTCTCAAACTTCTACACATTGAAGTAAACTTCATATAAACTTCAGATAAGATAAACTCAAAGAAATACACACCTTGGCACATTATAATCAAACTGTTGCATTTCAAAGACATTTTTCAAAGTGAATCTTGAAAGCAGTGAGAGAATTGTCTCATCTTGTACAGGGGATCCTTAATAATATTAACAGCCCATTCCTCATCAGAAACCATGGAAGCTAGAAAGCAGTGGGATGATATATTGAAAGAGCTGAAATAAAAAGATGGTTATCCAAGAATTCTGTATGCAGCAAAATTATCATCCCAAAGGTAAAGGAGAAGTTAATACTTAAAAAAAAACCTGAGACTTTATCACAAGCAGACATGCCATACAAGAAATACTAAAGAGAGTTTTTTAGGCTGACACAAAAGGACACTAGACAGTGACTTAAATCCACATGCTGAAATAAAGAGCTCCAGTAAAGGTTAACTACACAGGTAAATATAAAAGACAGTATAAATGTAATTTTTTTTTTTTTTTTTTTTTTTTTGTGGTACGCTGGCCTCTCACCGCTGTGGTCTCTCCCATTGTAGAGCGCAGGCTCCGGACGCACAGGCCCAGCGGCCATGGCTCACGGGCCCAGCTGCTCCGCGGCACGTGGGATCCTCCCGGACCGGGGCATGAACCCGTGTCCCCTGCATCGGCAGGCGGATTCTCAACCACTGCGCCACCAGGGAAGCCCAAATGTAATTTTTATTTGTAACTTTTATCCCCCCTATCTGATTTAAAAGATAACTACATAAAGCAGTAATTATAAATTTGTGTTGATGGGCATACATTGTATAAAGAAGTAACTTTTATGCCAAAAATAGCACAAAGGAGGAGAGGAATGGAGCTATATAGGAGCAAAGTTTTGAATACTATTGAAATTATGTTGGTTGATCTAAATTAGATTATTATAAGTTAATATTAATTGTAATCCTTAGGAGCAACTATGAAGAAAATAATGAAAAAATGAATATAAATAGGTAGTAGAAGAAATGAGAGAATTGCAATGGTACAATAGAAAATACCTATTTAACATAAAAGAAGGCAGTAATGGAGAAATACAGGAATGAAAAGGACATGAGACATATAGAAGACAAATAGCTAAATGGCAAATGTAAGTCTTACCTTATCAATAATTATATTAAATGTAAATGGATTAAATACTTGAAATGGTAAAATATTAATTCTAACTGGACTGTGAAAATTTAAGCAAGAATTGTAACAACAACAAACAACAAAAACAATACAAAGATATACAGTATTAAAAACTGACTAGATAAATTAAAATGGAATATTAAAAAATTCACATAAACCAAAGAAAGTAGAAAAGAGGAAGCAGAGAAACTGAAAATGGGAAAAATAGAACACACTTCTATTCTAAACATATCAATAATTATCCAAATGTATTAATAACTATATTAAATGTAACTAATCTTCATACACTAACTGAAACTCAGATTTTCAAACTGAACTAAAAAACAGGAGCCAACTATGTGCTGTCTACAAGAACTCACTCTAAATAAAATTATGTATGTAAATTAAGAATAAAATGTTAAAAAAAGATATACTATGCAAATGCTAATCAAAAGAAAATTGGACCAGCTATATTAATATCAAAATATTAATTTTGGAAGGTAAATTACTAGAGATAAAGAAGGACATTATATAATAATAAAAGGGTCAAGTCACCAGGAAAATATAAGCATTTAAAATGTTTATACACCTAACAACAGAGATTATTTATTTATTTATTTATTTTTGGCTGCATTGGGTCT
This sequence comes from Kogia breviceps, assembly GCF_026419965.1. NCBI lineage: Eukaryota > Metazoa > Chordata > Mammalia > Artiodactyla > Physeteridae > Kogia > Kogia breviceps. The sequence goes on from NC_081327.1 coordinate 15,802,198, forward strand.
TTGTTGCTATGCACAAGCTTTCTCTAGTTGAGGTGAGCAGGGGCTACTCTTTGTTGTGGTATGTGGGCTTCTCATTGCGGTGGCTTCTCTCTTGTGGAGCATGGGCTTTAGGCACACGGGCTTCAGTAATTGTGGCACATGGGCTCAGTAGTTGTGGCTCTCAGGCTCTAGAGCATGGGCTTAGTAGTTGTGGCACATGGGCTTAGTTGCTCCACAGCAAGTGGGACCTTCCCAGACAGGCTCAAACCCATGTCCCCTGCATTGGCAGGTGGATTCTTAACCACTGCACCACCAGGGAAGTCCCAACAACAGAACTTTGAAGTACATGAAGTTAAAACCTGATAGAACTTAAAGGAGAAATCTACAATTATAGTTGGAGACTTCAGCACCTCTCTCAGTAATTTATATATCAAATAGAAACTAACAAGGATTTAGGATAATTGATCAACACTATCAACCAAGTGGATCTAATTGACATGGGTAGAACACTCCACCTACCAACACAACATACATTTTTGTCCAGCATACATGGGATATTCCCCAAGAGAAAACACACTTTGTGTCATAACACAAATCTTCACAAATTTAAAATTAAAATCATATGAAGTGTGTCCTCTGAGGCTGAGTGTGATTTCATAGAATACAGGAAGAGAGAAATTGTTGACTATGACTAGAAACAAATTGTATTGGTTTTCTAATGCTGAATAACAGTATTATCACAAGCTTAGTGGCTTAAAACAACACACATTTATTATCTCACTTTTCTATGGGTCAGGAGTTTGGACATGGCTTAGAAGAGCCCTATGCTTAGGGTCTCACAAAGCTGCAATTATGGTGTTGGCCAGGGCTGGGTTGGGTTGTCATCTGGAGGTTCAACTGGGGAAGGATTCATTTCCCACTCATGTGGTTGTTAGCAACATTTAGTTCCTTGAGGTTGTAGGACTGAGATCTTTTGTTTTTTTTCTGCCTGTCAGCTCAAGGTATCTTCAGCTTACAGAGTCTACCTGCAATTTCTTGTCACTTAAGATTCTCCAACATGGCCATTTGTTTCCTCATATCCAGTATCCAGCAAAGGAGAAAGTTCCAAGAGTGAGTCTGCTAGCAAGATGGTATCTTACATAATGAACATGATAATGGGAGTAATACCATCACCTTTGTCATATTCTATTGATTAAAGCAAGTCACAGGTCCTGCCCTCAGTCAAGGGGAGGGGATTATATAAGTATGTTAATATCAGAATGTAGGGATTTTTGAGAGTCACCTTAGAATCTGTCCACCACAGTCTAATCCCTAATGATTCATATCTTTCCCACATGCCAAATACATTCGCTATTTTCCAAGGTCTTTGAAAATCTCATCCCAATGTAGCATCTCCTCAAAGTCAAAATTCTCATTGTCTAAATCAGGTCCAGGTGTGGATGAGACTCCTGGGTTTTTTCTCAACTTGTCAGTCTGTAAAACTAATGAGACAAGTTATTGGGCCTGCCTATCTCCTGCCCCGCACCCCCCACTTCCCCAACAAACAATGGCAGAATAGGCAAAGGATAACAGCTATAGACATTCCCATTCAAAAAGAGGGGGAAAGGAGAGATACAAAAGAGCCACTGGGTCATAGCAGTTCTGAAATCCAGCCAGGCAAATGGGAGTTCCTTGATTAGGTTTCAAGGCCTGGGAATAATTATGTAACATAATAAGAAATATATATTTTGTCTCTGCCCCATTTTCTGATACAGAGCCCCTAAAACCCTTGTTATTTCCTGAATGATGGGATACTAGGAGCATCTTTTATTCTATTTGATCTTAGACCCTGGTTTCTGACATAAGAGCTTCTAAGACCCTTAGAATCCCTGGAGGGATAAGAATGTCTTTTGTATGCTAATGAGGTCGCTGGTTCCTGGGGACCTCTAGATAGTTTCAGGATGGGTGCTGATCACCGGAAAGACCAAGGCATAAGCAGAGGGTTGACACTTTCAGCCCCATCCCCTGACTTTTGGGGAGAGAAGAGGGGCTGGAGATTGCCAATTGTCAGTGATCTAATCAATTATTCCTATGTAGTAGAACCTCTACAAAACCCCTAAACAATGGGGTTTGGAGAGCTTCTGGGAAGGAATCCACATGCAGGAAGGTAGCACACCCCAAACTCCATGGGGACTGAAGCTTCTATACTCAGGACCCTTACAGACCTCACCCTACATACCTCTTCATATGGGTGTATCCTTTATATTATCCTTGTTATAAAAAACAAGTAAATGCAAGTAAAGTGTTTCACTGAGTTCTGTGAGGTGTTATAGCATTATTGAACCAAAGAATGGGGTCGTGGGAACCCCTGATTTGTAGCCACAACAGAGGAAGTACCAGGCCCACCCAGAACTTGCAATTGGCATCTGAAGTAGGTTAGTCTTATGGGCTTGAGCCCTTAAATGATGGGGTCCGATGCTGTCTCCTAATAGATAGTTTCAGAATTGAATTGCATTGTAGGACATCAGGTTAGTGTCCATAGAGGTGGAGAATTGGTTCTTAGTGTGGAAACACCCATACACATTTGGTGTCAGATGTATGAGAAGAGAAACAGTTTTCCTTTAGTGTTTCTCAGCTCTCTGATATCTTGGTTCTGCCCTTTGAGTTGTTCTTCCATTTTCATGAAAGGTAGCATATGTTTGCATCTGAATTTTTATTAGCCTGCTTCCTGCCAGCAGAATATAGGAGATCCTACATCTTCCTTTCATTTTGTATTCTTTTTCCCTGTCAATTTACTCTCTTAGTTTCTGCTGCAAGAACTTTCTCAAGAACTTTTTTGGCCTCCCATGGGTTTCACCTAGATTTACTCCATTATAACAAAGCCATGCACACACAGATCTTTTTGAGATAAGCCCTGCTCTATCTGGGGCTTCTGCCAAGAGGGTTGGGGAACATTTTTCTGAGTGTCTACAGGCTGAATGGTTTGGCTGAGAGGCTCTGTGAGGCCCACTCTTCATCTCTTGAAAGGGCACTTTGCGTCACTGAATAATCTGAACTTTCGGTCTTTCTGAGATTTAAGTAAAAGTTTGTATAGTCACACCCTCAGCTTTCCTATAGGGCATGCTTTCCTGACAGTGCTTAGAAATCATTTAGTAGTATATTTGGAAAGGCTGAGAATTTTTTAAATCATCAAGTTCTGGTTCTTTTTGTTTAACAATTCTTCTCTTAATTTACCTTTCTCTTCTCACATTTTACTATAAGCAGCAAGGAGAAACCAGGAAGCACCTTTAATACTTTTCTTGGAAATTTCCTTAGCTATATAGCCAAGTTAATTACATACAAGTTCAGTTTTCCATATAACTGCAGGAGACAATTTAACTAAGCTTTCTGCCACTGCATAATGAGGATCCCCTTCTTTCATTTTCTAATACTGTGTTCCTCATTTCCTTTTGAAATGTCAGTAGCAGTATCCTCCAAGTTCACATTTCTTCTAACAGACTATTTCAGGAAATTTAGGCTTTCTCTAAATTTTGTCAAAAATTGCTTGTCAAAATTCTTGTCAGAATTCTTCCAGCCTCTGTCCACTGCTTGGTTCCAAAGCCGTACCCCACATTTTTACGTATTTGTGACAGTAGCACCATACTTCCAGGTAACCAAATCTTTATTAGTTATCTGTTACTGCTGTTCAGTAGGTCTGGGTTGTCAAAACCTTGCACATTCCAAAGAAAGGTTTGGTCCTTGCCTGGCTCCTGGGAATATCCTGTCTGTTAAGAGTGTTTTTGTTTAGCTCAGGCCTTGGGCCACACCAGATAGTTTGTGCTAATTGTGATGTATGTGGGCACCTTGGGCTACACAATATGTTCTTGATCTCTGGAAGGGCTGGAGACCAAAGATCAGCCATGCATGCAGTCAGCTGTGCCTGCGAACCAACCCACAATAAAAACCCTGGAAACCAAGGCCTGAGTGAGCTTCCTAGGGAATACTCTGTGTGGGTTGTCACACACCATTGCTGGGGGAAATAAAGTTCCACGTTATTGTACAGTATCCACTTTTCATCGCCCATCACAATTTGTTTTGAAAACGGAATGTTTTCATTATGTTTAAGTAGAGAATCACATGTGGAAATACAGTCAAGAAGGTTTTTTTGCTTAACTTATGTGGAACCCAAACATCAAAACGATTAACATAACCAAGCTGGTGCAAATGATTTTCAACACTTGGTTTGGATATTTTGAGTATGTCGGCTATCTCCTGTGTGGTATAACGTTGATTGTTCTCAATTAATGTCTCGATTTGATTGCTATCTACTTCAACTAGTCTACCCGACCATGGAGCATCGTCCAGTGATAAATCTCCAGCACGAAACTTTGCAAACCACTTTTGACACGTTTGATCAGTCATGGCACCTTCTCCATACACTGCATGAATCTTTTTTTGCATTTCAGTTGCTTTTTTACCTTTTTTGAAATAATAAAGCATAATATGCCAAAAATGTTGCTTTTTTTCTTTCCCTCTTCAGTATTAACATGGCTACACAGAAATTCACCAGTTTTGATAATTTTTTTAAAATGCATGCTGATATGACATCTGTCACAATACAATCTAACAAAATTGTTTCGAATGAAGTTAAAGACAACTAAGCCCTACTAGAGCCATCTTATGGAAAAAAACCAAACGAACCTTTTGGCCAACCCAATATATAGTAGAGTGTATATGTCAATACCAATCTCCCAGTTTATCCCTATCCCTCTTATCCCCTGGTAACCATAAGTTTGTTTTCTACATCTGTGACTCTACTTCTGTTTTGTACCCTTTCATTAGATTCCACATATAAGCGATATCATTTGATGTTTGTCTTTCTCTGTCTGACTTACTTCACTCAGTATGACAATCTCTAGATCCATCCATGTTGCTGCAAATGGCATTATTTTGTTCTTTTTTATGGCTGAGTAGTATTCCTTTGTATATGTGTACCACATCTTCTTTATCCATTCCTCTGTTGATGGACATTTAGGTTGCCTCCATGACCTGGCTTTTGTAAATAGTGCTGCAATGAACATTGGGGTGCATGTATATTTTCAAATTATCATTTTCTCCAGGTATATGCCTAAGAGTGGGATTACTGGATCACATGGTAGTTCTATTTTTTATTTTTTAAGGAACCTCCATACTGTTCTCTGTAGTGGCTGTACCAATTTACATTCCCACCAACAGTGTAGGAGGGTTCCTATATTCTTTTTAATATAAATGCAACAAAAATTCTTTCTTTTTGCAATGAAAATTCTCATTTTGTCTCTCATGTATCATAAAATACATGACTTGTGGGTTCTACTTTTCCCAAGTTACAGTAGGGAATATATATTCTAGGAAAATTCAAGAAAAAATGATCATTTGGGGGTATGGGAGAAAAATCTAATAGCTTATATTTTTATTTTTTTGTGGTACCTTTTGACAATTTTTATTTTTATATGTTTTATAATATACATGATATATCAGTACAATATTATAATAATTTATAAACAAAATATACATATATTTGGGAGCATGTTAACACTTTTTTTTTTTACTGGTAAGGTAGCAAATCAAGAAAATTTGCAAAGTGTCTTTCCAATCTTATAAATCTGTTTCATTCTATTTAGTTTTTTTGAGGAGCGATTAGTAGAAGTGATCATTTAAAACTAGTTTCTGCTCCTCAAGGCCTCTCATTTATGAAAAGATGTCATGACAGACCATAACAGACCACCTGTGACTTCAGGATTCTATACAATTATAACGTTTAAGGTATAAAAATTATTTTTGCAAAACACTTTTGCTAATATAAAACATAGTAATGTTGATATTTCAGTAATTACTGGTTTCCCTACACCTAATAATCCTATTTTAGTAATAATAAATGTGACATTTGATTCAAGTTAATTTGGGTGAATTTATGTTAAATACTGATAGTTGGGCCATTTTCTTACGTATTAGGGCACTTTATTGACTTATAGCTGAGCCTACTTAGATAATAATTTTGGCCCAATAAGCTATGAACTGAAGCAATTTAATGAAGAGTTTGGTACCCTGTCTTTTATAATGTTCTTGCTCACTGAAAAGATTCTGGAAAGACTTGGTATTTATGATCTAACTACAGTGCCATTTTATTTGTTTTTCTAAGATATACTCCAAGCTTCAGAATACCCTACAGTGGATAGTGCCACTGAAAGCACACATGGAGATGCCCTATCGATTGTGTGGCCTTCTGTTTGTCTGGGATGGCAACACACATTTTTCAGTCTCCTGAAATACACATTTCTCAATCTTCAGCTTTTCAGTGGTCTTGCCTACAGAAAAACCCAAGTGCAGTGCCCCCTGCTGGTGAATGGCAGCTGTGAGTTTGCCTCATGTCAGTGATGGACAGAGTGGGTCCCTTTGCTGACAATGAGCAGGGGGTGATGCTGAGCCTGCCAGGTCATTTTAGGTCAGGTCATTAAAGGAACAGAAGGTCGAATCAATATAAAATGAGCAGTTCACAGTTTTCTCTACATTTTTTAGACATGTGAGGATTTGCTATAGTTCAGTTTGGCTGATAAAATATGAACACTTCACAAAAATGTTTGTATTTCAGCCTCTGTCTTAGTTCATTTAACAAACCATTTTGCCCTCATTCTCAGGAGCTGTATTCTTCAGTAGGGAAACCTAACTTGAGCCTTGGCAGAGAAGATTTTAAACATGAAATATTTTAGGAATGCTCATTTTGTTAGAAATTAGAATAGCACTTTAAACAAAAGGCCCCTTTCGTTTTTATTTCACTGATATGAATTAGCACTCTTTCACTTCCTGAACAAATCAGTTTAAAAGTCTTTAGTATACATCTGTGCTGGTTTCTAAATGATGATCAGGTTAACGAAAAGTAATTAAAACTAAGGACCAGATTAGTGTTTAGGTGATTATTTTAACTTTGGCCTTTTGTGAAGGTAATTGTTTTTATTTTTTAAAATTAATTAATTTATTTCTTTAATTTTATTTTTGGCTGTGTTTGGTCTTTGTTGCTGTGCACGGGCTTTCTCTAGTTGTGGCGAGTGGGAGCTACTCTTCTTTGCGGTGCGTAGGCCTCTCATGCGGTGGCTTCTCTTGTTGCGGAGCACAGGCTCTAGGCGCGTGGGCTTCAGCAGTTTGCGGCACGCTCACAGGCTCTAGAGCACAGGCTCAGTAGTAGTGGCACACGGGCTTAGTTGCTCTGTGGCACGTGGGATCTTCCTGGACCAGGGATCAAACCCATGTCCCCTGCGTTGGCAGGTGGATTCATAACCACTGCACCATCAGGGAAGTCCGTTAATTGTTTTTATAATGAATAACTAGCAAATTATTAATTTTGCTCCATAGTAGGTGGGTCTGGTTTCTTTGTATACATCTGTGGTGGGTATTGTCATGGTAGTGACATTTTTGGTGGCCTTTAATCCAGGAATGCAGTACAGACTTCAGGATTTTAATGTCTAAGGTTAGTGAATACATGGCTTATCTACTTAGGTATTTCCAGTGTGGTAGGAGGAAAACCAGGAGAATGTGTGTCTTCAAACCCAAGTGATGAAAATGTATCAAGAGGAAGGGAGTGGCTACTCTGTTGAATGACCTCTGAGAATTGATCACCGTGGAGGTCACTGTAACTTTGGCAGGGGAAGTTTTGTGGAGAGGTGTCTGATTAGAGTGAGTTTATAAGAGAATGGGCTTTTCCTCTCCCTCACCTTTTCCTTTCCCCCCACCTCTTTGTTTTCTTTCACTTCCTGAACAAATCAGTTTAAAAGTCTTTAGATAAGACCAAGGAAGATACGTATCCATACGAGGTGGTCGGAAGCCCCAGTACCCTAAAGTAGGTATCCACTGATGTCCTACAAAGGAGGGTATCCACATGGTGGGGAGATTGTCCAGCACGGGATGTTGGAGCCAACCAGGGTGAGGTATGGTGGTCTGATACAGGGCATTGAAACCTGAATGAGATAAAGTGGATGGAAATACTTATTAATTATAGAGAGGAATAGTAGCTTTGCAGTATAGAAGTCTGGCAGACCCCCTTAATCAAGAGACCAAACAACATCATTAAGTAAGGGACAAGTGGAAATCATCTACTACTTGATAAGATGCAATCAAACAGTCACAGCATTGCTGTCTCAAAGATGCATAACCCAGATCTAAAGAGGCAAACCCAAACTGATGGACATTCTACAGTTTAACTGGCCTGTAATCTTCAAAAACGTTCAGGTCATGGGTTTCCCTGGTGGCGCAGTGGTTAAGAATCTGCCTGCCAATGCAGGGAACATGGGTTCGAGCCCTGGTCCGGGAAGATCCCACATGCCGCGGAGCAGCTAAGCCGGTGTGCCACAACTACTGAGCCTGCGCTCTAGAACCCATGAGCCACAACTACTGAAGCCTGTGCACCTAGAGCCTGTGCTCCGCAACAAGAGAAGCCACGGCAATGAGAAGCCTGCACACCGCAGCGAAGAGTAGCCCCCACTCACCACAATTAGAGAAAGCCTGCGTGCAGCAACGAAGACCTAATGCAGCCAAAAAAATAAAATAAAGTTCAGGTCATGGAAGTCAAGGAAAGACTGAGGAATGGGTCCAAATTCAGGAGACTAAAGAGACATGACAATTGAGTACCATGTGTGATTCTGAATGAACTGAAATATTTTGTTACATGGGATATTACTGGACAGAACTTGAAAGAAGTCTGAGGATTAAATGGGAGTAACATATCAGTGTTAATCTTCTTATCTTGATATTTTTCTGTGGTTTAGTATGAAGATGTTCCTTATTTGTAGGAGCTGGGCACTAAAGTATTCAAGTGTGATGAAGTACCATACTGACAGCTTCTTAACAATGGTTTAAGGAAAATAAGTTCTTTATATTTACTGTTGAGTTTGTGTACAAATAAAACAGAGAGAGGAGGAGAGAGTGAGAGAAGAAAACTGGGAGATGAGGATGGATAACTCTTTCTAGGAGTCTTGTTGTAAACAGGAGCAAAGAAATAGGAGAGTAGAGGGTGGAGAAAGATAAACTAGAATGAACTTTCTAGGATGAGGGTACAAGACAACCATGGAAATTTGGATTCATCATCTAGGGAAAGTGGCAGTTTATACTTCAGTAATTGCCAAGAAAACAATGTCACACACCTTTTCATGGACCTGTACTTTCCAAAATCAGCCCCACTTTCAGGAAAAACTTCTTCGTACCTAAGATAGGTTGGAATTGCTGTATTTAAAGCTTATTTTCTCTCCTCTGTGAAGGTAGAGAATAATTGTTATCACATTTGTTGTATATATTTAAAATCAATTATTATTACTCTTAACATTTTCCTTTTTAGATCCTTAGACCATTTAGGTCATTCATCCAACAATCTTTTACTGAATTTGACTCTGTGAAGCAAGGGTCTAGTTAGTTTGGGTATAAAAACGGACATGTTCCCAGACCTCCCAGATCTGAGAGCCTAGCTTGTATTAAACAGAGCGGTCATGACACTGTGGTGAGTCCTGTGAGAAGAAAATATAGGAATTTAGATAGAATACAGAAGGAAGCTTGAATTTAAACTGGGAACTCAAGGAGTATCTCCTTAAAGAAGTGCCAGTTGAACTGTTGATGTAAAGGGTGGGAAGGACATAGCTGAGCACAAAGCTGGGAGAAGAGCCCTTGTAGCAGAGTGAGCAGAGTGCAGAGGCGCAGGGTGGAAAGGAGTAGAAGGAAAGCCAGTGAGGCCAGGGCACAGGCAGCAAGGGTGTGGGCGGCTGGAAGGAGTCATCGAGAAGAACAGCAACACCATGAAGTTATTGAAAGGTTTTGGTAAAGGGAATGCCATAATTAGATTTGTGTATTGTTTTTTTTTTATGGTACGCGGGCCTCTCACTGTCGTGGCCTCTCCCGTTGCGGAGCACAGGCTCCGGACGCGCCCGCTCAGTGGCCGTGGCTCACGGGCCCAGCCACTCCGCGGCACGTGGGATCTTCCCGGACCGGGGCACGAACCCGCATCCCCTGCATCGGCAGGCGGACTCTCAACCACTGCGCCACCAGGGAAGCCCTGTGTATTGTTTTTAAAGATCTTTGCTTCATGAAGACTGGATTGTCAGAGGCAAGGGTGGAAGCAGACAGAGGCTGTTTCACATGACATATAATTTTTGATAATAGAGTTGATAGAACTTGTTAATAGATTAAATGTTTGGGGGCGGGGCAGGTAAAATAAAGGCGATGAGAAAAAAATCCAGGGTGACTTTTGGATGTGGTCAAAGCAGTAGAAAGGAAAGCAGGAGAGTGTGGGGTCATGGAAGTTGAATACAGCTGAGAAGTCAGCTAAGACAAAGAGAAAAGCATCTATTGGATTTAACAACAGGGGGCCCACTTATGATCTCAGCAGAACAATTTGGGTGGGTTGTAGGAACAGAACCTACCACGTGTTGAATAGTGAATGAAGACTGGGAAGTGAAGAAATGGAGACATGGAGATGAGAGTCTTAGGAGGAGTTTGTCAGTGAAGGGGAGTAGAGAGAGAACTGTATCTAGAGGGGATAGAAGGTCAAAGAGGGATGTGATAAGAAAGGCTTTACTTAGGCAAATTGTTATTCTGACGCAAATAATCATAGACTCTCAGTCAAGGACCCCTTGTGGGCAGTCTCAGTAGAAACAGTGTGGACCCAGGATGAGTAAGGATAGTTTTCCCACCTTTGTCCTCCATGCAGATACGATCCATGGCTCCACGGAAGCCCCCAGTTGAGGACATGGTCCCTGGGCAAAGGTGGACCCAGCCTCTGAACTGAAGGAGATTATTTCAGACACCTAGAGAGTGAGGGACTCTAATAGATGTTAAGATCCCAAAGAAAAGAGAAAATTGCCTTTCTTGCCACCTGAGCATATGACTCTTAATTTGAATCCATTACACTTCTGTGGTATTCCCAGCGGTATTCTTCTGTTATTTCTGCTGCCTAGACTCCTCCTCTGCTTATACTGCCCCTTCCCCACGTTCTGTAATTCAAGACTCAACTCCCCACCTCTGGGGCCCCCTCTATGCTCTCATGGCACCTGGTTGCCAACCACCATCCAACTTACTGTGTTGGGTTGGAATCCCACCCACTTGTCTCCCAGTGTGTGCTCTCCTTCTCTCTACACCCCATCACAGATGGGATACCTGGAAATAGAGCTGCTGAAAGGCAGGTGACATATAGCAGTTAGGAAGGAGCCCAAGTCCCAGAGCCGTATTTGAGTGGTGGTACCACTTACTGTGGCCTTGAGCACATGATTCAATCTCTCTGTGCTTTGTTCTTCATCTACAAGATGGGGATATTGAGTCCTTACCTCATAACATGTCTGTAAGGATTAAATGAAATAATATCTGTAAAGCAGTAGCAGTGCCAGACAGATAGTAAGCTCTCAATAAAAGTTACTATCATTATTAAGATATGGTAGATATCCATATGTTTTTATTGAAAGAATAAATGTGTAAATGAAAGACTAAAGTATGATGTAAAAAGAACCCAAACACTTTTTCAGTGCCTTTCTTCCAGGCCTACTTGAGTACATCTCTGGCGAACCATATGTGTTCTCTGAGCCAATTTTCAGCTTATGTACAAGGAACAGAATGAGGACAGGCAAACAGTGGTTTCCTGGGGGTGCCTGGGACCTGGAGGAGCCATCTGGGCAGTTTGATCAATGTGTCCATGCCTGTCCCTGTCCCTGAGATCTGGGCATGGACCCCAACACAAAATTTCTATAAAGCTCCCCAGGTGGTGTTTTCCTGAAACACAGAACTGGATGATAGCTGTCTGAGTCCATTTGGGCTGATAAAACAAAAATACTAGAGAACAGAGAACTGGGTGGCTTAAACGATAAATATTTATTTCTCACAGTTCTGGAGGCTGAGATGTTCAGGATTAAGACACCAGCAGAGGACTTCCCTGGTGGCGCAGTTGTTAAGAATCCACCTGCCAATGCGGGGTACACGGGTTCGATCCCTGGTCTGGGAAGATCCCACATGCCGCGGAGCAACTAAGCCCGTGCGCCACAGCCACTGAGCCTGTACTCTAGAGCCTGCATGCCACAACTACTGAAGCCAGTGTGCTCTAGGGCCCACGTGCAGCAACTGTTGAACCCGTGCTCCGCAACAAGAGAAGCCAACTGCAATGAGAAGCCCGCACACCGCCACGAAGAGTAGCCCCCACTCGCCACAACTAGAGAAAGCCTGAGCGCAGCAACGAAAACCCAACACAGCCAAAAAGAAAAGACACCAGCAGTGCCTTGTGAGGGCTTACTTCCCAGTTCATAGATGGCCATCTTCTTACTGTGTCCTCACAATGCGCCAAAGAGTGAGAAAGCTCTCTGGAGTCTCTTTTATAAGGGCTTTAATCCCATTCGTGAGGGCTTCACCCTCATGACCTAATCACTCCCTAATGCCCCACCTCCTAATACCATCACTTAGGGGATTAGGATTTTTTTTTAACATCTTTATTGGAGTATAATTGCTTTATAATGGTGTGTTCGTTTCTGCTTTACAACAAAGTGAATCAGTTATACATATACATATGTTCCCATATCTCTTCCCTCTTGCGTCTCCCTCCCTCCCACCCCTCTAGGTGGTCACAAACCACTCGGCTGATCTCCCTGTGCTATGAGGCTGCTTCCCACTAGCTATCTATTTTACGTTTGGTAGTGTATATATGTCCATGCCTCTCTCTCCCTTTGTCACAGCTTACCCTTCCCCCTCCCCATATCCTCAAGTCCATTCTCTAGTTGGTCTGTGTCTTTATTCCCGTCTTACCCCTAGGTTCTTCATGACCTTTTTTTTTTCTTAGATTCCATATATATGTGTTAGCATACGGTATTTGTTTTTCTCCTTCTGACTTACTTCACTCTGTACGACAGACTCCAGGTCCATCCACCTCACTACAAATAACTGTTTCATTTCGTTTTATGGCTGAGTAATATTCCATTGTATATATGTGCCACATCTTCTTTATCCATTCATCTGTTGATGGACACTTAGGTTGCTTTTAACGTAGGAATTTTCAGTCCGTAATAGTAGTCAAGGTTCCTTCCACCTCTGAAGTCCCTGAGTTCTGTGATTATCTCTCTTATTACACTTTTGGTTTCTGAATGTGATGGTGAAAGATCTGAAACTAGCCTTTGCATATGTGTCTCATGACAATCAAAGCTTTAAGGAGGATTAACTAGATGACATTTTATTTAATCATGAAGGAATTACATTTTCTTAAATCATTTATTTGGGCTCCATATCTGTACATTACAGTGAAAGGACGTTTTAAAATGTTTTATTTAAATGGATGAGGATTCCACTCCGCCATGATGTTCAGAGAACAATTTGGTGATTTTCTTCCCAGAGGGGTGATAACTTTCTTGAGAGACAAAGCTCTCGGTCGTCTGGCCAGGAGGATTTGTTTGGCTCTGGGCAAATTGTCTGCATGACTGAACATCCCTCAGCCAGGTCCATCAGCTGGCCCTGGGGTGGGGGGCTGGGGCATCTGGTTTACACACCAAGGAGAGCACATATTTTTCTGTGTGGAAACGAATATAGTATTATTAGTTTTTATAGTTATGAAAATTAAGTCTGGGGTGAAGATGGTGGATTCAACACATGCATTTACTTTTGGTCCCTCCTGAAACCCTACCAAAACAAGAGTAAAATTATTATTTTTTTTAAAGAAAAATCCTCTAGGACCAAAGAAACCCCACAAACAAACAGACAACCCCTCCCCAATATCCAACAACAACAATAACAAACAAAAACTAGAAAGCTGAATAGAGCAACATTTTGGAAGCTAAAAAGCACAGGAATGAGCTAAAAAGTACAAAGCTTAGCAGAGAGAAGAAAGCTGTATCCTAAGCTGGAAGGGGAAAACCCAAGAAGCATCCAATTTATATGGCAAAATCCTGCCAAGGCTTAGGAATAGGCAGACCAAGGTCGAAGGTGGGAATAAGGACAGGGGAATTATACCATAAGCTGTCGAAGAGCCCGTGGGAGCCGAGCCCTAGATCCTCACCCTGCCTCTGTACACCTGGGGGGACAGCCCCCTTTCTGCGCCAGCAGAGGGCAGCAGTTTTATTATCCAAGTCAAGGCACTAAGGACTTGAGCATCTGGTTCACGGCCGCTCTCAATACTTTGAGCCCTGCAATGGTCCTAGAGTTCTTCAGGATGCCCATGTACATCCCGTCCAGCTCCATGATCCTGTGGTTCCACTGACCTCCCTTACTCACTTCAGCCACTGCACCTTGGCCTTGTCATCATTGGGCCCTGCTGACTTATTCAGACATTGCATTCTGAGCCCATCCATGTGTCCTTCTGGGTAAGCTGCCTCCACCACGGCTGTTCCTTGACCGGGTCCTCCAGGCCATCGACTGCTCTGCTTTTACTTAGTCTTTCAGTCTCCTCCTTTCCTTCCCATCCCTCACCCTGAAATTTCTTGGAAATAGAAGGAGCTGGCATTTGACTTTCCATTTCCGTATTATATCTTCCTCCTTACTTCTGGCCTCATGGCCAAGCCTTCGTGATGGAGGGGATCTAAGAGGGAGGGGATGAGAGAGAGAAGAAGGGAGGGAGGGGGGACGGAATCCGGAGAAATCTCAAGTCTCTGATTTGTTGCTTACGAGAACACCTATCCTCTGCTCCTTTGTCTCTGGTACCACAGAGGGGCCGTTGCTCTCTCTAAGACACTCCATCACCTGGATGCCACAAACCCTGGCCTCTTCCACCTTCTCCAGCCTTGCCCCATGCATCAGTGGCTTCCACAGTTTCTGACTGAGCCCCGTGGTTACATTGCATTCTGGCACGCACACATGCACGTACACACATACACTTCCCTTACAGGTTTCAGGAGGCAATCCTTCTTATTTGGATGTTCTCTGATATTTTAAATTTTGTTCTGTTTTATTCTGTCCATTCAGTTTAACGTTTAAAATACTGGCCAATAAATTGATATTTCAACCACTGGTGGATCCTGGCTCACAATCTGAAAAACACTGCTGCAGGTCATCCCTTTTTTTCCTTATATATTCTACTTTTTTCTTCAAGCTGGATCCTTTATTACTTAACAAACTCAGGTCTGTATGGATTTTTAAAGAACCCTCCTCGCCCTTCCCTGTACGGCCACATGTGCACGACAGCACATGGTTTCATGTCCTCTTTGTTCCCTTTCCTCTCTGTCCACACAATCCTGACTGCCTTTCAGTGCCAGCCTTGCACTGGAACAGCCCTTGCTCTGGCCACAAATGGCTCCCTGGTCATTAATTCTGATGGTTGATGTCCGGGCTTCTCCTTACTGGTCCTCCAGCAGCATCCAGCTTAGTGTGTGCTCCTTCTCCCCCACCGTGGTTTTCCACCTCCCTCTCAGTGATCACACCCCCACTTGGATGCAAACCATCCACTGAGTGACATCCCTGATCCAAACCTCTCATCTGTAGACCATTTATCTGACAGTCCCTGGGTCTGATTCCTGTCCCTGCTTCGTCACCACTGACATACTTGCTCCCAGCTTTCTGTTTCGGAACACCCATGGGTCTGTTCCCTTCGTTACACCATACCACTGGTTCTGGGTTTTTTAGTTTATATGACTCTTCGGAATCTGTGCATCCTGAACGTTTTCCTCTGTTAGAAGACAGAGCCATGGAAGAAACAGTCTTCCTCCCCTACCCCTCTTCTATTATCTTTGCTTCTTTGATAACACCGAGCTTTCCTCTAACATGTTTCCTGTTCTTTTATTATGTGCTTGGTGCCATTCCCCAAATCTCATTCTAATTTTCCCTGGAGGGCAGCCTTCATTATGGCTGTTGATGAGCACTGAGGAGGGAATGTAGGCGTGCTATTTCCCTGTTTCTGTGCCATCCTCTTAAAGTGGGTGATCATGCAGCTGCTTAAGGCCACAGGCTGTTTCTTAACCGCATTACTCTTCTCAGGGGACTTCTGTGTTTATTCCTTGCTCTTGCTCTACAGTTTTCTTTCTGATCTGGGAGGGTCCAACACATTAAGGTTCTTGGAAGTCTAGATAATATTAGGTTGTACATGAAGTAATTTTATTATTTTAAGTAGAGAGAGTCTACTTAAATACAGTAACCAAAAAATACCAGAAGACTGTAGAATGATTTCCTTCGTTAATGTTCATTAAATGAATCAATGTTCCCTTGTTCTAAAATATATTCTCATATTCTGTTAGTCTTCACGAATTGCAAAATGGAAAAGCCCTGGAGATCATCTAGCAGGATTCCTTCCCCAGAGAAGCTGAGGCCCCGTATAGTCAAGTGCCCTGTGCTTGGACACATGCCTCATTCCTGGCAGAGTTCTGACTAAGGCCTGTGTCTTCTAGGGCAGGGCTTTTTCTGCTGTGCCTCTCACCTCTGTGTCCAACATGTCTTTCCCCCATTCTTTTTTTTTTTTTTTTTTAAATTTTATTTATTTATTTTTGGCTGCATTGGGTCTTCATTGCTGTGTGTGGGCTTTTCTCTAGTTGCGGCGAGCGGGGCGCTACTCTTCATTGTGGTGCGCTGGCTTCTCATTGCGGTGGCTTCTATTGTTGCGGATCACAGGCTCTAGGTATGCGGGCTTCAGTAGTTGTGGCACACGGGCTTAGTTGTTCCGTGGCATGTGGAATCTTCCTGGACCAGGGCTTGAACCCGTTTTCCCCTGCATTGGCAGGTGGATTCTTAACCACTGCACCACCAGGGAAGTCCTCCCGCATTCTTATAAATACCTAAGTGTACATAGACACCCACATTCTCCTTTAATCATCATTTTGAGAGATGAGGAATCATCTTGTTTAGTGACATTTTTGGTAAGATGACCTTGGCTTTAATGCATTTTAATTTTGTTATCTTTATCCTTATAAAACATGTTTTTTAACTGAATTTTCTATGAATCAAGTATGCTTTATTTAACATATGCTTAACAAATAGCATGCAGACGACCTCTGTTGCTGTGAATGAATGAGTGAATTTGGTTATTGAAATCCCAAATTCTTTGGGAACCTTAGAATTTGTGCAGATCTGAGTGTGCTCTAGGATCCTTTGAAATATGTGGAAAGGGGTACCTTTGAATATGTAGTATTAGTTTTTTCAGATTATCTTCTTTGATAGCTTTTTGAGAATGCAGTTAACTTGGGTATCTTGAATTTTGTTTAATCTTTAGATAAATGATTTTAAGTATAATATACCTGTAGTCCCAACCAGTTGGTTAGCTTTTTTTTGGAGGGTTGGTATTTTAGACCAGGGTCAGCAAACTTTTCTTTAAAGGGCCAGATAGTAAATATTTTAGGCTCTGTGGGCCATCTGGTATCTACCACAGCTCTGCTGCTGTAGTGGGCGAGCAGCCATGGACCACTGTAAATGATTGGCCCTGGCTGTTCACAAAAACTACATTCACAAAAACAGCCTGAGTTTGCCAACCCCTGATCTAAACCTAACGTTGAGCCTCTTTCCAAGTGCTAGTGGCAGTCTCTGCCAGCAATTTTTTTCCCCCGAAAGGAGTCACCAAGCCTGGAATTGAAATAACAGCCCCAGTTTTGTTCCTACTTCTGCACCTTTTCCAACGTTGCTCTCCCTGCCTGAGACGCTGTCTTCTCCATCTGTCTAAATGTTATCTAGGAAGCCTTCCCAGTCAACTCATAGTGCTCTCTCCCTGCTCTGAACCCTGCTGGCATGCTGTTTGCATGTCTCATCGGCGGGTCTGGTGGTATTTGTGCGTTCATGGGTTTAGGGCTCTTTCCAAGCTCTCTGAGCACAGGGTG
The DNA here is from genome assembly GCF_026419965.1 of Kogia breviceps. Lineage (NCBI taxonomy): Eukaryota > Metazoa > Chordata > Mammalia > Artiodactyla > Physeteridae > Kogia > Kogia breviceps. The sequence continues at coordinate 15,819,903 of NC_081327.1, forward strand.
TCTTGCATGATGCTCCGTGTGCAGTGAGTGCCCAGGAGTGGCTGTCAGCACCCAGTACAAGCTTAGCTGCTCTACCCACCTGGGGGGAACCGTCCTTTGAGGAGGCAGTAGGATAGACACATGCTCAAGTTAGGAAGAACCACAGTTAGTGTTTTATGGCTCTAATTTCTCAGAAAGGAGACAGGGTTCATTGTGGAAATGGGTATGTTAGAAACCATAAAAAGTTTATGGAGGAACCAAGACAGCATCAAAGAGAAGCACAGAGCACTTTGGCAGCTATGTCATTCAGCCCTCAGAGCAGAAATGGCCAAAAGACACATTACGTGCTGGAAATAAAGCCACCACTTCCTAGCTGAGGGACCGTAGTGAATTAACTTTCTCAATTTCTCACCTGTACATTGGAGATAATAATAGCACCGACCTTAGAGGTTTGATAGGGGCACTAAATGAGATAAAACACGTAAAGGACTTAGAGTGCTGTCCAGCACCTGGTAGCTGTTGGCTCTTGTTGTCATTTGACATGTAGAACCTGGCGTGAGCCCACCTCTCCCCCAGCCCAGGGATCATGATCAATACTGAGACTTATTCTGGTAAAATAACTAGACTTAAAAATTGCCTTGGCTATCTAAGCAAGAAGAGCAAGTGACTTAGAAGGTAGAGTCAATTAAATATTGACCTTTTTTTACATCAACACTTTATACCAGAAAAAAATGGAGTAATGTTTAAGATACTCAAGGAAAGAAAATGTGAGCCAAAGATCTTATATCCAGGAAAACTGACTTTTAAGTAAAAAGGTTACTATTATCAATTTTCAGGAACTTGGAAATGAATGTTTCCATGAAACTTTCTTGAGGAATCTACTAGAGAAAGAGCTTCAGACAATCAAAATGACTAGAAAGACACTAGTATAAGGACTGCTGGTAAGCATAAAACATATAATTATGTATAGATCTTAGACTAATTGAGGGCAAAAGGGAGAGACTGTGGTGTGTAATGGCTGTATGCTCTGACACTGTCGATATAGTACAACTATAAAAAATAGGGAAGCAAGCATATGCAAGTTTGTTTGTTTTTTTTTTTTTTTTTTTGGAGCGGGGGGTATGCGGGCCTCTCACCGCCGCGGCCCCTCCCGTTGCGGAGCACAGGCTCCGGACGCACCGGCCCAGCGGCCACGGCCCACGGGCCCAGCCGCCCCGCGGCACGCGGGATCCTCCCGGACCGGGGCACGAACCCGCGCCCCCCGCATCGGCAGGCGGACTCCCAACCACTGCGCCACCAGGGAAGCCCCTATGCAAGTTTTTAAAATTGTTCTCAGTAATTAGGTTGTTGGTGCTAGTATTAGTATTGTTAATAATACCATTGTGTGTATAATGTGGGATGAAGTAAATGAATAATTTGGAGATATTGTAATTATATCATCTCTTGTGTTTTAGAGAACTAGGGTTCCCAGTGTGGAAGAAAGGAGACATAGATGTAATACAGAAAGATTATGTTGAACTGTAGTGGTCTTGAGTTTAAATGAGGAGTTATCAGTATGAACTCAAGAGCTGTTTTATTAAAAATATTATATATGTGTGTGTATGTCTAGTTCTGACTAATGAAAAGGCCTATCAATGAGCATTTTCAGTGCCCAGACTGTAGCCTTAAAATATCACTTCCCACTAAAAGAAACCAGGGCTCTTGGAGAAATGGCTGATTCCAGGTCTGGGATCGAAAATGTACAGGATGAACTGGAACATCTTGTCATAACAAATAGTGAGGAAGCTAGCAGAGACTATAAGGTCATGTCAAAAGGACTCAGAAACTAATTTGAAAAGACTTCCATTGGCCAAATATGGGACCATTTAATCTGCAATAAGGGAAATATTGGTAATGGATCAAAACTTAACAAAATATGTTTAAATCCATGCGTGTATAATGATATTTAAAATAAAAACCCGATTGGTCACCGTCAGATTATAGAGATCCAATTTCTTGTCTTCAAATTGGTAAATGAAGGGAAAGACTCAAGCATTTATTCTGACTTTTCTAGGTGACCTGGACCAATGGTAACTAAAGTGTAGAAAAGGGGATGCATCTGCTTATAAAAATATTCCAACTAGTAAATAAAAAATAAATGACAGAATTAGAATATCACCACTTTAATGGACTTAGGCATTGTGTGTTGACAGCTGCTTACATCACAAAAAGAGAGATCCTTAGATTTTATGTGCTTTCTATTGAAAGAACTGAACACCACCCATGGTATTACCAAAGAGGTTAAACCTGAGTCTGATCCAGCCTCTAGATCCAGCTGCCAATTTTGCAAGAAATACAGAGGAACATGTTGAATTACACCAATAGTATCAATAAGCAAAACCAGACTGTGAGAACTCTACAGGTCAAATGCCCCAGATTTTTCAACAGATAAATTGTAAATGAAAAGAAAGGGCTGGAGAGGGACCTATAAAACTAAGAGAGACCTAAAAGACATATTACATTTTTTTAAAGGGCAAGACGAGGTGCACACTTGGTGATAAAATCACACACACACACACACACACACACACACACACACACACACGCAAAGCCAGAATGTTGGTTCCTTTTAGAGAGTAGGAGGGGTTTGACACTGGGACAGGGCATATGGAGGGATTTCTGGGGTTGCTGGTACATTTATATTTCTTGCCATTGGTGATGGTTACAAGGATTTAAAAAAAAATAAATTTATGTAATTAATTATTTATTTTTGGCTGCGTTGGGTCTTTGTTGCTGCGCGCGGGCTTTCTCTAGTTGCGGCGAGCGGGGGCTACTCTTTGCTGTGGTGCACAGGTTTCTCATTGCCGTGGCTTCTCTTTGTTGCGGAGCACGAGCTCTAGACACATGGGCTTCAGTAATTGTGACTCATGGGCTCTAGAGCGCAGGCTCCGTAGTTGTGGCGCACAGGCTTAGTTGCTCTGCGGCATGTGGGATCTTCCCAGAGCAGGGCTCGAACCCATGTCCCCTGCGTTGGCAGGCAGATTCTTAATCACTGCGCCACCAGGGAAGTCCTGCTTTATTTTAAGTTTTTTTTTTTTTTTTTTTTTTTTGCGGTACGCGGACTTCTCACTATGGCGGCCTCTCCCGTTGCGGAGCACAGCCTCCGGACGCGCAGGCTCAGTGGCCATGGCTCACAGGCCCAGCCGCTCCGCGGCATGTGAGATCTTCCCGAACCGGGGCACGAACCCGTGTCCCCTGCATCGGCAGGCAGACTCTCAACCACTGCGCCACCAGGGAAGGCCCCCCCCCGCCCCCCGCCGCCGCCGCCGCTGCTTTATTTTAGATTTTTTTAATTTAAAAGGTTAAAAAAGGGAAAAAATTATGATAAATTTTCTAAAATATAGCCATACTTTAGAAAATTTGTATAGTGGTTTTTGTTCTATTAAGCCCCCCATCTTAGGGATTTTCTTAGGTCTAACCAGACATTTAGATCCACGAGACCCAAATCAACCCCTCTCAGCACTATTAACTCACTCCAGGGAGCTTAGTCTCTTTGCCTCCCTTCCCCCACCCAGTGACAGCCTGGGAACAAGCTGACATTACACCTTGATCAGGTTTCCAGGGGGACAGAAGTAGAATGTTAACCCAAGGTCAAATTTGTCCATAAAGAATGTGAAAGAGTTTTTGTTTCTTTGTTTTTTAAACCCATTACTTACACCTTCTGAGAATTGGCGAACAGTCATCCTTGCATTTATTCTCATGACATGCCTTTCAAGGCACCTTATGTACAGATGAAGGCAGTTATAAATAAGGTGAACATCAAGGGCTCCTTCAGCTCTGATATTTGGTATCTGAGGTAGAAGTATATTAACTTCCTTATTCTTCTCATGAAGATGATAGAAAAGAAGAGATTTAATGGAATTTTCCAGGTCACACAGGGAACTGGAGGCTCTGCTAGGCCACCTGACAAAATTTATCGCCAGTGTAATTTTTCTGTTTGTTTTGTTTTTAATGCCATCTTAGACATAGGTTTTATGTATAATTTTCCCTTCCACTGCCTTCCTCCCTTGCCCTTTTTGGCCAGGACTGGAGAAGTACATTGTTTCTGAAATGTAGTAGTTAAAGGTATATTCAGAATGGTTTGTTCTCTGATTTAAATCCCTGAAAAACCAGAAGAGGTTTTGACAGAACTAGGACATGGGAAGCAAAAAGTCAACTAAAGCTGATTTTTTTCAAGAGCCACATAAAAGTTATAAAAGTGCCACATACTTGAGCCATGTTAGCAGTTTTCCATCTGCTTTTGTTGTCTCAAAAAGGAGGAAGTTTTTCTGGCATTTCTCTGAATTGTCTTAAGTGACTTTTAGATCATCACAGTGAGTGGGGTGGTCCTATTTCTCAATGCTCCAATTTGCCTCTGAAGTTTAGAGCAGGCTGCACTAATTCATTTGGTTAGTTTTGCCCCCTTTTGGCTTGAAAAAGAAAAGGATGTGAATTCTTTCACTTGGCAGAGCAAGTAGCATTGTGGGTTGACCTTCCCATACATTTTCCACAGGCACCAGTCTCTTCTTGGGCATAAACAGGCTGTTGTTGAACAGACAGACATTCAGGAGATTCTATAAATTGAATCTTCCATCTTCTGCTAATATGGCTTTTGGCAATAAAACCATTATCATGAAGTGCCATAAAAGGCATCTTTTTTTTTTTTTTTTTTTTCATCTGTTGCCTACTCAGCATGGGGTTTATTGCTAAACTAGGCAGGTCACCCTGCAGTAAATGGATAGATGGGTCTCGGATATGCCACCTGCTGTCCTCTGGGATAACAGACACATTTTTTGGTGGCAAGACCTAAAATAGCAACAGAGGCATGCTTCTTTGTTTTCTGATTGGCAGTTGGATGTTGGCTAATTGGCCCTAAAAACAATCAGTAGGTGTATATCCTATGCACTGAGACAACTTAGGTACTTGTTGATTACTGATTTGGAGTCTGGTGCTGTGAAAAATTTTAGAGCTAGATAAAATAGAAATTCTCCTATTAAGAAATTTATACCCAAATTGGGAAAATAATACTGAACAATAAGAAACAATTTGAGAACCACCAAATGCCAAAGTCTATTCATTCATTATACTAGGGTACTTGGTAAATACTCTGTAGGTTAATTATTATTATTGTTTATTTTTATTATCATTAGGAGCACAGAGGTCGGATTTTAGAGTGAATGGAGGATGGGCTGGTGTATTGAATGTCCAAAAGGAGAAGACCTTTGGGGAATGGGTGGGATTTATGCAGATGGAAGGTTTTTGAAGGCAGCATAGTGTAAATTAGGTCAGTTCTCAGTTTAGGATTTGACATTCTTGTATCTGTTAGGTCACCCTGCCACCTCCTTTGCACCTCCCAAAAGTTTATTGTTTGTTCTATTATTATTTCTCTTCTTGTGGGTTTATGTCTCTTTTTTTTTGAGAAAATAACGTTACTGTAATTTTAGTGAGGTTTTCAGAGTAAAAGTAGATGCATATGTTCAAATTATCATTTTAACAGACTTTGTAAAGAGAAATAACTTCATTTATTTTTGACAAAGATACATACTCATTATTTTAACAAGTCAAGCAATATGGAAAAGTACAAAGAAATAAGTAAAAGTCAATTAATACTCTGCCATCCAGAAATTATTTTAAATAATATTCATTAAAGATCACTCCATTTCACACTGTATGCATATGCACAAACACAGGAGTAGAAGGGTCATTTGTTTGTTGATGTTGTTGAGTCATAAAAGTGCTTTACAAATTCCAGATATGAGTCCCTTATCAGATATATGATTTGCAAATATTTTTTCCCATTCTTGGGTTATCTTTTTACTTTCCTAATGGTGTCATTTATAGATATGTTATTAATTTTGATGGCCAGTTTATTTTTTCATTTGTGCTTTTGATGTCATATCTAAGAAACCATTACCTAAAGTCATGAAAATTTACACCTACATTTTCTTCTAAGAGTTTTATAGTTTTAGTTCTTAAAGGTAGGTCTTTGACCTATTTTGAGTCAATTATTTTGGTATGATGTGAGGTAGGGGTCTAACTTCATTCTTTTGCATGTGGCTATTCAGTTGTCCCCAGAACAACTTGTTGAAAAGTCTGTTCTTTCCCTAGTGGACTGTCTTGGCCCCCGTGTTGAAAATAAGTTAACTTTAAATGTGAGGGTTTACTTCTGGACTCTCAATTAATTGTATTGATCTGTATGTTTATTCTTATGCTAATAATGCATAAGAATAAACATTCCTTTGTTGTTAAGTTTTGAGTTCAGAGAGTGTAAATCCTCCAACTTTGTTTCTCTTTTCCAAGTTTGTTTTGGCTATTATGGGTCCCTTGCATTTCTGCATGAATTTTAGGATTAGCTTATCAATTTCTGCAAAGAATCCAGCAGAAATTTTGATGAGGAGAGCACTGAATCTGTAGACCAATTTTGGGAGATGTTGCCATCTTAACCATAGTATATATTAAACTTATTAACATTAATATATAAAACTTAAATATTAAGTCTTCCAATCCAAGAACATGGGATGGCTTTCCATTTATTTAGGTCTTTTTGTATTTCTTTCAACAAAGATTTGTAGTTTTGCACTTTTTTTTTTTTTTTTTCGTTACGTGGGCCTCTCACTGTTGTGGCCTCTCCCGTTGCGGAGCACAGGCTCTGGACGCGCAGGCTCAGTGGCCATGGCTCACTGGCCTAGCTGCTCTGTGGCATGTGGGATCTTCCCGGACCAGGGCATGGACCCATGTCCCCTGCATCGGCAGGTGGACTCCCAACCACTGCGCCACCAGGGAAGCCCTAGTTTTGCACTTTTTTTTGTTAAATTTCTTCTTAAATATTTTCTTTTTTGATGGTATTGTGAATAGAATTTTTTTAAAATTTCATTTTCGGATTGTTTATTGCTAGAGTATAAAAGTACAATTGAATTTGTATATTGATATTGTATCTTATAACCTTGCTGAACTCATTTATTAGTTCTAATAGTTTTCTGGTAGATGACTTAGGATTTTCTCTATATAAAATCATGTCATCTACAAATAGAGATAGTTTTATTTCTTCCTTTCCAATCTGAATGCCTTCTATTTCATTTTGTGGTTTAATGTCCCTCACTAGAACCTCCTGTATAATGTTGAATAGAAGTGGTGAGAGTGGACATCCTTGTCTTTCCAGTGTTAGGGGGAAGTCTTTCACAATTAAGCATGATGGTTGCTTAAAAAAATTGTTTTTTGTAATGACTTTTATCAAGCATAGGAAGTTCCCTTATGGAGAGATTTTTCTTTTTCTTCCTCTTCTTTTTTTGTGTTAATTAACTTGGAAGTTTATTTTTATTATTTTTGAATTTTATTTATTTATTTATATAGAAGGTTCTTATTAGTTATCTATTTTATACATATTATGTATATATGTCAATCCCAATATCCCAATTCATCCCACCATGACCCACACCCCCCACTTTCACCCCTGGGTGTCCATATGTTTGTTCTCTACATCTGTGTCTCTATTTCTGCCTTGCAAACTGGTTCATCTGTACCATTTTTCTAGGTTCCACATATATGCATTAATATACGATATTTGTTTTTCTCTTTCTGACTTACTTCACTCTGTATGACAGTCTCTAGGTCCATCCACATCTCTACAAGTGACCCAACTTTGTTCCTTCTTAAGGCTGAGTAATATTCCATTGTATATATGTACCACATCTTATTTATCCATTCATCTGTCATTGGGCATTTAGGTTGCTTCCATGACCTGGCTATTGTAAACAGTGCTGCAATGAACATTGGGGTGCATGTGTCTTTTTGAATTATGGTTTTCTCTGGGTATATGCCCAGTAGTGGGATTGCTGGGTCGTATGGTAATTCTATATTTAGTCTTTTAAGGAACCTCCACACTGTTCTCCATAGTGGCTGTATCAATTTACATTCCCACCAACAGTGCAAGAGGGTTCCATTTTCTCCACACCCTTTCCAGCATTTGTTGATTGTAGATTTTCTGATGCCCACTCTAACTGGTGTGAGGTGATAACTCATTGTAGTTTTTTTTTTTTTTTTTTTTTTTTGCTGTACGCGGGCCTCTCACTGCTGTGGCCTCTCCTGTTGCAGAGCACAGGCTCCGGATGCACAGGCTCAGCGGCCATGGCTCACGGGCCCAGCTGCTCCGTGGCATGTGGGATCTTCCTGGACGGGGGCGCGAACCCATGTCCCCTGCATTGGCAGGCGAACTCTCAACCACTGCTCCACCAGGGAAGCCTTCATTGTAGTTTTGATTTGCATTTCTCTAATGATTAGTGATGTTGACCAGCTTTTCATGTGCCTCTTGGCCATCTGTATGTCTTCTTTGGATAAACGTCTATTTAGGTCTTCTGCCCATTTTTTGATTGGGTTATTTGCTTTTTTTAATATTCAGCTGTATGAGCTGTTTATATATTTTGGGGATTAATTATTTGTCCATTGATTCATTTGCAAATATTTTCTCCCATTCTGAGGGTTGTCTTTTCATCTTGTTTATGGTTTCCTTTGCTGTGCAAAAGCTTTTAAGTCTCATTAGGTCCCATTTGTTTATTTTTGTTTTTATTTCCATTACTCTAGAAGGTGGGTCAAAAACAATCTTGCTGTGATTTATGTCAAAGAGTGTTCTTCCTATGTTTTCCTCTAAGAGTTTTATAGTGCCCAGTCTTACACTGAGGTCTTTAATCCATTTTGAGTTTATTTTTGTGTATGGTGTTAGGGAGTGTTGTAATTTCATTCTTTTACATGTAGCTGTCCAGTTTTCCTGGCACCACTTATTGAAGAGACTGTCTTTTCTCCATTGCATATCCTTGCCTCCTTTTTTATAAATTAGATGACCATATGTGCGTGGGTTTATCTCTGGGCTTTCTATCCTGTACCATTGATCTATATTTCTGTTTTTGTGCCAGTACCATACTGTCTTGATTACTGTAGCTTTGTAGTATAGTCTGAAGTCAGGGAGTCTGATTCCTCCAGCTCCATTTTTTTCCCCTCAAGATTGCTTGGCTATTCAGGGTCTTTTGTGTCTCCATATAAATTTTAAGATTTTTTGTTCTAGTTCTGTAAAAATGCCATTGGTAGTTTGATAGGGATTGCATTGAATCTGTAGATTGTTTGGGGTAGTATAGTCATTTTCACAATATTGATTGTTCCAGTCCAAGAACAATGTATATCTCTCCATCTGCTTGTGTCATCTTTGATTTCTTTCATCAGTGTCTTACAGTTTTCTGAGTACAGGTCTTTTGTCTTCTTAGGTAGGTTTATTCCTAGGTATTTTATTCTTTTTGTTGCAGTGGTGAATGGGAGTGTTTCCTTAATTCCTCTTTCAGATTTTTCATCGTTAGTGTATAGGCATGCAAGAGATTTCTGTGCATTCATTTTGTATCCTACTACTTTACCAGATTCATTGATTAGCTCTAGTAGTTTTCTGGTAGCATCTTTAGGATTCTCTATGTATAGTATCATGTCATCTGCAAACAGTGACAGCTTTACTTCTTCTTTTCCAATTTAGATTCCTTTTATTTCTTTTTCTTCTCTGATTGCCGTGGCTAGGACTTCCAGAACTATGTTGAATAATAGTGGCGAGAGTGGACGTCCTTGTCTTCTTCCTGATGTTAGAGGAAATAGTTTCAGTATTTCACCATTGAGAATGATGTTTGCTGTGGGTTTGTCATATATGGCCTTTATTATGTTGAGGTAGTTTCCCTCTATGCCCACTTTCTGGAGAGTTTTTATCATAAATGAGTGTTGAATTTTGTCAAAAGCTTTTTCTCCATCTATTGAGATGACCATATGGTTTTTATTCTTCAGTTTGTTAATATGGTGTATCACATTGATTGATTTGCATATATTGAAGAATCCTTGCATTCCTGGGATAAATCCCACTTGATCATGGTGTATGATTCTTTTAATGTGCTGTTGGATTATGTTTGCTAGTATTTTGTTGAGGATTTTTGCATCTATATTCATCTATGATATTGGTTTGTAATTTTCTTTCTTTATAGTATCATGGTCTGGTTTTGGTATCAGGGTGATGGTGGCCTTGTAGAATGAATTTGGGAGTGTTCCTTCCTCTGCAATTTTTTGGAAGAGTTTGAGAAGGATGGGTGTTAGCTCTTCTCTAAATGTTTGATAGAATTCGCCTATGAAGCCATCTGGTCCTGGGCTTTTGTTTGTTGGCAGATTTCAATCACAGTTTCAATTTCATTACTTGTGATTGGTCTGTTCATATTTTCTATTTCTTCCTGGTTTGGTCTTGGAAAGTTATACCTTTCTAAGAATTTGTCCGTTTCTTCCAGGTTGTCCATTTTATTGGCATAGAGTTGCTTGTAGTAGTCTCTTAGGATGCTTTGTATTTCTGTGGTGTCTGTTGTAACTTCTCCTCTTTCATTTCTAATTTTATTGGTTTGAGTCCTCTCCCTCTTTTTCTTGATGACTCTGGCTAAAGGTTTATCAATTTTGTTTATCTTCTCAAAGAACCACCTTTTAGTTTTATTGATCTTTGCTATTGTTTTCTTTGTTTCTATTTCATTTATTTCTGCTCTGATCTTTATGATTTCTTTCCTTCTGCTAACTTTGGGTTTTGTTTGTTCTTCTTTCTCTAGTTCTGTTACATGTAAGGTTAGATTGTTTATTTGAGATTTTTCTTGTTTCTTGAGGTAGGATTGTATTGCTATAAACTTCCCTCTTAGAACTGCTTTTTGCTTCATCCCATAGGTTTTGGATCATTGTGTTTTCATTGTCATTTGTCTCTAGGTATTTTTTATTTTCCTCTTTGATTTCTTCAGTGATCTCTTGGTTATTTTGTAACGTATTGTTTAGCCTCCATGTGTTTGTGTTTTTTACGTTTTTTTCCCTGTAATTGATTTATAATCTCATAGCATTGTGGTCAGAAAAGATGCTTGGTGTGATTTCAGTTTTCTTAAATTTGCCAAGCCTTGCTTTGTGACCCAAGATGTGATCTATCCTGGAGCATATTCCATGTGCACTTGAGAAGAAAGTGTAATCTGCTGCTTTCTGATGGAATGTCCTATAAATATCAATTCAGTCAATCTGGTCTAATGTGTCATTTAAAGCTTGTGTTTCCTTATTTATTTTCATTTTTGATGATCTGTCCATTGGTGTAAGTGGGGTGTTAAAGTCCCCCCACTATTATTGTGTTACTGTCGATTTCCCCTTTTATGGCTGTTAGCATTTGCCTTATGTATTGAAGTGCTCCTATGTTGGGTGCATAAATATTTACAATTGTTATATCTTCTTCTTGGATTGATCCCTTGATCATTAGGTAGTGTCCTTCCTTGTGTCTTGTAACATTCTTTATTTTAAAGTCTATTTTATCTGATATGAGTATTGGTACTCCAGCTTTCTTTTGATTTCCATTTGCATGGAATATCTTTTTCCATCCCCTCACTTTCAGTCTGTATGTGTCCCTAGGTCTGAAGTGGGTCTATTGTAGACAGCATATATATGGGTATTGTTTCTGTATCCATTCAGCGAGCTTGTGTCTTTTGGTTGGAGCATTTACCCATTTACATTTAAGGTAATTATCATTATGTATATTCCTATTACCATTTTCTTAATTGTTTTGGGTTTGTTTTTGTAGGTTCTTTTCGTCTCTTGAATTTCCCACTTAGAGAATTTCCTTTAGCATTTGTTGTAGAGCTGGTTTGGGGGTGCTGAAATCTCTTAGCTTTTGCTTGTCTGTAGTGCTTTTGATTCCTCCATTGAGTCGGAATGAGATCCTTGCTGGGAAGAGTAATCTGGTTTTAGTTTCTTCCCTTTCATATCACTTTAAATATATCATGCCACTCCCTTCTGGCTTGTGGAGTTTCTGCTGAGAAATCAGCTGTTAACCTTATGGGAGTTCCCTTGTATGTGATTTGTCATTTTTCCCTTGCTGCTTTTAATACTATTTCTTTGTCTTTAATTTTTGTCAGTTTGATTACTATGTGTCTCAGTGTGTTTCTCCTTGGGTTTCTCCTGCCTGGAACTCTCTGCGCATCCTGGACTTGGGTGGCTATTTCCTTTCCTTTCCCGTTAGGGAAGTTTTTGACTATAATCTCTTAAAATATTTTCTTGGGTCCTTTCTCTCTCTCTTCTCCTTCTGGGACCCCTATAATGTGAATGTTGGTGTGTTTAATGTTGTCCCAGAGGTCTCTTAGGCTGTCTTCATTTCTTTTCATTCTTTTTTCTTTATTCTGTTCCGCAGCAGTGAATTCCACCATTCTGTCTTCCAGGTCACTTATCTGTTTTTCTGCCTCAGTTATTCTGCTATTGATTCCTTCTAGTGTATTTTTCATTTAGTTATTATACTGTTCATCTCTGTTTGTTTGTTCTTTAATTCTTCTAGGTGTTTGTTAAACATTTCTTGCATCTTCTTTTTTTGTGTATGTGGTACATGGGCCTCTCACTGTTGTGGCCCCTCCCATTGCAGAGCACAGGCTCCAGACGCACAGGCTCAGCAGCCATGGCTCACGGGCCTAGCTGCTCTGCGGCATGTGGGATCTTCCGGGACTGGGGCACAAACCCATGTCCCCTGCATCGGCAGGCGGACTCCCAACCACTGCGCCACCAGGGAAGCCCTCTTGCATCTTCTTGATCTTTGCTTCCATTCTTTTTCTGAGGTCCTGGATCATCTTCACTATTATTATTCTGAATTCTTTTTCTGGAAGGTTGCCTATCTCCATTTAATTTAGTTGTTTTTCTGGGGTTTTATCTGGTTCCTTCATCTGGTACATAGTCCTCTGCCTTTTCATTTTGTCTGTCTTTCTGTGAATGTGGTTTTTGTTCCACAGGCTGCAGGATTGTAGTTCTTCTTGCTTCTGCTGTCTACCCTCTCTGGAGAGATTTTTCAATAAATAGATATTTAACTTTTTCAAATGCTTTTTTGTATCAATTATATAGAGATTATGTGGTTGGTCTTTTTTAGGTGGTTAAAATGGTGGATTACATTGATTGATTTTTAAATACTGAACCAGACTTGCATGCCCAGTATAAACCCAGTTGATAGTGGTGTTATTATTCTTTTAATATATTTTATACATTTATATATCATATAATGTATTTCATTTGCTAATATTTTATTAAATATTATTTACTAATAAATAATATTTATTATTTTCTGTCTGTATCTATCAAATGTATTGGACTGTAACTTTCTTTTATTATATTGTCTTTGTTAGATTTTGGTATCAGTGTAATGCTGGTTCTCATGAGTTGAAAAATATTTCTTCTACTATGTTCTGGAAAAGATTGTGTAGAATTATTATCATTTCTTCTTTAACTTTTTGATAAAATTCACCAGTGAAACCGTCTAACCATCTGAAATTTCTTTTCCTGGAAAAAAATTTAAATTAGGCATTCAATTTCTTTACTAGTTGTAAGACTATTCAGAATTTCTGTTTCATCTTGAGTCAGTTTTGATAATTTGTGGTTTTCAAATATTGGCCCATTTTATCTAACTTACTGAATTTCTGCATGTAGAGCTGTTCATAGTATTCCCATGTTATCAGTTTAATGTCTGTAGGATCTGTAGTGTTATCCCCTGTTTTATTCCTGGTATTGGTAATTTATATCTTTTCTCTTATTTTTTGGTATATCTTGCTAGAGGTTTATCAGTTTTATTGATTGTTTCAAAGAACAGCTTTGCTTCCATTGATTTTCTCTACTCTTCTTCTCTTTTCAATTTCATTGATTTCTGCTCTAATTTTATTATTTACTTTCAGCTGTTTGATTTGCATTTATTTTGCTCTTCTTTTTCTAATTCCTTGAAGATAAAATTAGATTACTGATTTAAGAGCTTCTTTTCTAATATAAGCATTTTAATGCTATAAATTTTCCTCTAAGCACTGCTTTAGCTGCACTCCACAAATTTTGAAATTTTTAGTTTCATTTCTTCCAGTTCAAACTATTTTCTAATTTCCCTTGTGATTTTGATAATCCTTTTGATTCATGGATTTTCTAGAAGCCTACTGTTTAATTTCTAAGATTTGAGGAGGAGATTTTTCTGTTAATTTCTTTTCATTACTGATTTCTAGTTTAATTCAGTTATAGTCAGAGAATTTGTATAATTTTATTCTTTTAAATTTGTTAAGTTACATTTTATTATCCAGGAGATGGCCTAATTTGGTGAATGTTCCCTGTACACTTGAGAAGAATGTGTATTCTGCTGCCCTTAGATGAAGCATTCTATAAATGTATATTTAGATCCAATCAGTTGATGGTGTTGATTAGTTCTCCTATAACCTTGCTAAATTTCTGTTTGCAAGTTCTATCAGTTACTGAGAGAGAAGTGTTGACATCTCCAGTGATAATTGTAGATTTGTCTATTTTTCCTTCCAGTTTTCTCATGTTTGCTTCATGTATTTAGAAGTTGTTTGGTGCATACACATTTAAGATTATTGTGCTTTCTTGGTAAATTGATCCTTTAAGCAGTATGCAATGTCTCTTTTTATCTCAGTTAATTTTTTGGTCTAAAATATACCTTGTCTAATATTAATATAGCAATTCCAGCCTTCATTTGACTATTGTTATTATGTTGTATCTTTTTCCATTCTTATACTTCTAATCTACCAATATTATTATATTTGAAGTGAGTTACTTGTAAATAGCATTTAGTTTGATCATTTTTATCCATTCTAAATGTTTATCTTTTAATTGGTGTGTTTAGACTGTTTGCATTTAATGTAATTATTGATATATTTTGATAGGCCTATCATTTTGTTGTGTTCTATTTCTTCTTTCTCTTTTTTATTTCCTCTGTTTACCATTTCTTGCCCTCTTTTGGGTTATTTAAACATTAAAATTTTTTTAAATTGACAGTTGTAAGAAATAATAGCTCTCCCTTGTACAGTTTGCTCTGTTTCCTCTAATTTTAATGCTTTGCAAAACTACAGTATAATATTGAATCAGGATATTGACATTAATACAGTCCACTAATCTTATTAAGATTTCCTCAGTTTTACTTGTATCCATTTGTGTGTATGTATGTGTGTATTAAGTTCTATTGATATATAATTTAATCATCTATGTATGTTTGTGTATCCACCACCCCAATCAAGACCCAGTCAAGGGTCCCTTGTGTTTCTCTTGTGTTGTAACCGTATTCACCTTCCTTCAGCTCCCCCTGCCCTAACCCTTGGCAACCACTAATGTTTCCTCTCTTTCTAAAAATTTTTTATTTCAAAAATGTTATTTAAATGGAATCATATAGTATATAACCTTTGGGATTGGCTTTTTTCACTCAGCATAATTTTCTGGAGATTCATCCAAGTTGTTGCATGGTTAACAGTTTGTTCCTTGTCATTGCTGAGTAATAATTCATGGTATATCAGTAACACAGTTTGTTTAACAATTCACCTGTTGAAGAACATTCCAGGCCAATCCCAGTTTTTGACCATTACAAAGAAAGTTGCTATGAATACTTATGTAATGTTTAAATATTTTTTAATATTCCATTTTAGTTTATCTTTTTTGCATAATATCTCTTAGTATGGTTTCATTGCTCTGGGGACTACAAAAAACATAGTTAACTTTTCATTCTACTTAGAATCAGTATTTTACTACTTCAGGTAGGATGTAGAAACCTACCATCATGTAAGGCCTATTACTCTTCTCTCCTTTATGTTACAGTTGTCTTATTAATTATTTAGTACAGCTTATTAGTTATTTAATACAACTTATTATAGTTATATTAAATGTTTATCTACCCAGCTGGATTCAGGCTACAAGTTCCAACTAGATCTATGGGTTATGGTTCCATGTCAAATTTATTTGCAGAGCCTTTGCAGTGCTATTGGATTTGTCCCAGGTATGCACCACCAACAGTCAGTCTGGGACTTGAGCTGTGGCTTATCCTGTTCCCTTCACAAAGTCTATGGTAGGCAGTTTAGGAATAGATCCCTATACACACAGGCTGGGGATCTGTCCATGAGTTCATAAATGGCTTTATGGGGTCACTTTTCCCAGCTTCTGCCTCCTCACACTCTCTCAGATATGTTCATGTTCCCTGGGTGTCCTCTTTTCACTCCTCCTGGCCAGAAAGCTGAGGCTTTACTTATCCTGCTCTGTCAGGGCTGTGGTGTGAGGAAATGGAGAATGAAATGGGGGGCACTATTTCTTCCACTTACTCTGAGCATTAGCAGACCCCTTTCCTGCTTCTCAAACCAGAACAAGGGAGTGTGTTCTATAGCTCTCTTTGTCTGCACCAGTGCCCATTCTAGGTTTCAGCTGTGTTGCATCCAGGCTGGGGCTACTGGAGGGGAAAAATGGGATTTGATGATACTTTGAATTATGTCCCTCCCCCAATCTATCATTTTACTGTCAGAGTCCTCAAATAGCTGATTCATGCATCCTGTCTACAGTTTATAGCTGCATTCAATGGGAGAGACAGAGAGGAGTGTATTTTTTCCATCTTACTTCATCCATTTTGTCTTTTAAACATTTGTTGACACTTGACACATCCATCTACAGGTGTTTCTTTTTAGTTCTCTTTGTCTTTAAGAACTTGTTCTTTTGTTTAAAGTTCTTTATAATTTTTGTAAAGGTCTTAAATTAAGAAAAAGAGGAGATGGTCAATCTTCTGTCTTTGTTTCATGGATTCTAATAAAATTGTGTTCTATGCAAACTTTGACTATTTTTTCTTGCTTTTTTCAGTATGATTGTTGCTTTTTTAGTTCCATTTCAAGTTCTCAGGGTTTTTTTAACTGTTCTTTGTTTGTTTTGTTTTCTTTTATAACAGGTAACAGGGGCATCTGTTAGAAAATTGGAAGAATTAATTGGAAGTCTGCTGTTTTGTTTTTTCCAGAAGGCTAGAATAGAGCTTTTCTCCAATTTTAGAATACAAATATATACATATATGATAAAGAAGACATTTTCCCTCTCTTTATGTTAACCAAATAAAAATATTTTAATTTGTTCATACTATGATAATAAAAATCCTTTATATCTGTATATTGCTCTCAGAGAATCTTAACATTAGTTCTTTAGTTAGATTTGATAATAACAGATTTCCTTCTTATGCATCAACATCTACCATGTTTTTTGAGAAGGATTATTTTTATTTAACTCTCTTTGGGATTTTTGCTGCCTATCTTTACTAATTAAGTACCAAAGTGTCCTCAGAATTGTGAAACCTTTGCTGAGTAGTAATATCTATTCTAGTTTAGTTGGTTTTTGAATATTTTCAACCTTCCTTGTTCCTTTTATTTTAAGATTGTCGTAAGCATAGACCTTTAACTTAATGCCTTCATGTGATAAAGGAGAAACTGGGGTTTGGAACTAGATTTTATCCACAGGTACACTGCTTTTAACTTTCACTTTTTATTAACGAAGCTAATGTGAAAGCAAAGTGTTTTCTGTTGCCAGTATAACTTCTTTAATTAAAAATGAAAGTTATAAGGTAATAGTGCCATGGGTGAAGTTCTAATGTCATCAGAATGGGGAAAATGGGTTTAAAATTGAAATGGTTGGCATGATGGTGACTATAGTACAGAATCAGGAGTTTTGACACTTTATTTAATGGAAAATGGATACCAATGCCTTAAACTCTTCTAGTATTAACTTTAAAAAATTATAAAACTGTAAGAGGCATGACTATGAGAAAAGCACTGATGAAAGCCGAGGATGCCCTGGGAAGGTGGGAGTTTGAAAGATTAAAGCATGAATACTCGAGGTTTCAAACTCTGAAAGAATGTGTATCGTGAACTTAAATTAGGTCAGGCAAAGCAGAATTCCTCCTTCACTTTTACCAGCCTCATAAAGTTGGCAAGTATGTGAAACAATCATTCTGGAATGTACTGAACCTGATTATAGCAAAATCCCAGCGAGAAACCCTGGTCTACAGTCTTTGTGCCAGTGGGAGTGGCATTAGGAGTTCATTTTCTTGACTAAAAAGTAAAGTACTGTCAGACAAGTGTTTTTTAATGGAGAGTCTTAAGATCCCTCTCTCTAATTTCCATTTATATCAGAAAGTATCTTTTCAAACAATAGTTTCCCATTCATGAAGACCTCAACCTATTGATATCAGTGTATCTGTCATGCCTGTGCAGTCCACTCAGTAGAATTTCTAATACTTTGTAGAATTATGTTCTTTTCCCCCCAGAAAAAGCCAAGTGTTATACCAATCATGTCGTTTTACAAAATATTAATAGATTTTCCCAATATCAGTATTATACACAGAGATATTCCAGGCATACAGCATGTTACATCTACAAAGACTTTAACATAAAAATGTCCTTGGCTTGGGACTCACAGTAAAAGTGTAATAGTAAAACTAAATTAATTTCACGGTAATTTATCATCCCTAAAATTTAAAGTGGGAGAAGGCAAAGGGTCTTTCAGTCAGGTACCTTCGCCATGTCTTCCAACAAGAACTGAAAGCTGAGATTTAGTGAAAACAAACTAAAGGGTAGTATATCTGGGTAAATGTAACAGGAATTTTTTTTCCCCTGAGTTCGCATACTTGACCAAGTCAATAGACATTGAGTCCCAACAACACTGACGCCTTTAAAATGTTCAGTTTTTACATGAAGCAACTGTGGCCGACAGAGAGGACATTATGAGAGCACCAGGCACCAGTTGGAATGGCTGTCCAGGGCAAGCAGAACTCCCACACCCCACTTGCCTTCAGGGCCTAGAAAGCTGGGGGTACCCCATCCCCTCCCACATCAGACCTCTGTGCCCAGCCTGCCATGTGTTCAGGAAGAGACCATGGGGCCCCACTGTTCTAGCCTTCATAGAACAGAGGGGACCACACGTATCAGGAGACAGACAGCAGCCATTGCATGAGTTTCTGAATAAGCATAACCAGCCTTCCCAAAGTGTCCTTCATCTTCTGCTAAGTTATTTCATAGGTTGATCTGGGAGGGAATTCTTCCTCTTTACAGCACCTTCTAGGGATGGCCAACCATTATCTCCAACCATTTCACCTGGAAATCTCCAAAGAGTGTTACCAAAAGTGGGGTCTGGCTGCTCATTGCTCAAAAGCCAATGAAGAGGCAAGGTTGGTGGAAAGGAAAGTTTGCTTTATTTTGCCGGCAACTAGTGGGGAGTGGGGGTGGCAGACACCTGTCCAAAGACTGACTCCACCCCCTGACAATCAGGGGGCAAGAGCTTTTATAGACAGAGGGAGGGGGCTACACGTAGAACACAGCTCTGACAGTCATTTTTTTTAAAAAAAAAATTTATTTTTTGGCTGCGTTGGGTCTTTGTTGCTGCATGCGGGCTTTCTCTAGTTGCAGCAAGTGGGGACTACTCTTCGTTGCAGTGCGCAGGCTTCTCATTGCAGTGGCTTCTCTTGTTGCAGAGCACGGGTTTTAGAGCGTGCGTGCTTCGGTGGTTGAGGCGCGTGGTCCCAGTAGTTGTGGCTCGCGGGCTATAGAGCACAGGCTCAGTAGTTGTGGCACACGGGCTTAGATGCTCCGGAGCATGTGGAATCTTCCCGGACCAGGGCTCGAACCTGTGTCTCCTGCATTGGCGGGTGGATTCCTAACCACGTGCCGCCAGGGAAGTCCTCTGACAGTCATCTTGAAATTAGTTACGCAGTGGTCTGATCAGTGTCATCTTGATTGTTTTAAGTACAGTTCGTCTTTAGTTCCAGGGTTGGTTTGCTCCCATTTCTTTGAGGCCAGTTCTTGGAATTGTGGCAGCTTACGTCATGACTACAGTTTGGTCATCATGTAGTTAACTTCTTCCACCTCGTGGGGGTTTCAGTATCTAAAAGACAGCTCAAAGGATATGGCTCAGGGGGACTTCCCTGGTGGTCCAGTGGTTGAGACCTTACGCTGCCAGTGCAGGGGGCGTGGGTTTGACCCCTGGTAGGGGAACTAGGATCCCATGCATGCTGCGCAAAAAAAAAAAAAAAAAAGATATGGCTCAGAATATTATCTATAGCCCTTGAGGAGGAGGTAAAGGTCTTTGACTTTGCTTAATGACTAAACTATTATTATTTGGTCTCCTTTGACTGTTTTCCTTTGTTTCTGCATTTTCTCACTTCTCTGATTATACTTATTCTTTGGCTAAAGTTTTTCTACAGACAAAAGCAGGCTGAGGACATGAGGGGCAAGGACCATCGGGTTCTGCTCCATTTCAAAAGGACATGCAGGTCCTGTTGACATCCCATTGTGTTTTCAGGAGCTTTGCAGATTTGTCTTTGGTGTGTTTTCCAGTCCTGTGCTTTTCTTCATTCTCCCCAAGTGATTCATTAGTATTTTTCCTATTGTAAAGTATTATCATTAATATCCAAATTAATAGTCAAGGAAGCATCCAAATTTAGGGCAGTGATTTTTCTAAAGGAAACTGGGCTAGTTGCTTTCTTTCCTAACAAAAACCTCATTTTGCTGGATTTTTAATTTATTCTTGAAATAGCTTTATTGTTTTTATGTGTTTATAAAATGAAATACATACTCTTTGCAAATCTAAGGAAAGTCCCTAAAAATACAGAGGTTAGAAAAGACTACCCAGAATTCCACTTCTTGGAGACAGTCTCTCTTTCCACTTGATTTAAATCCTTCTGGTCCTTTTTAGGGAACTAGAAATACAGCTGTCTGTATGTGTGCGGTGCATAACTACACTCTCTCTTTAGAACACTCCCAACTCCCTTGTCTCCCCTATTTGCCCGGTAGCTCCCAAACTTGGTCCTACTTTAATTTTATGACTATGAACCTCAACGGGGCCCTTAGCACAGCTCAGCAATATGAATCCATTTCCCCAGTCAGTTCACTCTACCACTCTCTAAGACTGCTGTTTTATGCCTTCTTTTCTCTCCCCCAATCCTTAACACCCTTTCCCTTCCTCACATTCACATAATGACCTTGTTTCTTATTTCACTGAGAAAATAGAAGCAATAAAATGAAAGTTGTCTCATGGCCCAGCCATCAGATCAAACCCACCAGCCTCCCTGGCCCCTGTTCCCACTGTGGCTCTCCTCCTGCTGCGAGCAACCCCCATGCATGCAGTACATCCCATCCCTTCTCCTAGTCAGTGGTTTTGCTCCTGACAGGGCTTGACCATCACTTCGTTCTTCCACGCATCAGTGTTTCTCTCAACTCCTTCACTCTCAGTAGCATAGAAGCACGCTGTGCTCTCAACCATCTTAAAAACACTTCTTGTCCTCATGTCTGCCCCACCTATGACGACATTTGTCTTTTCCCCTTTATAGCAGAACTTCTCAAGAGTTGGTAGACTCACCACTTCCACTTTGTATTGACTGTATTTCCTTATGTTCTGTATTCCTGATTCTTTGGCATTTCAGGCCTTTTTCCTGGGGAGACTGCTCCTCTCAGGGCTAGCTAATTCCTGGAGTTAGCAAAGGACTCCCCTGCAGGCACCTATGATATACAAACCAATCAATTCAGAGCCCACACACCCCAACCATCTCCTTAGTCAAACTCTCACTCACCAAACCAGTATTCCCCCTACCCTAAGTCACTCCAAGGCCCAAGGTACTGGGCAACCAGTGACCATTCCTATAGCCCAGAGCCAGCTGAAATTATCCAAACAATCCAATTCTAAGCTTAACCTACCTGCCTGGTTTTTCTTTTTTACACATCCTGCCTGGTTTTTCTCTTTCTATGACTGTAATCAGATGTTTGTCCCCAGCATTCCTCTGAAACAGATCTTGGAAGCACACCAGCTTCTTGCCAAATTCAATCGTTAATTCTTGGTCCTCCTGTTACTTGAGCTCCTATCAAACTTGATAGATTCTCATCATTTTCTTTTTTTTTTGGTACGCGGGCCTCTCACTGTTGTGGCCTCTCCCATTGTGGAGCGCAGGCTCCGGACGCGCAGGCTCAGTGGCCATGGCTCACGGACCCAGCCACTCTGCGGCATGTGGGATCTTCCCAGACCGGGGCACGAACCCATGGCTCCTGCATCGGCAGGCGGATTCTCAACCACTGCGCCACCAGGGAAGCCCCATTTTCTTTTAAAAATTTCTTCACTTGAGCTCTGGGACTCTACACTCTCCAGGAGCTTATCTTTCTTTACTGGCTGCTCCTTCTCAGCTTCCTTTGCCCAGCTTTCTCCTTTTCTCTTCTTTTTTAAAAAAATTTTGGGGCTTCCCTGGTGGCGCAGTGGTTGAGAGTCCGCCTGCCGATGCAGGGGACATGGGTTCGTGCCCTGGTGGCTGAGCCCATGAGCCATGGCCGCTGAGCCTGCACATCCAGAGCCTGTGCTCCGCAACGGGAGAGGCCACAACAGTGAGAGGCCCGCGTACTGCAAAAAAAAAAAAAAAAAAAAAATTTATTGGAGTATAGTTGATGTACAATGCTGTGTTAGTTTCAGGTGTACAGCAAAGTGAATCAGTTTTATATATATATATACACACACATATATCCACTCTTTTTTAGACTCTTTTCCCATATAGGCCATTACAGAGTATTGAGTAGAGTTCCCTGTTGCTATACAGTAGGTCCTTATTAGTTATCTATTTTATATATAGTTGTTTGTATATGTCAATCCCAGTCTCCCAATTTATCCCTCTTTCTTCTCCCCCCTGGTAATCATAAGTTTGTTTTCTACATCTGTGACTCTATTTCTGTTTTGTAAATAAGTTCATTGGTACCGCTTTTTTAGATTCCATATATATAAGTGATATATGATATTGATATTTGTCTTTCTCTGTCTCACTTACTTCACTCAGTACGACAGTCTCTAGGTCCATCCATGTTGCTGCAAATGGCATTATTTCATTCTTTTTTATGGCCGTCTTTCTCCTTTTCTTGATGTCCACATGTTCCCCCAGGGCTCCATCCTCAGGCAGCTTCTCATGTCTGTCTACTCTCAGGCTGTAGGTGATTGCATTCAGCCCCATGACTTTAAATGCCATCTATGGACTGATGCTTCAGATGTTTTTATTTATTTTTTTATTGAGGTAAAATTTTTATAACATCAAATTAACCATTAATCGTTTCAAAGTGTACAATTCTATGGCATTTAGTATATTCACAGTGTTGTGCAACCATCTCTTCTACCTAGTTCCCAAACATTTTCATCACCCCAAGAGGAAGCCCCATACGCATTAAGCCTCATTACCTATTCCCTCCTTCCCAAAGGCCGTAGCAACCACTAGTCTGCTTTCTTTCTCTATGGATGTACCTATTCTGGAAGTTTCATATAAATGATGATTCCCAGTTGTCTTATCTCTAGCCAGTAGCTCTCCCCTGCGTTCCTGACACCTATATACAACTGCCTACTTGACACCTTCCCTGGCTCTTTAATTGATATAGCAAACTTTGTGTGTCCCAAAACATACTCTTGAGTTACTCCTTGTCCTCCCCTGACTTTCCCCATCTCAGGATATAGCACCACCATTCACTTAGTTCCTCACTCCAAAAAACTAGGAAGTACGCGATTCTTGTTTTCTGCCTTCATTTGTTTCTCCTCCTTACTCCTCTCTTTTTCTTATTCCTTTTCCCACCAGTTTTGTACAGCAAAGCAAGGAGGCTTCGGTGATGGCAAGAAGGAGAGAGCGATGAGACAATCGCCTGATCTTGTTTGGCAGATCTTGTTGTATCCGGGAGAATCTGGTGCAGATTATCTAAAGAAGGAAAAGCAGGCAGTTTCTACATCAGAAGCTGCATGGGATAGCTGTGTGCTTGAAGGGGAGGGTCCGGCCACTGCAGTCAGGACTGGGGACAGGCACTGGTAGCAGTCATGGGGCAGCTCAGGGCTCCTCTCTGGGGAGGGGGTGGGGAGTCCCCGTTAGTCCAGCATCAGGAGGCTCTTTCTGCAAACTGTAAAGCTGTCTCCCCCCTCCCATCAGTCCTCATTGGTGTCAGTGTCCAAATTCAGGTTCCTCTGATGGTCTCTGCCACTGTTCTCTGTTTAAGTGGGTATATTTTGGCTTTAGCATGTCATTCTTCATTCTGTCTGTTTCAGATGTGTTACCAGTAAATATAAATTAGGACCAGGCAAATTTTCCTTCTTTTGGAATTTCAAATCAAATATTTAAAATTGTTGTTTCTTCTTCACTTTAAGCCCCAAGTGTGTCAGCACATGCCAACCAGCATGCAAGGAGGGAATCTTGCCTTATGTTGCTGGCATTTTTCTGTGATAGATGTGCAAAGATCTGTTAGCAATTGAGGATTGATTTCATTGTCCAAGAGATTTGGGGACGGAAAGTTTGGCACCACAGGATATTTTGGGATCCAGGAAGTGGGACATGTGCATTATGCACATTTCTTTCACTGCTGTGTAGTAGCTGCTTCTCTATCAGATGAGTTGGGCTTCCTGGAAAGAAAAGATTTGGGGGCATAGAATTGTATAGAGGGCCTAATGAGTGTAGAAGGACTTCATGTACAGCATTTTAAATACTTAAAAAGGAATAGAAACTTATTTTGAAACTTAATAGTTAGCAATATTATAAGTAAAGTGGGTTGATTTTTTAAAACCTAGAGTAGATTTTATTTAAAACTGAATATTTAACAGCTAATTGGGTAAGCCTAAAGGCTTGAACTTACACGTCTATGAATTTAGGCCTTGCGTTTTTGACACCTTGGATCCTATTCTCCTTCCTTTGCTATTTTTTAACTTACTGCAACAGATGAGGGGCTCTTAAACCATCTGTTACCCTTTCTTTCTTCTTCTTTTTAACCATATAGAGTCGCTCAAGGCAAGAAGACCCAGAGCCAGCAAGACTGAAACAAAAAGCAAAGGAGGTAAGCATGGCATGAGATCATTGGGTTTGACATTTCAAGGCTTGCGCCTATTAATTTTTTATGCCCTGCTACTTGTATATCGTTAATAAAAATCTGACGAAAAACTTTTTAGGATGTATTTGTTGCTTTGGCTTTGATCTTAATGTTTGCAAACTAATACATTAATACATGTGAAGCCTTAAGGAGTTTTTCTAAGAGAATATTTCCATACATTACATTTTCATTTCCATTTTAGGTAGCTGAGCCTCTGTGGGGTTGTTGATGGCGGTGGCATTCGATTTTGGTTGGGAAATGTATCTCTTTGCCTGCTGTTAAATGTCACCTCCTAAGCATGTGAAACCTTGTCATCAATATTTTACCTAAATTCACTTATGTAAGATCCGCACTTCTAAGAGGTGTTGCCATTTCAAATTCTTCATTTTGGAAAGATATATGAAACTCCATTCAGTTATTTGTAATAGTAAAACTCATCCCAAATCATCTAATCACAGGGCTTGCAATCTAGTTATCAAAATTTCGCTGAGGTTAAGCTAGAGATCAGCTCAGTTGAATGTGATTATCTTTGCTCCCTTTAAGGTGCCTGTTCCCTAGTAGTGGCAGCTGTGACTGACTCATAGAGTTGCAGTAAACTCGGTTGTCTAGAAACATAAGTCACGCCAGCTAAAACGTGTCATTTTGTTACTTATATGTTATGTTTATGTCCCCAAATGCAAAATGTAGTCATGGCATGACAAAATGTTCACCAAAAACTTCTAAAAAATATTTGAGATTTGAGAGTCTAATGAATAATTAGATCACATTTGAAATTTTGCTTTGTAAAAATAAGTAGATATGAAACTTGAATTATTACTCATTAAAAAATGATTGCTTACCCGATTTTGAATACTTTGCTGTGACACATGGGTGAATAGGCTGTTGAAATGGCTCTTTCAGTTGTGCTTTACTCTAAAGTGACTGTGAAATTCTTTGAATATTTATGATTTATGCTGAGTGTCATACAACCTTCAATAGTTTTCAGATTTTTATCCTTGTAAGTAATGTTTGAAATGTCTATCATATTCTGATTTCTGTGTGGTTAATTATTCAGGTAGATGTTAAGTACCTTTTTCCTAGAGGAGAGGGAATGGAGAAAAACACACTGTACAGGAAAGCAAAATTAATTCACTGTGGTGATCATTAAAATAACCACCAATCACAGTGATCATTACAGAAATTTCTTTTACTATTGTTCCAAAAAAGATGAAATCGTTACAACTATGATTATTTTTTAGATCCACTAGAGGGAGTAAAGCTGTACAGATATGTACTTTTAAATGAAAAAGATTTGTTTGTCATTGAGTTAGTAAATAAATTCGTGGTAATAGTATTACCTAAATTCAACAGCCGTGGTATTTTAAATCTTTCTTTTTATTTGTGAATGTTGCTGGGTGGTTGATTTAAACTTTAAAACAGCTTTTCGGTGACAGAGGGGAGTGCTCTATACTTTCACACATTTGTCCTACTTCTTTCTGTCCCTTCTAATGTAATTCCTTAATTTTCTAATTCTGCTTACTGTCCTGAGGCAATTTTGATAAGCAAATAAGTTCTAGCATTAAAAAAAAAGGAAGCTTTTGAAATTCTGCCTTTCATTTTTTGAGAGATTGTGTGTTTGGTTTGGTAGCCCCACAATAGGGAATAAATGATTACAATTTCATTTCGACTGCAGCTTTCAAGAACGTGTCTCTGTTCTTGGACCTCCTGGTGGTCTCTCCATGACCAGTGCTTTGGCTTGGCGGGTAAATGACACCCTCCCAAACAGGAGATTTCGTCTCATCTTCTGTCTTCCATGAAGTGATGATAATAAGAAGCTTCAAATTTAATGTGTTTCATTTTTCAAAACTTAAAGAATTTAAAATAATTCATACACAGTGTTTTACAAATGTTAAAAAGTACTGAAGGGCTTGCAATGAAAAGCACAGCATTGGGCTCATCTTCCCTTCTGCACATGTCACTCCTCAGAGCAATCACTTTATAAAATAAAATTTTTATTGAGGTAAAATTTACATACAGTGAAATGCATAGTTGAAAGTCTTCAAATAAATTGGTTTTGATTAATTGGTACAGTTGTGTGACTACCATCACACTCAAGATACAGGTCATTTCTGTCACTCCAGAAAATGCCCTCATGCCCCTTCTTGTCAAAATTAATTCACCATAGTGACTATTAAAATGACTACTGATTAGAGTGATTGCTATAGAAATTTCTTTTTCTACTCTTTCCAAAAAGGTGAAATAGTTATAAATATGGTTATATTTTAAATCTACTAGAGGGAGTAATGAAGTCCAATTTATCAGTTTTTTAAAAATTTTATCTCTTATGCTTTTAATATCATTTCTGAGAAATCATTGCCTAACCAAGGTCACTAATATTTACTCCTTTGCTTTTTTCTAAGAGTTTTATAGTTTCAGTTTTTACATTTAGGTCTTGATGTATTCTGAGTTACATTTTGTGTATTGTGTGAGGTAAGTGTCCAAATACATCCTTTTGTGTGTGGCTATCCAGTTGTCCCAGCACCATTTGTTGAAAAGACTGTTCTTTCCCCCATTGAATTGTCTTGGTACCCTTGAAGAAAATCAGTTGGCTATGAATGTAAAGACTTATTTCTGGAGTCTTGATTCTCTTCCATTGATCTAAATGTCCATCCTTATGCCAGTACTGCACTATGTTGATTTATGGTAGCTTTGTAGTAAGTTTTGAAATTGGGATGTATAAGTTCTCCAACTTTCTTTTTCCAGATTATTTTAGCTCTTTTGTGTCATTTTTCATTTCCATATGAATTTTAGATCAGTTTGTCAATTTCTGCCAAAAAAAAAAAAGGCCTGCTGGGATTCTGATAGGGATTATATTGAGACAGATCAGTTGGCAGAAAATTGCCATGTTAACAATACTGAGTCTCCCAGTCCATGAAGATGTAATGTCTCTCCATTTGTTTAGATCGTCTTCTTTAATTTCTTTCAATAATGTTTTATAGTTTCAGAGTATAAGTTTTATACTTCTTCTGTTAAATTTATTTCTAAATATTTTTCTTTTTGATACTATTATGAATGGAACTGCTGTCTTAATTTCATTTCAGATGTTCATTGCTAGCACATAGAAGTAAAATTGATTTTTGTTTGTTGATCATTTTTATTTTTTGTATGTTGATCTTCTATCCTGCAAACTTGCTATACTCACTTATTAGTTGTAGTCCTCTTTTTTTTTTTAAAGTGGATTTCATAGGGTTTTCTATATACAAGATTATGTTGCCTGAGAATAAAGATAGTTTATTTCTGCCTTTTCAGTCTGGATGCCTTTTATTTCATTTTCTTGCCTTATTTCCCTGTCCAGAACCTCCGGTACAATGTTAAGAATAGACATCCTTGTCTTGTCCTCAATCTTAGGAGGAGAGCATTCAGTCTTTTGGTAGAAAAAAGTTTTAAGTTTGATGAAGTGCATGTTATCAATTTTTTTCTTTTATAATTAGTGCTTTTTGTGTTCTTAGAAATCTTTGCCTATATTTGTCCTGCACCCCAATTCCAGTGTTGTTTGGGAGTGTTTCCCACACCAACAAGCAATGCTCCTACACCCACTGGTGTCCTACAGTCAACTCAGTTCTGACACTATCTACC